>NC_137498.1:25561734-25979234 GCF_041902795.1 Electrophorus electricus | reverse complement strand
ACTGGCCCCTTTTAAACTCTGGGCCAATCCAATTTTAACACAACCTACTCATGAAGAAAAGACCTCAGCATGTGGCCCACTCTGGGTTGTTTTTGAAGACACCTTAGCATCTGGGCCCAAACCGATTTAGACTTAAAATTAATTAAAAGTTTGGGTCTCGTGACTTATGGTACGATACTAATGTTTACTTGCCCTTGTCTCACTCTAACCGAGAGATGTGGATGGACGGAACGACATGCGTTTCTCAGCGCACCTAATTTCAATGGATATACAATGGAGATACATACGACACCAGATACATACAACAACGTATACGTTTCTTCCATCTGTCCGTCGAAAATTTCCACTTCGTTGGAGACCAGACGAGACGCGCGCCGCATGGCCTTCCAGCCATTTCGAGACCAACACAAGCCCCCAAAACTAATAATATCACAATGTACCATTACTTTATGTCAGTCAAGCCCCGTAACTAACCCATGTGGCCTATGTAGGTTAACAGTAAAGCGAACAAAGATTTGAAACAAAGCAAGCATGCTTGGGCAACTTAACTGTGCAAAGCACTGAGAAATTGATAAAAGGAAAAAGAGACGTGTTATTCTCTCCCATCACTCTCAGACCCGTCGCTAAATTCTCACCCTCAATCACTCCTTTCTTCCCGCGGTCCCTGTATCGATCCCAGGATCGATAAATTACCATGAATATTCCCTGAACTGGCCGAGAGCCGGGAGCGGGGGAGCCGGGTGCAGAGACAGAGTCAGACGGTGCGGAGAGGAGAGGGCAGATGGAGGAGCAGATACGAGGAATAAAGAATGATGAACAAAAAGAGGCCGAGAACAATTCAAATAAGGGCAATTAAGTCGGACGTTATTTCGCAACATGCAATGCTTCTTAGCACTCACCAAAAAGGTGCATTTTAATCTTAATAACAAGAAAAATATTAATAAGGGGCATAGAAACTGAACCAAGAACGGATTTGGGCCATATTTAAAAATCCCTGTGAATTTCTTTTTTTTTTGTGGATTTAACGGGAAACTTGTCTGAGCAGGTGCTTCAACTCTAACCTATCTTTTTTTTTTTTTTTTTTTTTTTTTTTTACCGGCGAGAAAGTCCTTACCGAAATGAACTGGGAGAAGCAAAAGGGTCTTACCAGAGCTGGAGCGCAAAGCCAGCGGAGACTTGAGACGCCAGGCGCTGAAGTCAGGAGCAGTTCTCTGAAAGACTAACGGCACTGGCAAGGGAACAAACATGATCCGCTGTCGTCGGTTTTTGTTTTTATAGTTTCTTGTCTTCGGGTCTTCTTGTCTTCCTTTCTTTTTAAGTTAGACTGAACTGTTATTATTGTTGTTACACTGACTATTTGATGAAGTTCGTGTGGATGTACGTTGTGTATATATAATCTATAGTCTATGCTATCTTTATATTTGTGGTATTGTGCCTTTTTGTCATTATTCTCGGTGCGTTCACACTGGTGCTTCGGTTTGGAGAGATCTGAATTTCGGACTAACACACAGACGGATAGTCAGGAAGCAGCTCTTTTATTTAACATCGAGTTTACCATGAACAGCTCTGAAACATTAGTTATTTAAACTGCTTCACTTTATCATTGCTTTTTACCCAAGTAAAACTTGAAAAATGTTTTTTTTCAGTAACATGCGTAACCGGCTATTGCCGCGAATTTACATTTGCTGAGAAACTGGCTGGCGGCAGGCTAAATCACAGGGCTGACATTATCTTTTGTTGAATCTCCAACTCTTTTGACTTTGTCTTTTTGTCCGCCTGTTACTCCGCTCCAGACAGGTGTGTGGAGGTAAACCGTCTCAGTGGCCTTGGATTATATGCCTCGATCACTTTCGCTTTGGTTTTGCTTGTATAGAAATCTTATCAACATCAACGTCTCTTAATTAACCTACAAAACTATTTGGCTTGTTGCTATCAAGTGGCAATTGCTGGCTGAGTTGGCTATAAAATATGTGTTCATAAATGTTTAACATGAATATTTGGTTTATCTATTTGGTTTTCAGCTGTTCCGTGTATCACCTTTAACACGCATGCACATCAAGCAGCATTCTTAGATAAAATATATAATTTAATAACTGATATATTTAAATAATTGTACAAGTAAGGCTACGCAAGGACCGGCTACGCAAGGACTGTACGCTCCTCCCACCTCACTCCCAGACACAGGCCAGTAATTAAAACGCAACCAATCGACAAATAAATAAACCGGACCACTGTATTCTCTTTTTCAAACCAGCATGTAATACTAAACGAAAAGAAGGAACACGGTACCCGTTACGCGGAATTCGTTCTTTGGCTCTGTCCCGCCATCCGTCTGTGTGTACGTCTCGATGGTCCCGTTATTTGGGAACCCCGGTAGCTCACGCTGTCCGCTTCCCACCAGTATGAAAGCGCTCTGGCAACGCTGCCTTCAACACTGAAACGAGAGGACCAGCCGCTGTTCTCCCCCACCCCCTCTCTCCCCCTTTCTCTCGCTCTATACCTTCCCCTCGTCTCTCCTCCCTCCCTCCCTCCTCCTTTTTTTTTATTTTTTTTTTTACTAATCCTATATAAGGCTAGCTATCCTCTGTATTGATCTCTTGATTACTCTTCATTATGATGACTCTGATGATTGCGGTGATCCGCTAATCGATTGTCTTACACAATAGGAACACATTCGCCAAGTAGCTTACATCAGGTGATTATGCGCACCTTTTCATGCATGCACATATATGTGCGCAGCGGTGCAGGCACTGTAACCAGCACCAGCCAGCTTAGACATGACATTTAAAGCCATCACTGTGTTACATTACAAATGGGCGACTTGGCCATCGTGGTGAGACGTGGGCGACTGAACGGTTTTGTTATGTGCCAAATGGTTCCTCGTTTGTTTCACAAAGTTTCGTTCGGTCCATCAACGGGATGCGAGCGCATATGACGCAGAGTAGAGTGGATGCCGTCCCCGCATCTCGCTTCTCATCGCCTCGCTTCCTCTTCCTCTCCCTCCTCCGATACGTTGCATGCTGTCAGTTATAAAGTTACAATCTGTGCCGCGCACTTACACTCAAGATTATTGCCGACATAGATTTTTAAAATAGAAAAATCTATACGCTAAACATCGCAGTCAATACTGGAAAATCGAAAGCGCAGAGCTAGATTCCCCCCCCCCCCCCCACCCGCTCCAATCTCTCTCTCTCTCTCTCTCTCTCTCTCTCTCTCTCTCTCTCTCTCTCTCTCTCTCTCTCTCTCTCTCTCCCGATCCTACAGCCGCGAGTGCTTTTAATGAGATATCGATCAATTATGGACCCACATATCATAAAAAGGAAGCATTATTTAATGACAAGATATGAAAGATTTATTCATAACTAGTAATGTCAGTGTTGTTAAAATATTATAACCGATGGTACACACACGCGTTCATTTTTTTGTAATAAAAATCGTTTCGCCTCATTTTTTGTCCAGCCTAGCAAAGACACAATGATTCTGCGAGCCTTATTGTCCAAGAGTCCCACACCCCCTCCGCCTCCTCGCGCTCCTCTCCATTTGACAGATGACATCCGCGTGTCCAACGAGCAAGAGAGAAAAGAGCAGGAAAGAGAACCGACTAGTTGTCCTTCACAAACCCCCCTTGCCAGAGAGGGCACGCGCTGCGAACACCCCCTTCCAAACTCCTTCCAGACAAAAGCAATTATTTCTTGTAGAATATAGTGTGTTTTGCGCGTCTATCGCACAGAAAGGGAAGGAAGGTGGATTGAAGATGGTGTTGAGCCCAATACCCCCCTTTTCAACACACACACGTGCGCGTGCACACACACACACACACACACACACGCACGCACACACACAAACAGACACATACACACATACACACACGCGCGCGCACACACACACACACACCACTTCTGATATTCGGTAGCGTGCGAGGCCCAGTTTTCAACCCATTGCTTACCACTGCTCTGACCACAATAATGTCTTTAAGAATAATTCTCAGAATAATTTTTATCTTAAAATTCTACATAAATGACTACATAAATGATTTAAAAAGCCAAAATGTCTTCCTGTGTATGAGTTTATGTAAGGAAGAGAGACAGAAAGAGTTCATTGTTAAACGGCAACGTCATGTTGACAAACGAGTTGGTTGAATTAGATTCTCTCATCAATAACAAGTGCCCCCAATCAATACAGCCTTACAATTATATCAGCACCCAAGCTTGCTGTAACAAGCAGCTAATAGTATGGACTAGACTCACTTTTGATAATTCTCTCTCACACACACACACACACACACACACACACACACACACACACACACACACACACACACACACACACACACACACATTATACTCACAGCTTTGACTACAGTTGCCAAATGCAAGTAAGCAAACACATACATCCACACTCTTTATCTTTTCCCTTGTCACCTGTCTGTCAATGTCTTGTCTGTGTGAGAGACGGTGGAAAAGAAAGTGAGAAAAGATTCAAACAGAGGCACTCCTACCCCTATTCCAGCATACACACACATACAGATACACACTGAATCTTGAATCACACACAAGCACGTACAAGCTGTCTCTCTCTGCGAGGTAAGGCTAATGATCAGTGCTGACATATTGTCAATGCCCAACTCAACCCCCTGCCAATACCTCTAATACATATCCATTATCTAGAGTGGGCTTGACACCAGTGCCCAGATGTTTTGGGGCAGATGCTGTAATTATTGCCCATTACTGGTCTTAACACATCAACTCTTAGTATATTGACTAATATCCCAGTAAACTTTGCAAAGGAATGATAGAATCTGTATCTCCCAAAAAGGAGTGTATGTGATATGATCATAGTCCATATCATATTATTAGAAATGAATAATATTAATTCAGTTTAGTACTGAATAAAAATAATTCAGTGCAGGAAATACTCGCCTTGCCCCTGCAGTGGCTGATAAACCTACCAGGCAAATCCCCAAAACCATACCACTACTATGACAGTGTTAAGTGTGGATTACATTTACATTTACATTTACAAAACTTAGTAGGTGCTCTTGTCCAGAACAACATACAATTGTGTTCTGGACAAGAGCACCTGCTAAATTTTAAGACATGTCTGCCTTATAAAGAAGTCAATCAAGCTAGATATAGGTAGATACAAGAGAAGTACACAATACCCGATTGGATAACTATCATGCTATTCTCTAAATGCACCCAAATAAAATATGAAAATTGGCAAAAAGTGATTCAGTTTTTATTTCTAGTGTTCATAATGAGTACATGAACATTAAAGGTTTTACACAGGAGTGGAGTAAGCTGTTTGCTTATTTGTAGTAAAGTACCCATGACAGCATTCAGAATCAATTTAATATAACACTCTTTAGGCACTTTCAAGCTTAACGTGAAATATTCTTACACTACTTCAATTTCACACAATCACATATGGCAGAAAACTTTAACCACATTCCTCCATTTTACTGATACTCTAATAACAAATGTACCATGTTTATCATATGTCCTAACAGCAGACACTTTTCTGAACCCTGCTGGTTCAGGAGACCATCAGCTCATTGTGCGTCAGTTGTAACACGATCAAAGGCTGGTCAGAAAGCGATCGAATCTAGAGAGGCGGGTGAACAGGCAGTTGGCCTTGGCACAAGACAGAGACCTCAGCCCCCAGTACTCTGCTGAAACGCGCGTCCACTGTGACATGCTGGCTCTGATGCACCCCACAGCTACCTAATGCTATGACATGGAAGGAGCTATCAGCCACATGCAGGCAGACCTGCAAGGGGGGATGCTGCTATGGGCCATCAGGGGCCCGCTGAAAACGTGATCCTCCGTTACAGAGGAACAGGATAAAGCCCCAGCGCTGGGCTTGTGATCTTTATGAGCTGCTGCTCGTCCCTGTGCGAAAGTGTGCAGAGCCGCAGAGAAAAAAAAGCTCGGGTGTACGTGTGTTTTTCATATGTCGTTGTGTGTGTGTCTGTGTATCTGTGTGTGTGTGTGTGTGCGTGTGTGTGTGTGTGTGTGTGTGAGAGAGAGAGAGAGAGATGAAGCAAATGCAGGATGGATTTGCTCATACATGTGTCCATGTTCATGTGTATTGAGTGTGTGGTGTGTGAAAGGGCAGTATTTCTCTTTTGAGGTTGTATGGGTGGGAGGGTTTCTTGCATGCAGTGCAAAACAAAACAAAACAAACAAAAATCTCAATTATACATCACACTTATATGTGATTTCATTTGTATGTATATGAGCATGATTTGTAGAGGACAGCATTAAAATGTATGACTGTGTAAACTAGAATGTGATCCATCTGAGAAGCTGTTGTATACCAAGGATAATCACCACCTTTTTCAGATATAAATACATCTTTTGCATTCTGTTTTCTAATGTCGATTGACTCCAAACAGGTTTAATCTAATGCCCTTAGCAGATTCCTTCCTTCCTTCTCTCTCTCATTCTCTCTCGCTTTCTCTCTCTCTCTTTCTCTCTTTTTCTCTCTTTCTCTCTGTCCCCCTGTGCACTGAGACCATGTGTGGGTAGATTTAGAACCCGGATCAATAAGAAATGTAGAAATCAATGCACTTAGCACCAGAAAATCAATGGACTCTAATCGGGATGCCAATGGCACAAGTCAAAACAATTAAGAGAGAAGAAAAATGTTTAACAACCTCCTCTCTCTTGCTTACACAGCGAGGAAGAGAGGGAGTGCGAGCGAGGCAGTGTACAAGAGAGGGAGCGCGCGAGAGAAAGAGCGAGGCAGAGACGGCACATTGCAGAGAAGACGAGATTACAGTGGGGAATCGGGGAGCAGGAGAATGAAAGGAGGAGGAGAGGAGGAAAGCTGACAAACTGAATAGAGAAAGAATTTTAGAGAAAGGAAGATGGGAGAGACAGCAAACAGGGAGCTGATAGAGGTGAAGAGAGGATGACATGGAGGGAGGACAAAGATGTATAATGAGAGGGGAAAAATGATCAGAGAACGAGCACGAGAAATATTGTTGAACTGAGGGGTTGGTCTGACATGAGCAATACACGACTTCTGGCAGAAGTGTCATTATGGGCAAGGGCCAACAAATGAGTCTATCATTAGTTTCGCCTTGGTGACTAAACAAATTTGGATGTCGAAGGTTAGCCTGTGATTGTGTGTGTGTGTGTGTGTGTGTGTGTGTGTGTAGCAGTCTGCTCAAGGGGTTAAACACAGGGACATTCCTCCTTGGGGAAACATGTGAATATTCCTCTTAATAAAAGCATGCCAAATTATCGATACACATTATGGGATTACCTCCAACCAATCAGGCAAGGAACATCTAACCAATCAGAAGTGCAGAATAAATTCTGTTTCATTCAGCTCAGAAAGCATGGGAAAACGGAAACAGGTCAGGTCAGAGTCGGGGCTGTGGGGTTGAACTTGGGTCGATCAATACCTGAACCCCGGTCCCGGCCGAGCCCTACCTCATTCCCCAAGGCTAGTGGAGAAAATCAATGGCAAAGAGTCTATAACTCCTGACTAGTGTGTGGATTAGTGAAGTGCCAACTAATCAGCGACTTACTGAATGTGACACCATGGCCATTAACCTATCGATATGACACTGGGCACCCCTGCTCTATACAGCCTGGCCTGCATACTCTTACAAACATTCAGTACTGAATGCAAACACTGGTTGAGAGAAACAGTACAGACATGAACACAACACACACAAATAATGCCAACAATTACAGAGTAAATGCGGTTCAGACTCCCCTAAACTCCGCAACTTCATTTTGCAACATTTAGGACACTAGAATATTTTAGCCACTGAAACATAGACAGGCTGATGATGTCAAATGAAATGAGCATCTGTGTTAGAAAGCCAACATGTCTTCTTTCCAAACTTCCTTTTGACCATGTCTGCTCAAATGTAACTGCTCCTCCAGAATTTGTGGTGAGTAATGTGATTCTAAATTCCAGCAATACAGTTACTGCAGTTTTAAGCAATATTTGGCCGACAGCAATGTGAAAATGATTTCAATTAATAAAACCTCTGTAAATTACAACTACATCCAATGATATTTGGGGTGAGGGGAACAGTAGAAAATGATTTTAGAATAAGATAACAGAAAGAGAGTCAGATGGAAAGACCTGGAGGAGAACTGGGGAAGGAGGACAAGAGGTGAGAGTAGAATCCGAGTGGCTTGAGAGGACAAGCACAGAGAGTGTGAGAGAGTGATAAGAGAAAGATAGAGAGAAAGAGAGAGAGAGAGAGAGAGAGAGAGAGAGAGAGAGAGAAACGAGGGATATTGAGGATACAGCATTACAACAACAAAGGCAACAGGGAGTGGGGGGTCTCAGATATGTGGGATTAAGAAACGTGGTAGAGTGGGGAGGGATTACGTTGGGGAAAGGAGGAGGAAGGAGAGGAGAAGAAAAAGAGAGGGATGTTTGGGGGAGGAGAAGGGACAGCGCACAATAGAATTCATGGCACTTAGGCTGGAAAAAGCCCACGTCCATCACTATTTTTCCCACTCCCCTCTTGGACTGTTTGTTAATTTCTCTGGTTCGCATTCATCATTTATTGGGAGGTAACAGTAAACCGAGTCAGCGCACACATACTCACAATTGCCATCCGTAGATTGTGGTCAGTCATTACACAACCAATGTCTAAAAAGTAATCACAGCATTTTTCTAGGTCCACCTATGAAGCAGCTTGAGCACACTGGAGCAATGTGGAATTAATGCAGACATGTGTATGTGTTTTTTTTTTGACATGTACATATTTTTGTCCCCCAGGAAGTGCTTCATACACAGATCTCTGTTTGTGTTTCTAGCATTTTAGTTCAGGATAACAGCCTGCTGGAATTTTAAAGCAATACAAAATCACTGCAATGGACAGGACATTTTGAGAGGACTGCAACACTGAGGGCCTTTGCACAGTAATAATGCCATAATGCTGCATTCGGTGAAATCTGGCACTACATGTTGTGCTCTTCTAATAAACTCGGCTTATCACAGGTTAGCCGTGGAGCTGACTATTGCAGTTAGTTCTTAGTTCATTATTTGTTCATTAGTTCTAAATTAGTTGATTAGTTGTTATCTCCTGCAGTCTGCCTGTATACTCAGGGCATGATGTGTTATTGCTGCATTTGGAAATATACCATTTGTACCTAATGTAATTCTTTAGAATGCAGAAAAAAATGTAGATATTATTTTGAAGTATGTTTTCTCCCTACACACCTATGATGTACTTATGAGGCCAAATTATCAGACTACAGTTGAAGTAACAGAGGTAAAAAATATATCATTTTTGTACTGTAAATGAAATCAGACTATTAATGGTACTAATTTGATCAGTTGTTCTTATATACAGTAGGCAGCAATACAGTGGGATAGTTAGTGCAAAGGTTCTGTGAATCACAGGATCCATGTATTCAGTTTTCAGCTGGCACCAATGACCTGTCTCTCTCTCTCTCTCTCTCTCTCTCTCTCTCTCTCTCTCTCTCTCTCTCTCACACACACACACACACACACACACACACACACACACACACACACACACACACAGTCTCAGGGCAATGAGAGTGCAGTGAATGAATGAGTATTGCAGTGCAACTAAGAGCAAGAGCCTGGACTCCTGTCTCCTGGCAATGTGTGTGTGTGTACAGCTTGGAACCTAAAAGAGAAAAAGAAGGGGGAGACGAAATGGCCATCAAATGCTTGTTTCATCACACTAGAGACATCCAATATGTGCTGGATCTTCACTGCTATGATCATCATTTTGTCAAATGCATGGCAGTGTTTAGTTAATCTTACCTGCCACTATATTTTATGATTTTCTTTGGGGCAGTCCGTCTTCAACTGGACATATGAATGCTTCTTTTATGTATGTGATCATGCATGAGTGTGTGTGTGTGTGTGTGTGTGTGTGTGTGTGTGTGTGTGTGTGTGTGTGTGTGTGTGTGTGTGTGTGTGTGTGTGTGTGTGTGTGGATTTAAGGCAGGGATTTAAGGGCTCCAGGGGGTTAGGGTCATTGCATGGGGAGGGTCATCAGTCAAGGTCACATATTAATTCATGAGCAAAAGACAAGAGAGGAAATAGTAATAGAAGTTGTAGAATTAGAGAGAGTAAAAACACTGCGAGAATGTAAGATTGACACCAGCAAAGAAACAGTCCATTGGGACAGCAGAATGACCAGCCATAGCATCTCTCTCTCTCTCTCTCTCACTCTCTGTCCTCCCCCTACTACTGTGGTCATAAGGGTCAGCGACCAGTGAATGAGGTCATTCGTCTGGGATAGAATTGACCTCTGAACTTATGGGCTTGGTCGCTGGCTTGCATTCAAAGCACCTGGTTGGCCAAGCAGCCTAGACAATGTTTGTTCTACATTGTGCTTGTATGTGCATGCAACTAACCATTTCAAAACTATATTAAACTGATCCGCCTTCATGATTAGAAATGGCTGTGTAGGGATTACCATAGTGGATATCAACTATATCACTTCATCTCAGCATAAATGAATTATTTATTTAGGGAATATCAGACATTTTTTAAGGCTAGGGGTCATGTTTAACGACTCTTCAGCATCCTCTGGCAGGCACAAACACACACATACACACACACACACACACACACACACACACACACACACACACACACACACACACACACACACACACACGCACACACACACACTTGTATGTGTCTCCCTCTCACACACATGCACACACTCAGTCAGAACTATACCTATGTACTGATTCAAATAACCAAAGCAAAAAATCAATATCTAAGATCAATGTCATACTCTTCTTGTGATCACATTTTGATGATTGTGATCAGAAAATCAAAGTCACTGATTACACAAATGCCACAAATGATAGAATTGTAGAATGGAAATTGCTATTAATAGCTTAATATTATACAGCAATATGTGGGGAAATTAAACAGGAGGTTATTACACCAGTGTGATTAATTATTACAGTGTTTCCATATTGACAGTTTCCTGAATTTTTGTTATTTATCAGCAAATAAAAACAAGTGTGCAACTATTTCATGTAATGTCCAAATGTTCTTTTTGAAATTTGAATTTCAATCATTTACATATGATGAAACAGTTCTACACTTATTAAATCAGTTTTGCATATAGAAATATATGACCAATAATGTTCATTTACCTTTACTATGAATAAAGACCTTTTCGGGAAGGTGTGACTACTAAAATATAGAGCAGCAGCACGGGATGTGTTCCTGACCAGTCCTCCACGGGACTGACCACCTGTCATTTGATTCAAGGGTCGCGTGCTAATGGTTTTGTCTCTACACATTTTGCAGACAATGGGCGAATTTCATTTACAAAAGTGAAATGCTATTTATTAATATTGACGTTGAAACACCAATGACAGCTTGTGGCACTAATTAAAATATAAAACCAAGGAATACGATCGTGGAACTGTATATTAGTAGCTGTCTAAATATTAACGATGGTCACGACACAATTCTCATGGCGCAAAATAATCAGAAATGGGATAAATTGTGTTGCCTTTTAAAAGAGCACGTCATTATATCAGCTATTAGGTGCATTTTAACGCATTTTAACGAGTATTTAAAGCATTAAGCAGTTGGTTATATTATTATTATTATTATTATTATTATTATTATTATTATTATTATTTGTTGTTGTTGTTGTTGTTGTTGTTTAAAACCTACAGAAAATTAGATACCTATTTTGCAGTAAATGTGAAACAACCAAGTTTGTTAAAACTAAACTCCTGACTAATGAACCCTTCGGTTGTTGCGCCGGGCTCAAATATTATTTAAAAATTATGTGTATTGTTGTAATTAGTTTCATCATTTCCCTTTTATTTTTAAATATGACACATAAAACAAACTGTAGATAACAAAACACCTGTTCAGGTGAGCGGTTGAGTGCAATATTTGTGCTAAATCACGATTCATTTATTTACATAATTTGCATATATGTTTGCAAAAATCTTTAGATCGACATTTGAGCGTTTGTCCTGTCTACATGTAACAACTAACATGGAAAAAAGTTTCAAATTAAATTTCGTTTTTATTTAAACTACCACGTGAATCAGTTAATATTCTTGCTTACCAAGTGAAAGTTTAAGTTCATGAATTAGGCTACAAATCTTCACATTAGAATGTAAATATCAAAACAGCGGGTTTGCATAGGTTATATGTGTATATGTGTAACTATCGCGGTTGCAAAGCTCACTTCGAGAAATGTCGCGCGACTTTTTAAAAAGCCAGTTTTATCATTTGTCATGGTTGTAATATACAACTGTAATACTTTTTTTTTTTTTTTTTAGCAATTTATACAAACTGTCTTGCACACAAAGCTTTTATAAATTAATGGTTACAAATATCGAAGGAATATCTATAAATAGTTTGCGGACGACATATTTTATTTATTCTTATTTTTATGATGACGAGCTTATAGGTTTAAATCATGTTCCTTATAATATGTCATTGTTATTTTTTAGACACACTTCACATTTAGCCAACCTCTGGACTTAAATTGTTGTTTGTCACTGAATGAAGAAAAAAAAATTTTTTAACTCCGTGTAAAGGCCGCATTGACGCTTTCGGCTTTTGACACCTTTTCTTTCAGTCTTAAATGAAGGCTCGCAAAAATCATTTGCAAATGTCAAAAACGTCTTAATGAGAACACGAGATTCATGTCTGCCACAAACGCTGCTTATATAAGACAGGACAATACACTATTCGTAATCAAAGGACTTGAACATGTGTCCGTTTTGGACGAACGTTCAGGCTTACTTGACATTGATGTTTGACATTGCCTTACAAGGGTATTCTATTTGAAGGACTGATCAACTTAATATTCTTCCTGTTCTAATCAATTAGGTACTGAAATTATTGTGAGGTATTGTGAAATATTGTTAAATATTAAGTTGTTAAGCAACTGAAATAGCTTGAAATATAACCAGCAAGCTGTGAATTATTAAGGACCCTGATTACGTTCTAAACTTAGATTGCACAATAAAGTATTCAGCGCTATCATACTGAGGTTTATTAATCGTTCCTAATATCTGTTTCGCATTACTGAATTGATAATTACATAGTAGATTAAAATTCAAAATCAACAAGGAGAAATGTTTGTAATGCAGAAAAGAAAGCCCCAATGAACTGTCTTTGTCGAAATGGCAGCCGTACCTACACGAATATCATTCTTCGTCTTGATGAGGAGATGTCAGCCGCGAGCTTGAGGGAACGAGAGACGCTTACTAAGAGAGTTACGTGCTCGGGGCCGGTCTGGTCCTCACCCCCTTCCCTCGTCGATATACTGATGGGATTCGCGCTTTTAAAGTCACAATTTCTTCCTCTTAATTGATTTCTCATAATTAACTCAGTGTGTTCATCGATTTCCCCTCGACGGCGCATCGGCAATGATATCCTCTAACACAGCGGCCGCTCGTGTGGGGCCTTATTATTTTTGAGTTAACGAAAGCCAGCCTAGTCGCTGCCAAATAAATATTGACCACATTCAATAACAATTAAGCCCCAGGAACACTAAATAATCCTATTTTCTCTACCACGGAAGAAGGGGATTCTCCACTGGGGCAGTCACTGTAATAGGAGGAATTAGTCTACAGCTATATACAGTGTTACTTTATTAACATTTATGGTGTATATAATAGCATACGTTAAGCAATCTGTATGTGGCGCTCTAATTCTCCTACTCACATTGTTTTATTTTCAGAAGCCTAGACAAAGCCATTTTTGCATTTTACCTGTATAAGGCAAAATACACACATGCCTAATATATTGGTCTACGTCTTTAACAAGACATGTATTATTTTTAGGGAAGGAGATATACGAAAATAAAGAGAGATTCATCACAAGAAAAATGGGAAAAACATACGTAACCACACAGGATGCGTCCTATAAAAGATGGATACACTAAGCTTATTTGCAAATACACCTTCACTCACATATTTAAAAATGGAGTTTCACTGGACAATAATTTAATAGTGTTTACATTTGTGAATATGTAATGTTCAAGTTCCAGTGGAAAATTATAAATGAGAATTTAAATGGTTAAAGTAAGAAAAACTGAAAAAAAATTAACTACTGAGGGATGGCAACTATAAATGAGGAGAGCATGTGAGGAACATAAAATGAGGGAGGTGAACACAAAGTGAGAATAAAGGAGAGAGAGAGAAAGAGAGAGAGAGAGAGAGAGAGAGAGAGAGAGAGAGAGAGCGCGAGAGAGAGAGAATAGTGAATGTCGAGGCCTCTTTGCTATAGAATCAAGCCTCTCATGAATTAAACGCTTTAAGGCTTTCAATAGAAGCCACGTGCAGGAGGGCCTCTGAGAATAAAACAGCTCACCCCCATCTGGCCCTTTCAGGGGGAGAGGGAGAGAGAGAGAGAGAGAGAGAGAGAGAGAGAGAGAGAGAGAGAGAGAGAGAGAGAGAGAGAGAGAGAGAAAAGAAAGACAGGGAAAGAGAAGGAGAGAGAGGGGAGAGTAATAAAGTTGACGATGTAATGGTCTGAGCAAGAAGGAAGACAGAAAACTGTATTACTGAAAGTTAAATTGTTGGTACAAAATATACCAGATGACACAGATTCTAATCCATTTCCTAAAGAGGAGCTCAGGAACCCAAAGTAGACACACACATGATCCAAACCACCCACCTTTAATCCATGAGTGACCTTCAGACACTTTTTTCTATTCCTCTGGCTCACCATCTCTCTCCCTCCTTGTGCTCAGCATCTTGGCTGTTTCCATGACGACTGGGTAGCTGCTGAAGAGGAAGAGGGGCGGGGGGGGGGGGGGGGTGTTGAAGAGTTGTTGGAAAGGAGACTATAGGTGATTGCTGCTGATACATGAGAAATGCTCTAATATAATATAAACACTAAAAAGAGAGATTACAATCTTAAAGTGTTTCCGACAGTCTGCAACATAAATTACTCCCAATATTATTTGGCTTGTTTGAAACAAATGTTCAGTTTTAAGCTATTACAAGGAAATATTATTTTTCTTTGGACATAGCTGCTAAACTAGATTTAAAAAACACAATCCCACCCAAGAATACAAATATCATTGAAATGTACAGGTCAGTATACAGGTTGAGATTGCAGAAAGTATCAAGGTGCCAGAAATACTCATTTATTTTTTGTGCCAATCAATTTCTGACTTTGCAAATGAATCTTTGGACTAAATGTTATTGTAAAGAAAAGCAAGAAGTCAAATGAGAAAGTATAACTCTAATACATTGTCACTGTGAACACTATACAGCACTACATTCTTAGCCTTAATTTTATCTTTATCAATGTTTAAATAATTTCATTGACTGTCTCATTTAGTTGCCAATCAATGAGGTAGCTCTAACGACACAATCTTTATTCAGTTTTTCCCACAGTTACATTTGAACGCTTTGTAACTATGGAGCCATTACCATCTCAAGAAAAGGTGTTTTCTGGAATTTTCTGGAACTTAATTAAATAATGCACTGACGGGCTCCCGATAGTTGATTCACCTAACTATATCCTTTAACATGTTCTAAAGACTTCTTATATAGGGGCATAATTTAAAGCTCAGAGAACATTTCATTTTCATGCCTACATATGCAAAATCAACAGAATTAGTTTCTTGACATTTTCTTTTCATTTTTTGTTTGTTTATTTATTGTAAATAAATACTACAAATGTTTTATCCTATGATGGTTTTTTTGCGTTAGACCTGAACGTATATGTATATATGAATTTTTGTGATAATGTAACCTAACTATGAATCAAACCAGGAGATTGTTTTATTTAATACCATTATAAATTTACAATAAATCTTTATTATCTTGTAATATAACTTGAATCGGTATACAAATAGGGAATTCCCCACTAGAGGAGTTTTGACGCCATCTACTGAAGATAGAGGTAACCACCTAATATGAAAGTCTCATATTTGCTTTCTTACTCAACTAATATATTAATAAATTCTTTTGTAGGCGTAATGTATGTTCTATTTTTTATATTTTATAACAGGAAATATAACTCTAGTCCATTATTACATTCAGTTATACATTCTTGATCCTTGTTTCAAAATTGTTTCTTCATTCTCCATATTTTTTATTACACTTCTATCTGGCAGAATTTAATTGCATTTTAAATAATAACCTTTACTGTGGACCCCAAACCCCCGAAAGTAAACATGATTATAAATAATTTTGTTTTGTTTGAAATAATATAGCCATATAAATAATTAAACTTCATTTGGCAGAATGAGAAATTATTTTATTATGAAGAAGTCGTGAAATAGTCATGAATAGGCTAGATTGTTTAGCCAATAAACTGTTCACTAAGCAATGACGATTAAAACAGTGTTATTTATTAATTTATTACATTAATCTTATTTCAAATCGTCATAGCGTTTTGCACGCGTTAAAAGCTCAAATCAGTCGTTGGATTTATTTCCTGCCGCTCAGATGTACGGCGCTATGATTGGTTGCTGACTTCTGACTGCAGTCTAGAAAGGCTACCAGAGAGGTTACCATAGGAACCTCAGAGTTGCGATTTAGGTCCAAAACTACATGATGCTGCTAGGAACTGTATATTAAATAGAGCACGTCATAATAAAGTAGCTCCATAATCTCCCCATATTCTATTTCTTAACTATCGAGGTATTTTAAAATAATATTTCTGAATGGGCAAATCCACAATTAAAATAGTATAGATGTTGAAATGCAGGCTTTAAAACCATTCCATACCTGGTTTAGGAGCTGTAATAGAAATTATATCTTTTTTTCTTTAAAAAAGAATTGTAATAAAGCATTATCAAACTACGGAAGTGTAAAGACAAAAACAGTTTTGGTTTTAGGGATGCATTTAGGAATGTCTAAAATAATCTTTTAGCACCAGCATTTTTTAGTAGGCATTTTTCATATCTAAATTACAGTTGCATCATTTATGTAATGTAAAAATGCAGGCTACATGCTTTATCATTAGACCAAAACCATTTTAAATGTCATGCTGAGAATCAGATTTTAAAAAACAAAACAGAAGAGCACAAGATTGCATTTGGTGGACCACAAGATTACTTCCAATTCCTTTAACACCCCCCCTCCAACTACCACTCACCACACATCCACTCCGACCCCACATCCACAATAACACATCACCCAAACATTACTGGCAAGCCAGATGACCCTGCTCCTGTCATGTGACCTTAGTGACCTAGGCACCATGGCAACCCTCTGACCCATCCAGTGGTTGCCAGGGAGACGACCTTGGAGCCTGTCTGACCATTGCCCCCCCTTTCCCCCCTTTGCTGAGAGAAGGCATGCGATCGATATTCTATCACACAGAACAGTGGAGCGAGAGAGAGAGAGAGAGATAGAGAGAGAGAGAGAGAGAGAGAGAGAGAGAGAGAGAGAGAGAGAGAGAGAGAGAGAGAGAGAGAGAAAGAAATGGGGGTGCAGAGAGATTACAGGAGGGGGAGGACAGCTGACAAAGAGAATGGTATGTGTGTGTGTGTGTGTGTGTGTGTGTGTGTGTGTGTGTGTGTGTGTGTGTGTGTATACACCATAATGAGGGGACATATTCTGGTGTTATGGAGAAGTGGCTTCAAGGCATGTTGGTAATTTTGTTTAGTAGGTATGTTTGTGAGTGTGTGTGTTTGTGTGTGTGTGTGTGTGTGTGTGTCTACATGTGTGAAACTCATTGCTGCTCTGTTCATCATCAAAATGAAACGCTGGCTCTGTATAACTAGGGAATTAATCAAAGCGTTCACAGCACTAGCTGTTTCTTCCTTCCTTCCTTCCTTCTAGTAGTCTCTTTAAAACTCACATCTAATAGGCTATTACTGTATTTGTAAACCCCTTCAAACCCAAAATAGAAATCTTAGGTTTCTTTTAATTCTCAGCTAATTAAAAAAATAAATAATTCGGTCATGAGTTGATGCTGTTTTTAATGTATCTGGTTGTTGCTTGTTTTGACTTTGACTGAATGTAAATATTTTTTATAGATGCCATCTGGATGAGGTCATAGGTGTTTTCCACAAATATACGAAATGTAGGGATTTTAAATGTTTTTATGAAGCATTGACAAGCTGACACACACACACACACACACACACACACAGTTCCTATATATGATGACATGAAGAATGTGATACAAACTCAGCATTTCCAAAACATTTTGTGCATCAGTATGGATTGTGTATTAGTAGGGATATTTCAGAATATCATTTATTTTTAGCAAATATATTTTCAAATTTATGTGTCATACTACTTAGTGAACAGTATTAGAAGTCCTCTTCCCCAGTAAATATTCATTTTATTTATTTAGTGAAAGACCTCTATCCAAAACATCCCTTTTCTGAAAAACATTGGTAAGATGTTGGTCTTCTTTGGTCATATAGTACATATAAACCACATTACCTGATGAATGGGCTAGAACAGTTACAAACTTCACAGGATGACAGGTGTACACCTCCATAATTCATTACTTCATATAAACACCACACACAAAAACAAAACGACACCAAACTGAAAAAAGAGAGATCCTTCTTTTTATTTCATTTTTGTGCTGCTGTTTTGCATGTAAGATACATCACCTTAATTTGCCTTTTTTTCCTATTTTCTTCACTTATTTAAATAATGAAATCTGAGAGAAATCTCTTTTTCCTAAGACACAGAAGGACTGTATTTTCTTCTTTTTTCCCAACAGGTGAGAGGAGCGGGTTCAAGGAGGAAGGATCATTCACAGCAGTCACAGACAGACGGACAAACGGACGGACGGACAGGGAGAGAGGTGGGGAGAGGGGGTTGAGGAGGGATGTGCAGGCGAAACAGGAGGGAAAAAGAGGAGTAAGAGAGAGACAGAGACAGAGAAAGAGCAAGAGAGTGGCAGTGTGCTTTCTCATGTTTGAATACAAGGAAAACAAAAATAAGCAGCTCTCAAACCCACTCCAAACATAAAAAAGACCAAAAAATAGTAAGTTATATAAACAACTGTATATGTATAAAAACCAAGACATGAGAGAGAGAGACAGAAAGAGAAAGAGTGAGAGAGAAAGAGAAATACAAGGTAATTGAGAAGAGTAATGGTCTGGGAGTGGGGGCATGCCATTCATTTTTCCCCCCACAGAGCGCGATAGTGAGAGTTTCAACTGTTATATGGTGGCAGCTGTTATATTACTCTTATGCACTGGGAGAGGAGCATGAGACCAGTGTGCTTAGACAGAGGGAGAAGTGAGGATAACAAAAAAAAAAGGTTGAAGGAAGGTGAACGAAGTCCGGAGGGTGATGAGGCTGTCAGAGTGCGGGGGGCTTGGGCCCGTAAGCCCTTAGGTCCTAGTTAGTCACCAATGATTTTACGGCTAGCTAGCAGTTACAAGAGGCAAGAGTGACACCAGTGCTCATTTCAGTTGTGGCAGTGTAGCGAACAGTATCATATCAGCAGTGTAATCAGCAAAGATAAGAGAGACTGGCTGAGGAGGATGTGGTCTGTGAGTCGGAAAAGGAAGGGGGTGGGATAAAAAACACTGGCATACGATGAAGGAGGGTGGCTGTCTTCCCCAAACGCTGTTGGTCTCATCATCTTCTTAGCAAAAGTCAGTGGGGGTCACTATGATCTCTTGTAGAATGTAATGGGAAGGAATAAGGAAGGGAAGGAGAGACAGACAGAGAGAGAGACAGAAAGACAGAGAGACAGGGAGAGAGAGGGAGGGCTAGTGCAGGAGACGGAGAGAACGAAGAGTAAAGAATGATTTGATAATTTAATAGTAGGTCTCCTTTTCAACCCAACCTGGAGATGCAGAGGCAGGCAGAGAGAAAGAAAAGATTTGGTTACTTAGTATATATCATATAAAATATATCATTGTGCGTGAGTGTGTGTGTGTGTGTGTGTGTGTGTGTATACATGTGGTGTACGTGTGTGTGTGGCGTGTGTGTGTGTGCGTGTCTGTCTGTCTGTCAGCTTGTGAATGCTTCATGAAAACACTTAAAAGCCCTACATTTTGTATATTTGTGGAAAACAAAAAACAGAGATGCGTGTCCATCTCTTACCTCCTGGGTTTCGGCGTAGGATGAGTTTCCGGATCTCATCATAAACAAAGATTAGGAAACTGTATGGGAATGCGCAGAACCACCAGCTGGGCCTGAGGACAGAACACAAGTGTAGGATCAGAGATCTGCATGGACAAATTTAGCCTCTTCAAACCTATCAAACTGATCAACCTTCACAACACTGACTGACTTTTGCTATATCCCTGTTTACCACAAGGGGGCAATAGGGTGGAAGTTTCCAGAAATTATCAAGGGCAACCTTGTAAATAGATCTGAGAGAGAGAGAGAGAGAGAGAGAGAGAGAGAGAGAGAGAGAGAGAGAGAGAGAGAGAGAGAGAGAGAGAGAGAGACTCACTTGAGTGGGTACATCCTGAGAGCCACGTCCATTCCTGGGCAGTAAGACAGGAAGGCAGCCAGAGCTGTCTCCTCAAACAGACCAAATATCAGGATCTTGTTCCTGATGAGCAGAGACCAAATACACATTCACCAACTCAACCTGAAATCATGCTGGTGCCCACTAGTGTACATTCCTTGTTAGCTATAATGACTCTTTGTTACTTTGAATACAATTTGATTTTGCTTTTCTAAATGGCTTTTAGATACAAACATAAGTGAGAGAGGAAAAGGAAATTAAAGCTCCACAGGTGCTAATCATAACTGAGGAAACACTAATCTAGTTTGCATATGTCATGTGCTCTTTTCCTTAACAGGCCTTAAAAATTAAGTATTGATCTGTCTGATATATTGTCTGATCTTATATTAATCAGCACTCTAAACCAGAGACATCAGATACACATGACCTTGGACATGACAATGAACAATGGACCTTTAGGAGAAAGGGACAAGGACAAAAATAGCATGAGGGTACAAGAAGATGAAGAGGGAGGGAAAAAGGTAGAAGAAGGGAGAAGAGAGGAAGGGAGTAGGGAGGAGAGGAAGTGAAGTGGGCACTGACTTCATGCCTTGCTGGAACACAGAGTTGCGGCGGGTCTTGCAGATGATGACATCGGCCCACTGCACCACCACAATGCTGACGAAGAAAGCTGTGTGACAGGTGAACTCCACAATCTTCCTCTGCTCATAGGTCTGAGAGAGGGAGAGAGGGGGAGATAAAGAAAAGAGGAAGGCATACAGGAGAGAGAGAGAAAAAGAAAGAGAGAGGGAAGGAAATGGTGGAGAGAAGGGAGAAAAGCAGTAAATGGCAGTATAAAAAAGCTTGTATAAAGTGAATGAATTTCATTGTCCTCATGTGTGTCTTCAACCGTTACAGTCTCACATAGAGGACAACTGGTCTATATGGAGCTGATATAGCTAAGGATAACTGTGAAAGAATACCAGAACGTGAGATAATACAGACAGCTTTTACACCAACAGCTTTTAATTGTTAAACCACAGATCAATTAACCTCAAATCAGACTTCTAGTTGGTTAGGTAAATTGTCAGAATGTGAACATCTGTTAGAATGACTGCTTATGAATGTTTATCAGTGTGATGCTTATTAAAGTAGCAGATCCTGTGTTTTTTTCCAGCAAATAATTCAAGGGAGAAAAAACAAAAACAAATTTTGGCCATTTGTTTAAGGGTTGGCGCCAGGCCGAGGTCCCTTCCGGCCACCAGAGGGAGGCCTCGAGTCAGGCACGCCACTAATCAGGCTTAACACCCAATAGCTGGGCTAGACCTTATATAAGCCCAGTGACCCATGCTGGGTCTTTGCCAAAGTTCTGAGCCAAGCTCCTAGCTGGTAACTTAAGGTACTGTGGTCTGTGAGCTCTTGTGCTACACCTTACTTCTGTGCTGCGAGGGTGTCCGTGTTTTTACACATCCCCTCCTCTCTCCAGTTTTCCCTCTCGAGTCTGTCTCTCTCTGGAGGCTTCCCTTAGCCATTCAAGTTCCTCCCTGTTTTCTGGTTTTGTTTGGGAAGTTTTAGTTTGAGTTTTCCCCAGTGTTTAGGAGTTGCCATTTCTTCCTGTGGTGTCCTTTTGTTCTCCCTTTTTTCCACGCTTGGAGTGGTGTTTAGTTTTCCCTTTTGTTTTACCTGACCCAAGCTCTAACTGTTCGGCACACGGACCCACCATTGTTAGAGTGTGGTTGCTTACCCAGTAGGCTGTTTGTATCATCACCCAGCTGACCTGGGTTTGAGACCACCTTACAATTTGGCTGAATGTAGAAAAAATGAAATCATGACACAGAGGGTGAGGGTGGCTCTAATTCCCACAGTCTGGGGCAGGGGGAGAGAATATGCTACCTACCCATTGCTGGCCATAGCTGTCCTCCAGATCGTTGTTGGAGCGGTCATCCCAGTTCAAACGGATGCCCACAAGTAGAGAGGGCAGGAAGCCATTTTCAGCCATGATAACAAAATAGGCAAAGAAGCCACCAAGTGCCTGAATCATACCTACAGAGACAAACCAACAGACAGAGAGGGAGAGAAAGGGCTCACAAATTAAAATTCAGGTGATCGCTTGCAATACCTACTAGTTATCCTTTAAACATTTTAAAAGTGGAGGGATGAATTGCTCCAACTGAAGAATGAAAAACCAAGTAAACGTGAAGCTACTTCATATACAGTAACAAAATATGATGGCAATGGAATGAATAAAAACTGGTACATATTTGAAAGCACTGCACACAGAAATTGGCACAGGCATATTTTACAGACAATTTGATTTGCGATCGGAGATATTTGTTTCAGCAATAAGATATGAAAACAACACACTTCATCACTTTCCTTAGAGTGTGATCCTCCCCATGGACCAAGGGGCACACTTAGAAAATGCTAAGCATGCCAGGATGTGCACAAATATGATTGTATTACAGAACAGGAGACTCTCTTTCACCACCCACTGTGTGGCCAAGTGAGCCATGAGTGCTAACGCACTTTACTACTGTGACAACAGCACTTCAAACGGACAAGCCACACAACCATTCTACTGAGATTTACTGGTGAGTTGGAATCACTCATCATTTTAGAAAAACACAGGGATGATATAGCTAACGGGCATGAGAGATTCATCCATTGTTCAGCATTTCATGAGGGAGCATACTAGGTGAATGTAATGTCTTGCATGTCACCTGGCCCAGTGTGTGTAAGGGTGTAGTGCGGCCATGTGCTAACCGATCTGGCCATATGCGATGCTGATGAGACGCTCGTTGACCAGCTTGTCCCTCAGGGGGTTACGGGGCTGACGCTTCATGATATCACTCTCTGCTGCTTCATAGGCCAAAGATATGGCAGGCACCTATACACAGAAGCCAGACTGGTAAGGGTGTGAGTAGTGGTGTTCATGTGTATGTAACTGAGATGGAGTTGGGTGTGTTTGAATGTACTTACAGTGAGGTGAATCTGGTTAGGTGTGTCTTTAGAGCATATTGTATGGATAGACAGGTTTCTTGCATAAGATGTTTGTGTTCTGTGTGACTGGGTTTGAGTGCATGAGTGTTTGCTCAGATGCTACTGTGTGTACAGTTTTCAGCATTTGCATTTCTGTGTGTCTCACCATGTCAGTGCCTAGGTCAATGCAGAGAATCGTGATGGTGCCCAGAGGAAGAGGAATGTTAACCAAGATGAAAAACAGAAAGGGTGTGATCTCAGGGATGTTACTGGTCAGGGTGTAGGCAATAGATTTCTTCAGGTTATCAAAGATTAGACGTCCTGTACATATGACACACACACACACACACACACACACACACACACACACACACACACACAAATACCACAATAATTTTAAACATTCATTTGTGAGTGCAGACTAGATCTCCTGTTATTCAGCTACACAGTAAATGCCAAACTGTGGAAGGCTGAGAACTTGCTGGTAGCATATTGTGCATGGTGACAACAAATTACACAGATGCTAGTTCTCAGATGGAAGGCTTCCAAAGGATGCATCAGTATCTAATTTCATGTTGAAAGAAGTGAGCAAAGAAGAGATTTCACTAAGGTGGGACATAAGCATCACAGGGCCATTGATGTCGCAGAGAACCATGACCAATGTGAATATATTAGCAAGCAAGGAGAAGTTTCAAACTTTACCATGAAGTACCATTTCTTTATTTCACCCATTTATCAACTTTTGAACTCCATTTTGTCTTACTTCTCATGAACCCATCTTGCCATATTTTCATTCTCTCTCACTCTCTTTTTTTCTTCTCAGTCTCTCAGTTTAATTCACTCATTTGGCAAAGCGCAATAAAATATCAAACTGAACATTCTCAGTGGGACTAACAATAAAAAAATAGCATAAGAGCATGTAAATAAATATAAAATAAACAATAAAATTCTTGTACTAAGCAGACAAACATTGCGTTAGGGTTCAGTGAGATCCTCATGGTTCCTCAGGCTGTGACATATAGTTTTGCTGTGATAGATGCTCCTTGATTTGACAAGCACATTTTTTATTTTTTAGATTCTTCCAAAATGCAGAAATTTTGGGATGATGCTTTTCAGTTTTTTGATAAAACTTTCTCATTCTTGTGTCATGCTTAGTCTTTTCTGTCCAATATTTTTTTTGTCTGCTTGCTTATGGCTGCTTGCTTATATTCTGTGGTCACTTAGCTTGTACTTGGATCTCTGATGGTGTAGAGATATACTGCTAGTTCACATTTTCTGTTTACAACACAGTTCTGGTTGTGTTGGACTATCGTCTCAATGCTCCAGATAGTAAGTCAGTTAAGTCTGACTGGACTTTGGTCAGCAATGCTGATCTGAGGCTGTTGTAGGTCAGTGATCAGTAGTTTAGTGACCAGTTAACAAGAGAACTGGGATTACAGTTGAGCTCTTGGGATGTTGGGATTTTAAGTGCTTCATTTTGTAGTGTATTTTGTTTGCTGGATTTTAGATGTAGCCAACATGAGAGCTCTTTTGTCCCCTCTTTCTGTTTCTTGCTCACCCTCTTCCACACCAGTGACGATGGAAGCAAAGTTGTCATCCAACAGGATCATGTCAGCAGCCTGTTTGGACACGTCAGAGCCAGAGATTCCCATGGCCACCCCGATGTCAGCCTTCTTCAGAGCCGGTGAGTCATTCACGCCGTCCCCAGTCACAGCAACGATGGCACCCTGATGAATACAATGGCATTTTAAAGCAGACTGAGCTAAAACGGGGCTAACAGGAGGAATATTTTATGCCACTGAACATTTATTTCTCTTGGAACCAATATTTAATATAATGTTAAAATATTTTTTCCTAGACATGGCTAATGATGAGTGAACGCAATTAGCAACATTATCATTTAAACTATTCCTTTAAACCCAGAATAAAGGTTAGGATGAAAAATAAATTATGGTCATGGCCAAGAATTTAAATCACACAAATCACCCTACATTAGAATTTGTTAATGCATATGTTTGTGTACATGTAAACATGTTAAGAGTGAGTGTGTGTGTGTGTGTGTGTGTGTGTGTGTGTGTGTGTGTGTTTGGGTGAGTGTAAGGGTGTGTGTATTGGGGTGTGGGTGGATAGACAGCTGTGGGAGTGGATGTGTGTGTGGCTGTTTGTTGGTGTGTACCTGTCTCTGGCAGCCCTCTACAATGATGAGCTTTTGCTGTGGCGAGGTCCTGGCAAAGACAATCTCGGTGTGATTCTTCAGCACTTCGTCCATCTGCTCCTGAGTCAGATCCTTCAGGTCCGAGCCATGGATCACACATGCTTTGGCATCCCTTACAGCACAAAGCACAAACCCAAACTCTGTGCTACTAGCATCAGCATTACACACCTCTATAACACACACTCTCTTATAGCCTTGTTAATGGCGATCTACCCTAAAACACTTGCAGTGTTTAAATGAATTGCATTGTGCAGTCTGCATATTCAAATAGCTTAGGATGGCTATATATCTGTTGTCACTGTCTGTGCTGATCCTTGTGTGTGTTGATTTACACTGTACACACCATGTGACTGATACAGTACCTGGGATTGACCTGGCTAACAGGGATATTAAGACGGGCAGCAATATCTTCCACCGTCTCGTTGCCTTCTGAGATGATGCCCACCCCTTTAGCAATGGCCTTGGCTGTGATTGGGTGGTCCCCTGTCACCATGATGACCTTGATGCCGGCCGAGCGGCACTTGCCCACTGCATCGGGCACAGCAGCGCGGGGCGGGTCGATCATGGACATCAGGCCCACAAAGCACAGGTTGTCTGTCTGGAAGTTGACATCATCGGTATCGAAGGCAAAGCCTTTGGGGTACTTGTCTTCAGGCAAAAACAAATGGCAGAAACCTGCACAGACAAAAGAAGAGAAAGAGAGAGAGAGACCTCTATACCCATATTCTAAGTGTAGCATCAGTGGGTTGATCAAAGTCTTTGGACATTGTTACATTTTCTTTCTCAGATTGATGTGCAACTATATGCACTTTTGTAGATATGGTCAGCAATTGAACTTTCCAATAGCTCATCAGAAAAAGTTGACCATGCCAGCAAACACACAGCACAGAGAAAATGGCTCTCATGGAATAATTGATGGAATAATTGCTAGACTAAAACAAAGTGGAACCTTTGGAGACATGTTTTTTTTGTTTTTGTTTTTTTTTAAAGCTGGTCATTAAAATGAATTAATGAATTGCAATAGTGAAATATGATTTGCAATAGTGAAATAGCAGCCCCCTAAAATCAAAGTGATTAGAGGCAGGGAGAAAGCAGAATCCAAGGAATTGTGGTCTTGATGTTGTAGGAAGGTCAGGGAACAAGCTGTGTCTCTGCTTGGCCTGAAGGCCTCTACCCAACCAGAACAGGAAACAATGAGTTGAGGAATGCGGCCTTACATTTTGGTTTATTGACACATAGCTGGTAGCAGCAGTTCTGGTACATAAGCAGAATCTATAGGCCTCTCCAGAAAACTTTTCACAGTGGAAGAGAACTAACTCAACTGTCTCAAGTGGCCATCACATATCACATATACTTTTCATCATAATTTTCAGTGGCTAGACTAAGCTCCCTCTCTTTCTCTCACCCAGCACTCGCTCTCCCAGTCCTCCCAGCTCCAGGTAGGCATTCTGGAAGGCCTCCTTCATCTCCTCATCCATGGGCTGCTCCTTGCCCTGCAGCATGATGGTGGAGCAGCGATCCAGGATGCGCTCTGGCGCCCCCTTCATCACCAGCAGGTAGGGGGTGTTTTTGGAGTCTTCTGTCTCATGCACTGAAAGCTGGGGATTTGATTGATTATGGAAGATTACACATTTTCCAAATACTGTTCTACCTCATGATAACAAATTAGAAAAAAAAAATCTATCTTCCACTCTTTAGCTCTTAATGCCAATGGGCATTGATTATTTTAGCATAGTTCTAACCCCTTCATAGTTCGACCTTTCAATCAGTGTTTGGGAAAACCCAGTTTACTGGTACTTTATTGTAAATCCTCAGATTGTATCTTTAAGAAGCTTCTTTGTACTTGTATAGACTTTCCAGTAGTAGTTTTTTTTTTTACCCTAAACCTGAACTGTTACTACAAACCTGGTACTTGTTGGTGGAGTTGAAGGGAATCTCAGCCACCTTTTTGTTCTTGTCCCTCATAGCTTTTACTGAGCCACAGGAGAGCTCAATACATTTCAGCAGGGCTGACTCTGAGGCGTCACCAGCCACGTCCCTCTTCAGGATTGGGAGAGACTCCTGCCCTGCCTTAAACACTGCCCTATTGCACAGAGCTGCCACACGGGCAAGTGACACCCATGTGACTGAGGTCTTATCGAAGGATGTCCCTAAAATGAAAAACCAACCATTGTTACTTAACGTTCTCAAGGATGCAATACATACTTTTTTTCTTTGCTTTTTAGTGGGTATTGGCTGGTCACATGACTTAAAGCCATTTCAGAAACGGAAGTAATCCTATATTACTTTTAACACTACACCTCCTTCTTGAAAATAGTATTTTTGTCTGTGTAGTCAGTGTAACATTTCACACTTGTTCCTTTTTGACATTTCAGAGATGTATTTGTTTTAATAATAGGAATTTTATAAAATGCTGACTTTTAAGACAGGAATACTTAAAATGGCTTTTTCTATATCTTTTTAAAGATATATTTTTCACAATGCCTGAAAAGCCTTCAGTAAAATATTAAATCAATAACTGTACTGTAGACCAAGCTAGAGTGATAGAGTGATATTTTTTTACAGAAAAATAAATATGAAAATTTGTTACTGAAATATTATACTCAAAGCAAACATTTTCACTGCAAGGTTTTTCATAAACTTCACAACTATCAAATTCTCAGATTAAGAGTGCTTCTCTAGAGTCTTCATCTTTTCTATGTAATCACATTTTCTCAACTATGGAAATTCAAATTACATTAGCTGTCCCCCATGGAAACATTTAACTTGTGGGACCCCTGACCATGAAAACCATTGTCAAAAGACTATGTGTTATGGTGGTCAGTCAGATCTTCTGGGAATTCCCCAAACACTAAGGTTGCTGGTGAGTGTAAGGTGGAACTACTTGGTGGTAGCAGTAATTCATCTCAAGCAAGGTTTACAGTCCTAGGAAATGCAGCTTGGCCTCCCACCTGACTGATCCTCAGTGGTGTCGGCCTCATGGATTTGGTTGTCAAACCACATGTGGGCCACGGTCATGCGGTTCTGCGTCAGGGTGCCCGTCTTGTCCGAGCAGATGGTGGAGGTGGAACCCAGTGTCTCAACAGCTTCCAGGTTCTTCACCAGGCAGTTCTTACGAGCCATACGCTTAGCTGTAAGGGTCAGACAAACCTGGGAGAGAGCAAGAGGGAGAGAGAGAAAAAACAGAGAAAGAGGACAAAGGAACAAGAGAGAGATGAAAGGAAAGAGGACAAGTGGATAGTTTAGCATTAGGAAAGAATAAGTAAAGAAGAAAGAGGAAGTGTGAGAGTGAGAACATGGGAGATAGAGAGACAGCCATAATTGGAGGGATATTGAAGACAGTGGAGAGGCAAGAAGGAGAGTGTAGAAAAATGTGACGAAAGAGCAGGGAGAGAAAAGAGAAAAAAGCCAGTATTAGTGAAATCCTTACAATAATTTATTGACATGGTGCAGTGCCGTGCAGCATTGCACTTGCAGAACATTCTAGAAGGAGGGTCCCTGAAAAGCACAGCAGTGCAGCTAGCTAAAGCACATTCTAGCTTTTTAGCGCAGTCCGTGGGCACAGGCTAGCCCAGCACAGCCAAGCACAGTAACAAGCAAACAACTGCAAAAGGGTTGAATCACTTCTAAACGACAGCCATCTACCAGTGCCAGCAAACCAGAGAACCAACAGAGTAATACTTTATCAGCTTTTCACACTGGCCTAGGCCCTCAACAATAAGAGTCTGAAAAAGAGGACCAGAGAGAGAGAGAGAGAAAAGAGATACAGAAAGAGACAGAGAGAGGAACAGACACAGAGATGGCGAGAGAATCACAATCACAAATAGTCACAAGAGTAGAGGGTCAGAAAGAAGTTAAAGGAAATAAAAATACATCATAGACACAAGCGGTAACAGATACACATGACAGTAACACACACATTCACCAACATAGAGGAGTCACAGATAGTATCACTGACACTACAAAAGGAGTTTAAAAAGACACATAAATGGGAAGATTCAGAAATAAATTGAGTGCGATAGACCCACAACCTACACAGCTGTGTGTTAATGCACTGGATAGAATTGAGGTCATATATACAACTATACACCCATACACTCACATACGCACTTAGGAGAACTTGGATTTAGCTGCCTTAGATACACACACAGGCAGAGTTACACACCCACACCCATACAAAAACAGAATAATGACTAAGTGAAGGAGTCAAAGAACAGAGAAGAAGGGGCGGGGGGCTGGGTAAAGGAGAGCAGTTCTTACAGTGACGGTGGCCAGGAGCCCCTCGGGTACATTGGCCACAATGATGCCGATGAGGAAGATGACGGCCTCCAGCCAGCTGTAGCCAAGAATGATTGACAGGATGAAGAAGGTGACGCCCAAGAAGACGGCCACGCCTGTGATGATGTGGATAAAGTGCTCGATCTCCTTGGCAATGGGTGTCTTGCCCGTCTCCAGGCCCGAGGTGAGAGTGGCGATACGGCCCATGACGGTGCGGTCTCCAGTGCACACCACGATACCACGGGCTGTCCCTGAGTGAAAGCGACATTGAACTGGCTTTAAGTGGCATATGCCACCTTACCATAATAGACAGTTCAGCAGTTCTACCGCCAGAGATGACTAAAAACTTAGCAGTAATGGTGTCATACACATTAACCTTTAGAATAGAGCATCACTCTATAATTACCATATATTAGTGCCCTTACTTACTGTTTAATAATGAAAAATTGACTGTTATTCATCTTGAATAAGATGCTTTAGACTTTCTAATTCACCAGCAATGAGGCATCATATCTTATTTAATACAAGTTGCCAGTAAATATTCTAATTTGAGGTATATGCAAAATCAAACATTCCATTTCAAACTCAGACTGGGTGGACTGGAAGTGTATGAACAAAAGCAATGAAAAACCTAGAGACAGAGACCAGAAGTTTGGTAAATGTCTATTACACTGAAATTGGTTTTAATAACTGCAGCATTGATCATCTGTATATGCCTTTCTGTCCATTTTCTTTCTAGTTGAACTGATGGGTAATACAATGACAGGGCTGCTGTTTCAACCAATCCTACTTGTGAATGTGCTTAAACATAAACATACACATAATTACCATTTGTATGCTTCTGTACATTTGGAAATCCAACTGAAGAAATCTTTTTGTTGTTTTTGTAATAACTATACCTGTCAGCAGGTGGCAGTAGTTTTATTATGGAATAACTCCAAACTAGTGTGGGACATCAGAGTGGCAGCACCCTGCCGACAGGGAGAAGAAACACAGCCAGCAGCTCACTAAACCGCACCATTAATCTGCTGACCCCTTATGGACCAGGTGCTTCAGTGGAAGACCTGCTGACAGCAGCTGAAAGGCCCTAGCTGTGGCTCGCACCCAGATCAATGCATGGCCACCCCAGGAACCCTCATTAGAGTGAGAAGGTAACATGGACTCCTGGCTTACAGAAGGCAACAGAAGAGCCACTTCACTACTGCTTACTAGGGAGCAGTGTGTGAGCAATCTAAACTATGAAAATGAAAGCCAGGAAAGGTCTGAAGTGTAGCAGGCTTCTGTTGGATTGTTGGGTTTGCTTGGACAAACATAGTGTATAATTTCCCTGTTGTTGCAGTAACGTCATTTTTAATGCATGGAAACAGATAATCAGCTGATATAACAGGACCCCATAAATACAGAAATAGCTCTAATCAGATTGCTTTTCTAGTGATGGGTAACTGCTCCTTAAAAACCTATATATTCTTATTCTATATTTAGAGTCATAGCAAGAGAGAAAGCGAAAAAGAGAAAATAAGAGAAAGTGAAAAGAAAGCTTGTGTGAGCGACTGATAAGCGACAAGATGGGGTGACAAGATGGCACAGAGAAGTTGTTGTCATGGCAACACTTTCATCTCATCCAGCTCCCAGCAAAAGGAGGCCATATTAAAAGTAAAATTCTGGCAGAAGCAGAGGCGCCAAGCGGGAGGAAGGAGAGGAGCGCATGCTGCCTGGGGCCGGGGGCCGGGGGCCAAGCGGGGGGAGGGGCCCGAACCACACCTTCCACGCAGTTGGTGGAGAAAAAGGCGATGTTGCGGGTTTCCAGGGGGTTGTCATGGGTACAGTCAGGTGACCTCGTCTGAGGCTCTGACTCGCCGGTCAGAGAGGAGTTGTCAACCTAAATGATGCATAAAACAAATCACATTTGCAACACTGGGCACACCAGATGATGACCAGATTATCCAGAGCTACATACACATGCATTGATATGGCAGTGCGTATGCTCTTTGGGAACCAAACCTACAACGTTTGTGTTGCTAGCACCTAGCTCCACCTACTGTATAATGGTAACTACTAGAACAAAACCAAAATTTAGTGTTAACATACCATGCACAAATGTAAGTTGTTCAGCAACAATAGTATTTTGTGTTTGTGTGTGTGTGTGAGTATGAATGTGATATACCTTGCAACCATGAGCAGAGATAATTCGAAGGTCAGCAGGGATCCTGTCTCCTCCTTTCACCTCCACCAGATCTCCCGCCACCACCTCCTCAGCATTGATCTGCAACTTTTCACCCTCACGGATCACTAATGCTTGCTATGTCACACACACAAATACACACACACACTTTTATTATTATATAATAAATCCTCATTATTAGGATTTATTAATCACCAAGTATGATATATTTTAGAACAAGGTGAAAATTAGACTGGGGTTTTCAGTTTGAGACAGAATGTTTTAGGACATTTAGATTTTGGTAAAACAAAATAGAGAAATTTTAATTTCTTGGCTAAGCAGAGTACCTGGGGCACCATGTTCTTGAAAGACTCCATAATCTTTGAGCTCTTTGCCTCCTGGAAGTAGGAGAAGCAGCCGGTAATGATGACCACTGCAGACAGCACTATACCCAGGTACAGCTGAGGAACAAGTGAGAGATTATGGGTTAGGATGTTCCTAATCTCGTAATTATGATCTTTTGATTTCTTTTAATGGATTACTTGTCTTTTATTTTCACCACTTTTCATCAATTTTCTGGTTTATAAGAAAGGATTTGAATCAATGTATTTAAAAAACTGCTTGATTGTATGCTTAGATTACTTTTCAATATGCCCCTTGAACACAGGAAATATACAACCTATAGAGGTATGCTCCTTCAGAGCCTAGTTTCAGACGTCCCCTAACATACCTTTCCTGAGAATCTACACAGATCGGTCAGTGTTAGATGAGTGCTGGTACTAAACTCTAAATGGCTTGATCTCCAGCAGAAAATGGGACCTCAGCTCTGTGCAAGCATTGTATTTGTCCCTCTGTATAGACAGTACTACATCCCTTTGGTCTTCTCAATGATGTCCATCTGCCCCCACTGGCTAATCTGTGCCTGTGAGTGTGTGTATGTGTGTGTATGTGTCCTCACATTGTCTCCAGCTGGCTCATCTTCAGTGACTGCCTGGATGGCATAGGCCAAGAAGCAGAGGATAGCTCCGATCCACAGCAGGATGGAGAAGCCCCCAAAGAGCTGGCGGCAGAACTTGACCCACTCCGGGGTGGTGGGGGGAGGGGTGAGTGCATTGGGACCATCCCGAGCCAGGTACTCTGCTGCCCTGGCATTAGTCAGACCCTAGCCACAGACAGACAGCATTAAATAAGTATTATCAAGAACACTCATTATGATTACAATGATGATGTATCCAAGTAATTCTGTGTGAAAGCTTTTATCCAAAATATTTCAGAACAGTTTACAAAGCAGCATTAAGAATCTGGACACAGAGCAGGATTTGTTTAATCAGTTTTTTAAATTTTCCAATAATGAAAGAAAATGATGAAAAAGACATAAACAACAGACACATATATCCTACTTCTCTTTCCTCAAAGCTAACAAGCCCTTTCAATTTGGTATTCAAAGGAAATTAATCAGTTGGCAGTTATGTGGTTCTATTTAGGATACAAATTCTCTGAAGGAAGAATTAATCTCTTGATGTGTTTAATCCTAAATCCTATCCTTTTGTTGTCTGTTTTAATTTTTTTCTTTTGGTCTGTGGTAGTGTGTGTTCAGGGTGGCACTGCTGTGTATTAGGAGTTCGGGCTTCTCGGATGCATGGTTGGTTGCTCCAGACAGCATTGGCTATAAACACGTTCTTTCACCAGTTGATGGCAAGCGGCTTCTTTATTTGGTTTAGCACTGCACACCGCTCCATTGACTGCCCACCAGTCAACAGACCAAACTTTTTGATTATTGGATTTGTTACTTGTGTCACAAGTGTTACTTGTGTTACAATCTCTTTTCCTCTTTACTGTGTCTCAACCCTAGAAGACATAATACTATAAGGACAATCATTAATTAAGCATTCCATCTATCAGGTATTCATGGCAGAGTTGACTGGTGGAAGCCATTCCTTCCAAAAATGCTGGATGGAGGTAACTTGGAGTTTCTCAAAAGGTAACTGAACAACTTTCAGACCATGAGAAGCAAGAATGTCTGGTCTGAAAGTTTTTAAGTTACCTGATGAAACACTGATCTATTTGACCACAATTCCCATTGACTTGTATGGAGAAAATTAATACCACATATATAACAAATAACGTCTTAGACCTCTGCCACAATGTTCTCGAAACATCAGAGGTCAGTAGTTTGGAACATATATACTCCAGTGATGAACTTACACATTTACTCTCATCCATGGTTATCCCCATTAAAAAACCCAAATTCTTTGACCTTGATCTTGCAGAAAACTGCATGAGTTTTTTTTTTTCACCTGTTCTCTTTATTCATTCAACTTATGTGTTAGCCTAATTTTACTGTACTTAAGTTGAACTTGTCATTGAAAATGAGTTATATAAAACTGTCTAAGTACATTGACATGGACATGAAACTTATGGCAACTTTAGTTAAAAGTACTCATTAACTAACTTTGCCAACTCATACTATACCGTCTGATGTTGTACAGTAAAAACCCCATCTGCCCCCATTTGCACCACGCTGCCTATGGAGGTCCCTCAGAGAACAGCTGAGCCTCCAAAGTTGATCATTCCCTTGGCATGCCTCAGAACGCAGGTCAGCCAGCCAACTATGAAGGGGTTTGGCACGAGTCCACCTTTGTGGTACAGGGCAATTGTGGGTTGTTCAGGGTTCAAACTAAGTTTACAGACAAAAAAAGAAACCTTCTAAATTAATCAACTCCTGTTACCATCCCTACATTCAACAATGGTTGTGAAAGCAATTTGCTGAGGGTATGTTTTACTTTGCATTGTTTTTCTTTGACTATGGACTAGCAGACTGGTCAAGATGGAGGGAAAGATGGATGCAGAAATAAACAGAGCAATCATTGGTGAAAACCTGTGCACAGTACCCAACACCTCAGCCTGGGGCGAAGGTTTACATTTCAATAGCCCAAAGCATACCACCAGTGGCTTTGCAAAAAAATTGTAAAGTCCCGCAGTGGCCTACCTAAAGTCCATACCTGAACTCAACAGAGTTCAAAAGGGCTGTGTAAACTGGCTTAGCTTAAAACAATTCTGTATTGAAGAATGGGAGAAACTCCAATGGAGAGGTGTGCCAAGCTTGAAGGAATATTTCCAAGAAGTCCTGAGCCAGCCAAAGGTGCTCTCACTACATACAAAATTAAATTTTAATATTTTTATAAATAGAATTTCAGGGGGTTTTTTTGTTTTTTTGTTTTTTTTTTATAAAACATTCCAAAAACTTGCTTTTGCTTTGTCATTGTGAAGTATTATGTATAGACTGGTAAGAAAAAATTAGTTGAATCCATTTTAACATGAGTCTGAAACATACCAAAATGTGACATTTCTTAAAGGTTCTGAAAACTTTCTGTATTCATTATGTCACCAAGGGGGCAAAACCTTTTGAGACTCGAAGGTTTGTAGAACTGAGGTCTTTTCTGTGCTCCAATGACATATCCAAATGTCCTTTCAAGTTTCATTAAAGGCTAAGTAACAGATTTCAACCCATTTTTAACAACCACTAGTAAAAGAGTTCTGGAAATATACTGATGTGAAACATGACAAAAGTGCAAAAGCTAAAGTTGGAGCAATAAATATAACAAATATTTGAATTGTGTAGAAATACTTAAGAAATGAATTAAACTTCATTGCTGAGGATCCTTTTGGCCTTTTAAAATTACTAAGAAAAAAAGCTGTATTACTGTAACTCCTGTTGAGATGCCAACTCAAGGCACCAAACCACATGTGCTGTTAAAATATATTGACATATGTGCAATGCCATCAAATTTATTTAGTGACATCTTCTCAAACCATTAACACCCACTGACAGTAAAAAGGAACTCTATAGCTGTCCACCATCTAGAGCATCAACATGACAAATTCCAATGTCCTATGTCCTGCTTGTTGATAGCTTTGTGATAGCTTCATAAGCTGTTTAAGGATGCATCTTTCATAACAAAAATATGTTATGAAATATGTTAGTGTGTTGTGTACACATTTTGTCTAGCCTTTTGTGAAAAGGGTGGCCAGGATCCTCAGTGGTACATGAAACATGTAAAAGAAGCATTCACAAACTCACCTGCACAATGTCAGTGTTGTACTTTCGGCACACTTCCTCAACAGACATCTTATGTTCTGTCTAAAAGACAGAGACAGCAGCACAGAGAGATTGACAGATTTATATATATATATATATATATATATATATATATATATAAAATTTACAATCAAAAATTGACTAAATATTATAGATGTTATAGGTATAGATAAATGCCTTATATATATAATGTTTAGTCAATTTTTGATTTTAAATTTGTGATTTTACTGCCCTGATGCTTATTTGTTTAAAAACATTCACATTAAAGCATTTTTAATATTTGTTATCTATAAGTAATGGCCTCAGATGAAATAAAAAGTGTAAATCAGAGCTAATTAAAGAGTGTCTGTAATGACTGTGAGGAAACATAATGGGTATGCAGGAATAACTCTTCACCTGAAATTAGATTTATATGAATGTGTGACTGTGTGTGTGTGCATGCGTGCGTGTGTGCATGTGTGTGTGTGCATGCAGATATTCATTAAAATGTGATAGTGAGGAAGCTTTTTTGGTCTGCATTATAAAAAAGACTACACAATTCATTTTTTCTCACAAATGTCAGCAGAACTATATTGAGTCTCTTGGAAATCTTCCAAGGAAGCACAGAATTCAAGTGATTTTCTAACCTCTAAGAATGTCTAAAGCCTGCTATCTTGCAAGCTGACAGCAAAAAGGGTCAATATTAGTCTACACTTTTCAACTATTGTAGTGACAGCTAACGATAAGTTGTGAACTTAAAGTTCATTACACCTCTTGTTTATAAGAATTTGAGCAATGGGGAATTAGTATCTCATTTAAAAGGACAATTGTATTACCTTAAATGTTCTTTTTATGTTTTTTCTTCAGTGAACCACTTAGCTGCAATGCCCCAATAATCACTAACATCATGCTAAAATGTGAATGATCTTTCATGTTACATCTAAAAAAATGCATATCGACTTGCTGATTGCAGCAGATTTTCACAATGGACAAAGCAGAACACACTATTAGCTACATTACTAATAACAAAATTCATTCTTATCAACATCAACATTGTCATGAACATTCCATGTTACAAACCAACAACCTATAGTGTTAACCAACAGTTGGTGAGATACAGCTGTATAGGCCAACTACTTATCTTATTACATTAATTAATGGGAGAATAATTCTCCTTCTTCATAGGCAACCAGGTCTTTACTGCTAACTACTTTGAATTTATCGATTACTTAAGATATCTAGCTAGCTACTGTATGGATCTTCCAAGACTGCTGTTTTTATGCCTATAGTAAAGGGAATCAGTTGGAGGGAGGGAGAATGCCTTCTAGTGTATCCTGCTAAGCTGCCAGGCACAATGAAAGATCCTAAGGATTTAAATTTGGGCACTGGTTCAGGTTTAGGCCCAATTATATTTACCTACAGTAATGCCTGTGAAATTTTTGTGTGTTTGCGACTTACCAGCGGTACTTCTCTCTTGAGGTCATCCAGATCTTTCCCTCCCTTCTTCTTGGGAGAGTCCTTTTCATCATTGTCCGTCGTGGTTGCCACACGGTAGCTGTCCGACCGTCCATACTGCAGAGAGAGAGAGGGGGAGAGAGAGAGGGAGAAAGCAAGACAGAGAGAGAATGCAAGTGATTTCTTGTAACAACAGCTGGTAACCACTAGAAGAAGATGGAGGGACTGATCCAATTAATGATCCACAAACCAATAAATGAAAGAAAGAGAGAGAGAGTGAGTGTACAGATCATTCAGCAAAACAACATCTAGAATGCAGCCTGGGACAAGACTTCAATCCTAGTAAAAGATTACTCTCATATCTGCCAATATGAAGGCTGAGCGTCACAGAAAAATTGTTTGCCATTTTTAGAGACAGCTCACTTGTCTCTATTATGTGAGTGCTGTCACTAAATGATTAGGGCAAGCAGTAATCATATTTTTGGACTAGAGAGCTGTTAGGTATGGCATCCTGCCTCCCTTCCTGCTCCCAGTCATACTTGTACAGAGAAAAAAATCCTGCCCATGCCTTAAGGGCCCTAAGGACTTTAAATGGTGACACCAGTGAAAATTAGTTTAGTCTAAGACTGGGCTTAAACTGTGTCTAGTATACCAGTGCTAGGTGTACAGGCATTGTCACATTACAGTGCCCAACTTGGTTGTGTGCTTCAGAAAGCTGATGAGCCATGTTTAACTGTCAGAGTACTATGACAAATGGTACCTGTTTGGTACAGAGTACACTTCATACTGAGGATCCTCTTGGCTCCCTGTACTCAGGCTGTAGCGCCCAAGAAGAGCGCACTGGGCATTACAAGAACTGATGTTCTCGTGACTCAGATACTGCTGCAAACCCACCCACCCACCCACATGACTGGACATGCTCAGATCATCTGCAATCCCCCGTGGTAGTGAAGGAGTCTGTCTGTGTCTGTCTGTGTATGTGTGTGTGTGTGTGTGTGTGTAGTGAAGGTTGGTGTAGTGTGGTTAATCCACTCTAGGTCAGTCTACTGACATGGCATCTCTTCATATGCTGTGTCTATAACATGTATTTGGAGCTGCTAACCAGCCCTCGATGCATTGTGGCCACATCTATAATACTAACACACACTTATTTATGTTCCACCAAATTACAAATTCACACTAAACTCACTACATAAATGCACCAAAACAGATAAAAGCATATTAAATCTCCCTAAGATGAGATGCAGTATTTGTATTTCTGATAAACTTTAGTGTGGTCGGGTTGGCCATGTGTCAAGAGCTGAACAAGCGCTTGTTCTGTGTCTTAATAACCCCACTAAACAATCTCTCCCTCACCTTCTGTATGTCAATTTCTTCTGCTCTCCAACATTCTACCTCCAGTAGTACTTATCTACATTTTTTCAATTTCTCTTAATCCTTCAATATTTTGTTTTAAGTAGGACAGGTCATTATTTCTTTCACTCACTCCATTACCGACCCTCCTGCTTGAACGTATGGACGGATTTGCATAAGAATCCCATAAAGATTGTGTCTCTTTATCTTCATTCAGAAAGTGTATTCCATTTGACATTTCCCATTCCCTTTAATTCTCTTGGTTACTAGTCAAGCTGCACCCTCACGTATGCACACAACTTTATTGCTTTTTACAAGATGGTATATCCAGACAAATAATACGTTTGTTGATGTGATCTGCTAAATTAACTGGAAATTTACCTTGAAACAGAGGAAATGGATTCAAATATTATTGACATTTCAGAGGACTGACTAATCCAAAAGGCTATGACATCATGAGGATAACCAGGGGATCAGCACGACTGCCTGCACGTATTGACTGGATGACAGTGGGCTGTGCCATAAAACCCAGTATGGATGGCATAAGGAAATATAGATAAACACAAACGCAGAAGACGATTCCAATCGATGACAATTAGATGAACAGAGATTAACACTCATTTACATTATATTTAGGCCGTGGCTTTTGGCAGACGCTCGTATCCACAGCGACTTACATATTTAATAGTAATCTATTTCTGTCGCCTTGTTTGCCTCTCACACATAAAATTACAGAAGCCAATATATCAAATGCAGCGAATCAAACTGGACGCTACAATAACAACAACAACAAAAAAAAAGCTAAAGAAAATTGAGCAAGTGCCTTTCCTCAAATTTTTTAACTAAGACGAGCTAATAAAACTCGTCGGTCACCCACTAGCACACAGCAAGAATCACCTTCTGCAAATCGATCTCCATGCAAAAATACCCCCATCAACTCTTTATCACCTCTGAACATGACACCACAAGTTGAAACTGCCTCAAGGTCACACCATTTTTACCGTTTTTTTCCCAATCGCCTCAAGAAATCGCTTGACGACACACCACCGACAGGTTTACCTACGCGCACCTTCTGCAATCAACTTTTTTATTTGAATGGCCTCGTTGGTGTGTCTTAATAAGCCCCTACCATTCAACATTTTAAATCCCATCGAATGACGACATCCGTACGGGAATATCTGCTCTCGCTGACCAGTTTCCTTTCTGACGCAGTCAGTGACCGTAGAACAGTCCTCCTTCCGTTTGCCCGACCGAAATGACCGTCTTGTAACGTGCTGTAGAACATAGTGCCGGAATAAAAGAGCAATAGTCGAAGCATATTTGCGTCAAAGCTTCTCGACAAGTATTTTTCTGGCGTTTCTATTACGTTCCATTGTGAACAACCCACTCAATTCTAAATATGGAACTTTGAGTCCATTAATGTTTTAATATAGACTACATAATATAATAGACATGAATGTAAAAATATACCTAGGCCACGTTTGCCTTGCTCTATGTTGCAAACACCCCATCTGAATTGAAAAGCGAATCAATGTTGAAATAGGGGTAATCGGCATTAATCTTCCTACACTTGTCTGCGCCCTGCTCTGTCGTCAGTCGTCTGCTCTTTTCATCGACTATTTTGACACGTTGGATGTTACGAATCCAGTACATGACATGTCTGTTTGCCTAAGAAAGGTATCAAAGGGGGTAGTGTGTTTGCACTCAACCACCCCGTCTCCACCCTTTACTTTTCTAGTTAACTGCAATGTTACATTGCCGATCTTTTCAGGACTATGGTAAAAACCGTACTTGGAGAGTCTATGGAATGGGGCATTAAAATTTGGTTGCCCTTATGTGCAATTTAACGCGTCGACAGATCTCTCAAACTACCTTGGACAAATATGAACCACCATAGAAATGAGTCAAGTATCAATAATAATGCTAATATAATAATGAATACAATGGTAATATAATACAATTTAAGACCGTTTAGCGGTGCATATTTGCCTGTTTATGCGATGAGATGTAATAAATGGTGTCCATATTTTGCACATCAGTCTTTACTCCCCGTAGGCTACATATTTTAGATAACCCATAGACCTGGAATTCGACGATGGGTTTCCCCTTTTCTTCTAACCGCATTATGACGCACCGCGCGAGTGCTAGACTGAGTACCATCATGTATTGACAAACCTGGCGCAACCAGTAAAGCGGTGTAGGAAGCATCCTGAAAATGGTACCATTGTTTTACAATGTCGGTGATGTTGGACCACCCTCTGCTAAGCATAACTCTGAGGTGCAAGAATTGATAACTGTAGGACGAAAATGAACGAATATTAATGGAAGGGTATTAGCATTTACTCACGCTATGAAAACGCACAAATCTGGGATGATTTGATAGGTTACACCAAACTGCACATTTCTATGTCTTTCCATAATAGCACAAGTTTTAAAACATGTCGTGGAATTATTAGAAAACAGACAGCAAAATATAATAATATACACATCATCCAAAAATTATAGTTAAATAAACCATGAACTGTGTATTTAAACAGTTCTTACCCCCATTTCGGCGTAGTCAGTCGGTGTCTGTAGTTCTTCAATCTGCGCTTGGTTTGTCACCCAGAAGTGAAGAGATGGAGGTGTGCGGTGGTGAACGACGATGTCGCGTCCAAAAGGAGAGCGTGAAAAAGACCCCTTCTAATTGAAGCAGCAGATTAATAACAGAAAATAATGAATATATATTTTTATTCTATTGTATCATATACAATAACAAACACAATAGGGACCTCATGAAGAAAATTTCTTTAACACATTTCGCATCGGGGCACTTTCATCGAGGTGAGAAAACAGTGGACAACGATTATGAGGGCGTCTCAGGCGGTAAGCTGAATCAGACGCAACTGATGCCGGTGAATTGAAGAAGCGAAGCACTTTGCTGTATGTGACGTCTCCTTCCGCTGCTAGCGCCAGCTGCCGTGGTACACCGCACACTCCGCGCCTGAAATAAGACCCCGGTGAGTGCGTGAGGTGAACCGCCTAGGCTATGAAAGGCCAAGCTTGGGAGGTTGCTTCTATTATAGTCAACGTTACTATTACCTGACAGAATTCTGCACCAATGGTTTCTCTTTAAAATGTCTGAAAACGAAACTGGTCAATTATTTGCAAAATACTGAACTCAGTTAACTGAATTTATTTATTACTGCTGAAATATTGGAATGAATATGGTGGCTTAAAAACATGACCATTACATTTCTGTAGTTTTAAATTAACCAGTCATGGCACTATGCAACATAATATTGCTAAGATACATAACTGTAATCTTCCAATCCTTAAACCTCCTTCTCTGATATCTTATTTTGCACTGTATTTTTGAAATGCGTTTTGTATTTTTGAAACAAATGCAATTAAACAAATCAATAATCAACATATTTTAAAACAAATTCATAAATTTACACTCTGAGGCCATTTTATTATACTTTATTTATATAACAGCCTGCCTCTTTTAAAAGCAAAACATTTTAGCTGCAACTCAATAATAAAGCATAAATAATAAAGCAGGCAGACATGGTTAAGAAGTTCAGACAATGAGGATACAGCAGGCATTCATAATAATCTCCAAACTGAAAGATTGTGTGGCTGGGAAGACATTAGCCTGTTTGATGAACTGGGGAACATTAACCCATCTGATGAACTTTTAGTTATCCTGCAACATGCAAGTATTCAACTCAGCCAACTCATGTTTAAAGTAGTAGATGTGTTAATTTAATTGGATAATTTTAGATCTAAAGCTAATGTAACCAAATGTAAGAAGCATACATGAATGTGTTCCTCAAGCATCAATTCCTACTTCAAATGAAACCACAAGGGCAAAGCCATGTGTTAGAATGCACGAGAAGGTCCAAGAAACACTAGTGGTGAGAAGAAAATAATGTGCAATTTCTTTACCTATATTAATGTTAATACTGATAACAAACAACAAATGTTCAAAGTCTTTCAACAGAATATATTTTTCAGCTAGTATTTTATAGTAGGTATTAATTAGTCTGGATGTAAGGATGGCAAAGCCACATTTCCATGTCTGAATCTAGGCACAAGTGCCAGTTAAAGGTGAGTGATGTACAAGCAAGACACACTTAAGTTTGGAAAATGGCAACACAGTATTTTCCTCCTCATTATCTCTCCAATAATGATCTCCCAGCCAGCAGGGGACGAGGAAGGTGCTAGATCTAAGCAGAATTCCACAGGGCTTCAATCAGTCTGCTGCAGTTTTTAAATGTATTTTTACATCAAAATAACTACCAATTTTCTTATTATTTTGGCTGTCATTTGTCATAAAACCAATCAACACTGGTAGAGTTACTGGTAGAGTGTCACTCTAAGTAGTAACTGGGCATAGGACCAAGCTAATACTTTAAAAAGTGAAAATAAAAAAGTCTGGAGCCAAAACAGCTAGGTGAGCTGGAGGAAACTTGCACGTGTCTTCGGACTTGGGTTATCATAGCTGACACCATTAAATTAATGGAGAATTAATTTTCTACCTATTTCTATTGCTTCATTGATTGTTAAGGACAATAACTTTTCCTTCTCTAAAGCTTAATGCTAGCTCAATAAAATTTGTAGACAGCTATATATCCCTGATAAGTGATTTTCTCTATGTAAAAAAATTAAAGTTTTTTCATCTTTATTTTGAAATTGCAACATATAAAAATCAAGTGAAAAACAATGAAATATGTTTAAGGGAAAAAAGAAGAAAAAAACTCCCCAGCTTGCATAGGTGTTCAATTTAAAAGGTGCACACACCTTTTAATAAAAGAGAATGTGGTAGTGTTCAGAATCAACCAATCACATTCAAACTGATGTTAAATACTAATATGTCTATCATCAATGACATCAGTGACTAACACCATGTAAAGGTCAGCTGTTCTAGAATTTTAGTGATATCTTCTTTGTAACATCCAAATGGAAAACCAATGGGCTGCTTACAGAACAGGTATGGGACCTCATTGTTGAAAAATATCAAGAGGGTTACAAAAAAATTCCAAAGCATAAGAAATACCACAGCACACACCAAATACAATAATTAACAAGTGGAAAAAATATGGCACAACAGTGATATTACTAAGAACAGGATATCCAGGATGACAATGGGCCTACTTCAGCATTAAAAGAACTGAAGCAATTTCTCTCCAGTCCTTAATATGTCTGGGCTACGATGTTGGAAGTTGGAAGTCTTTTTAAACAACAACAACAGCAACAAGAAAAAAAACACATCCAAGCTAAAGTTGGCAAAAAATGCATCCAATCTCCCAAAACCATGTAGAATATGGTCAATGTTGTGGTCAGATGAGACTATAAAGTTGTCATAATGACAAAAGATATTTAGTAGAAGATAATTGGGAAAGAAGACGTGAAAAAACACAGAACACCATCCTTGTGGTGGAGCACAGAGGTGAAAATTGAGCACTAGAATGAAACACAGGAAATGTAATGGAGTACTACAATGGAGGACAAGTTAACTAAGCTATGGCAGGAGCACATGTGCCTGTACAATGTCTGTACAGACCATGTTGACTCCATCTTCCCACCCATAACCAGCGTTTTTCATTTATTTCATTTTAGGTCAGCACAAATGGTGGCACAATTTGTTGTACTTCCATGTTTAATCTGAGTCTCCTAGGTAATGCGAGACAGGCGTGTTCTGGGGCGTGTTTGGTTAAGCAACAGGTTGAAGTCATGTAGTGTATGATCCCTAGTTGCTTGTTGTGCCACGGACATTTTCATTTATTATAAAAATCAGCAAAAATCCACTGGGAAGTGTGAGATACCCAGTCTTTTTATAATGTGCTACATCATGTAGTGTACCCAAGACTTATCAAAGCATTTAAGACAATGGCAACGAGATGTTTTTGGGACAATGAAGCATGTAAATCGATTCTAGTAGATAGACCCCAAAAATAAAATTATAAACACTGAAACTGAGCATAATAGATGAAGATGAAAGATGAAAAAAAGATGAAAAAGAATTTCACCTCTCATGACAATGAACTGAAGCACACCACCAAATGAACACCTCCAAGGAATGGCTTCACCAAAACAACGATCAAACAAACAAAGTTTTGTAATGGCCCAGCTACAGGCTAGATCTAAATCCAATCGAAAATCTGTGGGGTTACCTGAAGAGATCTGTAACCCAGAGATGCCCATTCAATCTGACAGTTAGATATCAAAATGTGCCAAACTGAATGACTCTTAGCTAAAAAAACAAACAAACCTGAATGTACTGATAAAATCTAAAGGTGCTTAACACTTTTAAAGTGTGGTTGAACGACATTTACATTAATGACGTTGCAATGATTTGTATAAACTAGGTTAGCTAACGTTAGTCAACTAGCTATATCTGTTTTTGAATGAGTCAGTTCCACAAATACTTTTATGCCGTTAACTGAAAATTTAAATTTCTCTTCATGCCACTTTGTAATGTCTACTTTGTATGCACTATGCCAAAACAACTAATCTCTTCCCGCCCCCCAAAACAACAACAAAAACAAAACAATTGCAAATGAAGCAAACACAACGCTATGTCCGTTTGCCATTTAGCTGTGCCTGCATACTAACCAAAGCTAACTGGCTAGTAACTAACTTAACTTAACCATCTTAGCTAGCTAGGTTAGCTAACTTGGGTTTTCGTGTGTCCTAAAATCTGTTCAGTTTTCTTTTTCTTTAATATGAAGAGGACTTAATTATCGCATATATTACTAATGAAGAAACACCTATTTACTTAACATGCTATCTGTTAAGTAATAAATCAGATTAATAGAAAAGATAGATAACTACCCGTTCCAGTGAAAATGGGGTCTAATTTTTTATTCACACCAGCATCCTTATATCTTCGCGAACACGTGTAGGCAGAAATCCGTGTGTACTCCAGATTTATTTAAACCGTTTTGGAAAAGGAAACCTATCTACAGTGGAATAACGTGCTATGTCTCAAAGTGTGGATCATCTCTAGTTGATTTCATAAGCCGTACCTTGAGATTATAGCAATGTTCTGTGCTGAATCCAGGAATTTCACATTGCTATCAAGTTATCATGGACCAGAATCCCTAAGGACTGTTAAATGCATTAATGAATAATTCAGTCACATTAAAAGGGCCCCCTCCATATACAAGATAAGTGTTAGCTATCTAATAAGCCAAATGAGTGTACATCGACAGTGGGCTTAAAGAGAAAAGAACATTTATACAGAGTTGTAAGGAGTACTTATTGCTTGATCAACTAGTTGTCTTTCTGTTGTTGTCCCCCAACTGCCCCAACACACACAATTTCCACTTTCGTCTTTTGTGTTTCATCTTGATACTATAAATAAAGTTTCTTCAGATAATAAAATGTCTGACAACAGCCAAGGTTCAATATAGTTCTATAAACTTTGTTTTTTTTTTTTTTCCTTTCAACCTCCCTCCCTACATCTCTCTCTCTCTCTCTCTCTCTCTCTCTCTCTCTCTCTCTCTCTCTCTCTCTCTCTCTCTCTCTCTCTCTCTCTCTCTCTCTCTCTCTCTCTCTCTCTCTCTTTTTCTGGTCCCCCATGGTAACAGCAACTAAATAATAATAACCTTGCTCTTTAATCATGCTTCAGTAAGGTATTGAGAATATGAGAGAGCTGGATGAAGGGCAAATCAAATAGGCAAATCAAACAAAGGGAATGCTGGGCCATTAGCCAGTAAGGCTCAAATGTCCCAACACACACAGTTTCTATAAAAACATAGCACTTGCTACTGAAGATATAATTTTACTACTATAAAACGCATGTTAGGAATTTTAACTAGTCAGAAAACCAAGGTTTATTAGAATGCAGAGAAAAGAATAACCACATGCAGCACAATCTTTAAGGCTGTGACACTGAAGTAGCATTTGGCTATATAACGGGCAAAGCAACAGTGCTAACTTAATAGTGCTACATCTGTACGCTGTTCTGCATCGCATATGATATTTGTCTACATCTTAGTTCTTTTACACCTGTAGACCTCAGGCACCAGTATCTAGCCTGCTCCTCCAGGCTTTAGAATCAGCTGCCTTCATCATTTTGTCTTTTAGATATGTAAGCTGCTGGAAAACATAGGAGAAGATTGGCTGTTCACTGAAGTAGGAGAGAAGCTGAATGTCAGTTCAGGTCAGAGCAGATCAGATAACTGCTTAAATATGTATGTCACATTTCTGACTTTTTGCTTGAGTCCTGAACTGTCTCTCCTGTCCGTTGGGATACCTTGAGATTTTCTGGCCACATGCATAGGAACACACACACACTCACACACACACACACACACACACACACACACACACACACACACACATGCATGTGCATGCACTCACACACGCACATTGACACACAATGTTGTATAACTCCAGTGTGCTTTTAAATGGTGTGTGTCATCATGATATACTCTAGCTTTGAGTGGCTAGTAAGAGCATGGGAGTGGGGGAGTAAGAGCTTATCCCTTCTTGTCTCCGGGATGAATCTGTTACCCCTCTTCTGCCCTGTGTGGTTCCACCCAGACCTCCAGGCCAAAGTTTACCTGTACTCTCTTCCATACACAAGCATTTCCATTCCATTACTGCTGAAAGCATTGTCTGCACTCAGAAATACAGGGTTTTGGTTCATATAATTGAGTGCAGTGTTAATGATTATGAAAAGAGGAAGCAAGGAAGAGATTCACCCATTAAAGTATTAAAACAATGTAGATGTCATCAAAATAATACTATTTATTTGATTTGAATCCAGTGCAGACTTTATTATTTAAAGGAGGTTTAGAAAGATAATGAAGGTTCAAAGTTCAAGTTCAAAGAGGTTTTATTGTCATTTCAGCTATATACAAGTACGCAACAAAAACGAGACAATGTTCCTCCAGGACCATGGTGCAACACAAAACAACAGTGCAACAGACAACATGCTACACAAGTGCAAACAGTCCAATATAGTGTAAAAATTACATTAAATAAACATTAAATAAACAATAATAAATACAGGACAGGACAAATACAAAATGAGTAGACAGTGCAATTATTTAGTCCAGTACACAGTACTGGGCATATGTAAAGCGAGTTGTGCATAGCAATCAGTGATATGCTACCCTGAACATAGCAGTCACCAGTACCAGCCAGAACAGTTCAGAGTGCAGTGCTGGTTTAGTACAGTACTCTAGCAGCAAGTAGGATAATGTGCAAGACTGCAACAGGAGTGCATAGTTTACTTGTGTGAGGTTTGACTTCAGCACTAGTCCGATGCAAAACAATGTGTGAGTGTGTGTATAGATATGTATGTATGTATGTGTGTGTGTGTGTGGCTAATGGCTAATTAGTTGGTATAACACACATATTCACACACCACTGTTACTCATACAGTGTTATAATTGTATTGTATTTTTCTTTTTGATAATAAACACAGTGTGTTTGTGTTTTATTGTTAATAGTAATTATCACTGTTTCTTTCTATAATGTTTTAAAAAATAATTGTTTGATGCTTAAAATCTTTTCCTCCTCTTCACTGTCCCCCTTTCCTCTCCCCTTCCCTTTCTTTTCCAGTAGCTGTCCATTCCGTACCAGACTACTGCCTCTTCACTAAACAGGGAAAGGAGGAGAGAGGAAGGTACTGCATACATTCTGAATACAGGAAGAAATACTGTGAAAACATAAGGACAGTTATTTCATAGGGAATATCTAAGGGTGAGTTTTCAAGACATACTAAACTTATTGTTGTTTGTGCATTGTCAATAATGGCTCATTACTGAATCACTGAAAAACAAACAAAAAATGGGTAGTATAGGACTGATGTCAACTATGTGTAAACTAGGTGGGATGTAACTTAAAATCTTAACAAGTGGTGCAAAGATCAGACTGTAGTAGCAGAGACTATAAAAACATGTCATTTAAAGCCCTTTTTCACACATTCACATATACACACAAATATAAACTTTACATTGCTTATACAGTTCAGAATACCTTAAAAGGGGAGTTCGCATTCTTAAATAATTCAGTATGACGTTTTAGTGGGGGCTGGTGTGTGTGCGCATGTGTGTGTGTGTGTGTGAGAGAGAGAATCACATAATAATGGCCAGATAGATTGTCTCTTCAGTCTTCCCCTGTGTTTCCCCCATCTGTAGCTATTCAGTGAAACCCAGACACCTTACAACACTAGAAGCCATTGATTTTGCATTGATTTAGTCTGAGCTTGGTGCTTTCCTCAGATCAGATGCTCATCGTTTACACCAATGGCTTCTGCTTAGCTGTGTTCTTATCTTTATATTTCTGTATATTTCTCTCATGTTCTTTTTTGGTTCTGTTTCTGTTTGTCCTCCTTCTCTCTCTCTCTCTTTCCCAAACATAGCTTTAGGTGTCTTCACTGAGAGACTCCGGTCACAGAGACAGACACCAGGTCACAGATGCTTGTAGCACAGATTCCACAGTTATCAATACAGCAGAATACTGTCCAGATAACCTTGTCTTGTTCTGCTACTCTGATTCAGACAATGTGCTCCTAGGGATTTGGCTTGTGGTGAATAAAATTCCACATACCATGAACTGAGACAGTTGTGGTATTATATTGCTGTAACATTTTGTTTTGTTTTATGTGTAATCTCTTCAGACAGAGCAATCTTATGCAAGGCTAAAGGAATTCAAGATGGCATGCATTTTGTAAACATGTTACTGTCTCTTTAAGCCTTAGCCAACTGTGGCAGCCAATCATGGGAGATGCTGTGATAATGTCCTTGCCAACAACCTTGCTGGAAAGGAAAATGGGAGGATGTGCATGAACGAGGACAGAAGGCAGTAATAAAGGGTCTGAGAGAGAGATAGAAGAATGTCTGGGATTCTGCTAACACGTGAATTCCACACACTGGATTACTGCTGTTAGGCTTTCCTCATCCTTCATTTTTGATCTCTCCACTATCTCTCTACCTCCCTCCCTCTCCATCCCCAACTACCTCTCTTGCTGTCTGCATGCAAGCTGTGCATAATATCCATGCTTATAGTAGAAAGGAGGTTGAGACACAAAAAGAGAAAAGACACAGTTATGGAAGTGCTCCCTCTTCTATCCCCCCCCCCCCCCCACACACACACACACACACACACACACAACATTCATTCATCCATGGACGTTTTTGACAGATTTTCTTTATGAGTCATTACAAAGCACACACACACATTACAAAGCACACACACATACTTGATTATGGAAATCATGAGTATCCTTAAAATGCATCTTAACTCGTTCAGAGAAAACAGAAACAGCATCTTTTACACTTTGAACTATTTATGAGAAAGATACAAGCATGAGCAAGAAAGAATCATTTGATTTATAACACTTTTTAAAAGTCTATTACACAGTTAACATAAAATCTAATCCATATTACGAATCATTTAGTAAGACACTATACATAATTAGTATTTTCTCTCTGTTCCATGTTAATTTCATACAGTTGTGATAATCATCTCCCCCTCTGCTAGAGTGCAAAAATATCTTTAAAGCACCACTGTAACAAGAAAGAGAGATAGTGTGGGGAAGAGGGCATCTTAGAGTAACAGTCACTATTACATCCAGATTACTATATTGCAACAAAACAGGAATGACAAGAGAGGAGTGTTTCGTCACTGAAAGAGGTCAGTCAATAATCCACCATTGTCCCAATGTACCAATCAACCTTGATGTTATAATTCCATCTACAGTCCACCAATCAACAACAACCATTTTAAAGCCCACAGCTCAGAGAAACCAATCAACATATTCAATATTTGCACTTCCAACACCCGAGTTGCAAACAATAACCAAACAATTTTACATCAGTATCTCCTCACGCACCACATGAAAAACTTGTAAATCTTGTTAATCTTAACCAAAATACACATACTTTTTCTCATTAACCATGCCATGAATGAAACTTCCAAAGGGAATGTGTGGTTTTCAGTGTGTGCCTGTATACATATGTTGTTTAATTTTAGAAAACATATAACTTAGCCCCACTGTGCCAAGCATATCTGAAAATAACTACATGGTGAAGGTTTACTCTGACACACCCACACACACTCAGCAGAGCAGAAGACCAGGAGATCAATGGATGAGGGAAAAATAGAGGGGGACAGGAGGAGGGGGAAGAGGGGTAGTTGCTAGGAGATGAGATCCTGAAGGGCTGGTCATGTGACTGGAGATGACTGTTGGTTGCAAAAATTACAGTCTTAGTCATGACAAGAAGCTGTCATGACACACACATACACAGAAAGCAGAGAGATAGAGAGAGAGAGAGAGAGAGAGAGAGAGAGAGATACACTGTTCATCCATAACATTAAAATCACTGACAAGTGAAGTGAATAACATGCATCATTATCTCAGTACAAAATCACCTGTCAAGAGGTGGAATACATTAGGCAGCAAGTGAACAAGTCTTGAAGTTGAGCATTTCCAAAATGGCAGGTCTTGTGGAGTATTTCTGGTATGCAGTAGTTAGCACCTATCAAAAGTGGTTCAAAGAAGGACATCTGGTGAACTAGCAACAAAGTCATGGGTGCTCAAAGTGTGTGGTGATGCATATGGACAGCAAAGATAGAATGGTAGATAAGATAGAATAATGTCAGTACAGTCATCACAGCTTGCTGCATTTGAGGCTGTATAGCCACAGACTGGTCAGAGTGCCCATGCTGACCACTATCCACTGCCAAAAATGCCTACAATGGACAGATGAACATCAGAATTTTCTGCTGGGCAATGGCCTCTTTCAGCAGGTTAATGTATGCTGCCACACTGCAAAATTGTTCAGGAATGGATTGAGGAACATGACAGAGTTCAAGGTGTTGAATCCTAATGCTACACTTCTGAAACATGAGAGCACAAATAAAGAGTGTCAGCTCAGACTTTGGTACATGGAACATGGTACAGGTACATATCAACTGTTGAGGAACCAGGACATATTTATGGTAAGTGTATGGTGAGTGGTAAGGACGTGGACACGTGCAGAGAAGAATGAGATTTATTAGGGGCAAATCCAGAGTTGTAGTCTTTATAGCAGTCCATGGTCATAGTGCCAACACAGAGAGTACGGGGGTACATGACAAACAAACAAAAACACATAAAGGCAAACAGGGGAAGCAGGCTATAACAGAGGCTAGGAAACATGAAGGCTAGGATAACAAAACAGGCTAACAAACGAAGACTTTGAAACACAGACGGGTTTTCAGACTTCCCCCAAACACATAAACGCAAGCATTCAAATAAACAATGAACAGCCAAGAGCAAGGGCACAAGGCAGGGTTTAAATACATGAACTACAGGTGTGGAAAATCAAACAAGGGGCGGAGAAAACAAAACTATGGCATGGAACTAAAATACACAAGACAGGCAAAACACGGAAGCTGGGAGGGACTAATAGTGACAGTAAGTGCATGAGGTTGAACAACATGGATCTAATGGAATGCCAGCAAGTCCAATGAAATTGACTATAGGAAGTGAGGGAACTATGACTGAGGAAAAAATGTGTTGGTCTCCTAGTCGATTCAAATTTAGGTTGGCACAAAATAGCTTTACAAAAGAATGGGTCCAGTTCCCCAATAACAGTGTCCAAAGTGGCAAGGAAAAACTTCCTGGGCAGAATTAAGGAAGAAACCTTGGGAGGACCAAAACGGAGCAGCTGGATGGATATGGCATCTGGCTGGTGGCACCTAAACATTTTCTAATGTCACCTTAGATGCTTCATCACTAATAACAAGATCTAGTCCATCATCTCTGTAGTAACATGCAAATAAAATAGAAAGATGCAGTTAGATCTGCAATAAAGATGAACAATACATGAACAGCCCAGATTGTGTCGGCCTTGTGCAAAAAGCACAAACATCTCTCTACACAGACAAACATTTATTTACACAAAACATGAATGGTAAACGATATGGAACTCACATATAACAAGAAGTGCAGTGTGAATACGATGAACGAGAAACAAGGAGTTTATATAGTTGGTTGTTGGTTATTGTATGTAAGTATACATATATGATGTGAACAAGATTCAGGTGTAAGATTGGGGGCGTGGTCACAGATAACGAGGCAGTCACAGTCAACAATTATGAGTCCCAGGCCATTTGCAAGACATGACAGGCCATACCATGTGATGTGTGGGATAGGGGAGTGTACCGTTACACATATACAGTAGACATGCCAGTGATCAGCATGCAGTTCCTACAGGTTTGTTTTTAGTTAACACTCATGAAACCAGATAGCAAATATAACTACACCTTGCAAGAAACTCAATGAGAAAAGTTTGGGCCATTTGCAAATTAGGCACATAATCTCTACATTTGATGATCCAATTAGATTAATCATCTTCCACACATCTAGAGCAAAACATCAGCTTTTATATTGTGCTCTGATGTTAGAAACCTCACCATCTGTACTACATTTTTTGTGCTGTCCTACAGAATTGGCAAAAATGCGATTGTTTACTTACTTGTTTCTTACATTGACAGAGATAGAAATTTTCAGTGGAATAAAATTATTAAAAATAGACATTTTATCTTAAAAATTCGTATGACCACAAACCAGTTGACATGTTCCCAATTATGTTACCCTTCATAAGCATTGCTGAGTCAATGTAATGTTCCCAGTGCAGCAGGGCACAAAGCAGAACACACAGACTCCCCTGACAGTGACAGACGTTTATTAACAGACGCATACAACATTGGCACTCACATACAACATAAACGATGAACACAGACACTGACACTGACAATGTGAAAACTGACACGAACAATGGCAATGACCGACAGTGACGCACACCCCAACAGGTTTAAATACATAAATACAGAACAACACTAACTAGGTGCAGGTGCGTGCAGACATGTAGGTGTGCTTACAATCAAGATGAACAAGAAACTCCCACTGCACGCGGCAAGTCGTATCACGTGATCAGTGAGAGGGGAGCGTTCCATGAAATTCAATTACATTTTTTGTGTGTAATGTTGCTTACATTCCAGAAACCCATTTGAGTAGAATGTTCATGGTTTTAAAATCAGTGTTTTGATTTGCTTATATAAGGATTTGCAAAATGTGTGTAAGGTTTTAGTAAATTCATTTTGAATATTCTCCTCAAAATGAAATATTCACACTAAAATTCCAAACACTTAGAAAACAGCAGTTATTAATTTTCTGTCTTGAAAAAGACACACAAATAGTGTGATGGAAATTGTGTTCAGATATTGTATGAAGAGTTGTTCAAAAACTGTCTTAGGAGTTGAGTGCCATGTATATTAAGTCTATTAAAATGTGTTTAGAGATTTACAGTCTTAACACAAGCAAAATAAATCTGTGAGTCAGTGTCTGAGAATCATGTACCAGTGTTTAATAATGATGTTTTAGCAATCGAGGGAAAAAAACTAAGACATCCAGGACTTCCTGTTCCACTGAGATTATATGAGGTGACATGTTCTTAGTCATCCATTATACTCCCCCCTTCCTCCCACTGGATACACACATTTATCAGAACATTCCAGACATTTCCCAAAACATCAAACATCATGCTCATCACCATGTCACAACCATTACACCAGAGAACATCCTCAATTTTCACTGTAAACTACAGACACATCAAAAATAAATAATCTAGTCAGAATCACACAGCAGATGTGCACATGCAGACTAACAGGTTACTCACTGTTACAAAGCACAAACCACTCCATCAAAATACAAACACAACAGCAAGCAGCCAGTGTATTAACAAATTATTTACATTTTCACTGTTCACATAAATCTGGTAACCTAAAAAATGAGCCACAAAAACACCTCAAAAGCTGCTTACAGGACAAGGGAGTTGTGATATGTTAGCAAGGTATTGTATTTTCCCCCAAACTTGGAGTCCAATGGGGAGTCCAACCTTGGAGTCCAAACTTGTAGGCCACACGGGTTAGGCGGGCTCACCTCCCACTTTCAAGTGCTGGGGGTGTACTGGCAGGCTGGTCCTTGGGGTCCAAGGGACCTGCAACAACAGGTGCAGCAAAACATGATGTGGTCTATGAGCCAACATACCTAGAGTCAAGTTTGCATGATGGTCCTTAGTAGCAAACCATAGCTGGAAGGCAAGCAGTAAACCTGATATCGATCAGTGTTTCTTTTCAAGGTGGCCATAGTGATCTATAGTGATGGAACCTCACTTCACAAACCATTTTTGAACCATGGGAAGACCTGAGATGGGTGTGTCCCAAGGGTGCAGTGGTGGATGGTAGCCTAATGCACAGTAGAAGTGGGATGCAGAGAGTTCTGGGTGTATTTCACCCAAGCAAGGAAGCGCCATGTATCAGTATGCATCTGAAAGAAAAGCCACAGGAATTTTCCCACTTTTCGGTTCAGTGATTTATCTTTTATTAGATTGAATATTAGATTGTGAGTGGTATCCCAACGACATGCTCCATCATGATGTTCATTTTTCCCAAGAACTCCTTTCATAAAATGTGATGTGAACTGTACCCCTTAGATGTGCAGAAATAACAGGTCTGCTTTCTCCAGTGCCGATGAAATGGCAGGGAGTGGGATGAAGTGAACTATTTTAGAGAAAGTGTGAAAAATATAAAGACCTAGCTTATTGGGAATTGAGCCATTTCACATTCTGTAAATTCTGATGATTTTTGTGGTCATCAAAATGCAATGACCGATCTGACCAGGTAATCTCACCGGACATTGTTAATGAATGCCTGAAACATGGAGGGAGTGGTTGCTAGAACATATGGAATAATTAGGTTCTCGTAGGCTACATTTACACAGCACTAAACCCAATGTTTTACACCATATGTGACAGAGATTTGTTATTTTTATCACTGTTGACTAGAAGCAAGTCACCTAATTGTAACTATAGGAATGACAAATTTGTGGCATTTCATATTCCTAGTAATGTAAATTGTGGGTGTAAAGAGAGTTTTTCATTTCTTGTTGTTTTTATTTGTGAGATATATCATTTGTTTCTGAATTTGCAGCTGGCCTCCACTGCACATAGATTTTTAGCATTTTCTTTACGCAAATGGCTGTTACTGTTGACTTCATTTTGATTGTTTACCTTTGGATGAGTGTGCCAGGTGAAGCGTTGGTCTTTTGCAAATGTGGGTCAGTTTAGGAGTGTGATCTATTTGGGCTAATGCTGAATATAGGTCACATTAAAACCTATGAATTGTGAACAACCTAAAAGTCAAATTTGGTCTGAACATTGGACTGGAGCTACTTGCTATGTGAGCATAGCCATAGTGTCCTGAAGCTGTACTGAAGGCATTCTTCCATCCATCACCTACCCTGATTTGAATGAGGTTATAGGCAGTGCATAGATTCAGATTCTGCATGAAATATCTGATGCCCTATAACTGTTCTAGGTCCACAGTTACTAAGGGTAATGGGTAGGGATATTTCATGAGGAGAGGTGGAGGGTCAGATGTAGCCTGGTGCTTAAGCCTTGGCTTAAGCTTATTGTCCTCAGATGACAATAGGTAAACCTGACAACAAGGGGGCAGGTGTTGTCCAGAAGTGTTATGGAGCAATCGGTTTTCCAATGTATCAGCTATGTACCCCAGGCTTTGGCACTCCTAGTATGGCGACTGAGAAAAAAGAACTTAGCTTGGTCAGGCATTGTCGACTGGTACCCTGCAGCATGAATCCCTCACCTGTACATGACATCTGCTGAACAAGTGCAGGTGAGGCAAACAACAACTTTCTGCAGCAATACAGAGGCAGGGAGGTCCCATGGCAGGAATCAGACAAGACGAATCCCTAAGATAAAGATTTTTATCCTTATTTTTTATCCAAACAATCAAATCCCATAAAAAAGGGCACACATGCCTTATCCACAAAATTCCCCGGTGTTCTAGTACTATGTAAGCCAGGCCAGCATGTACTTTGTCTTACCTAAGATGGAAGCAAAATATTCTTACAGCGAATAGTATGAGTTCATGTAGTGACAGTATTCAAGTAACTCAAATACTTCACAGCTATAATCAAAAGACTAACCCAAGACTAAGGTAAATAGCCAAACTGGAAGGCTGGTTTGATTCAGGTATGAGCTTAGATGCTGAGGTACAGCAATTTCTAAGATCTTGGAAATAAATGGATGGTTTGATATCGGAATGTAGTTTGACAGCTGATAGGGGTCAAGGTTAGGTTTTTTGATAAGTGGTCTGATTACTGCTAATTTGTTTATTACATTTAGTAAAGGTTAAATTACTTCATGTAGGATTTCCTTAAGAAAGTGAATCTAGTAAATCTAGTAGTGAATCTAGTAAGCAAGTGGAGGATTTTGAGCACAAGATACAATAGGTGTAAAGGATTCTAGAGTCTTTTTTGGTTTTGTTGTTCTGATCTCTAAGTAGCTGCCCGATGTCTCATTAATACTCTGAATGTTATCTCTAATGTGCTTAATTATCTCTTTGAAGAAATTAATGAAGTCATTAATACTATGTGATGTTGTAATCTGAACATTGGTGTTGGTTTTATTCCCAGTTAGAAGTGCAATTGTACTAAATAGAAATCTAGGATTATTTTTTAAATTTATTATTAGGGTCAAGAGATCAGTTGTTTGAGCAGTAATAAATGCCTTTCTATACTCGCGAAGGTTCTCCATCCATGCAAGCTGGAAGACTACAAGTTTAGTGTGGCACCATTTATGTTCTATTTTTTTGAGTATTTTGTTTTAAATTGTAAATGTGATCATTATACCAAGGTACCAATTTTTTGTTCCTAATTTTTTTATTCTTAAGTGTAGCAACATCATAGAGTATGCAGTGGAATATTGATTCTAAGCATTCAGTCATTTGATCAAATTCCGTGGGGTTTTAGAGAGATTTGGAATAAACCTTGATGCAGAGGCTGACGTGATTGTGTGTCTGGTGTGGTAGTGAGGCGAGGTTACTATATTGTGGCTCATATGTAGTTCAAATGAAATGAGGAAATGGTCTGAGATGGCATCATGCTGGGGTAAAATGACTATGTTCTTTATGTCCACACTGTATGTCAGTACTAAGTCAAGCGTATGTCCACCAGAGTGTGTAGGTTATCTTATACATTGGGTGAAACCAACTGATTCTAATATAGAACTAAAGGCCAATATCAGAGGGTCTTGGGCACTATCAAAGAGAATATTGAAATCATCAACAATAATGGCTCTTTCTACTATAGTGACTAGATTAGAAAGAAAATCTGCAAACTCATTAATAAATTCTAAATATTGTCCTTGTGGCCTGTAAATGCCAAATAAGTGGAAGAGGTTGGGTGGGCTTCTAATCGCTGGCTACATCATTTATGCTAATAAAAATAATTAAAAGGACACAAAATCATAACCAGCTTTCTGGTTTATACCTAAAGTGTCAGTATATATAACTGCAATGCCACCTCCATGGTCAGTTAGACAAGGGCAGAGTACATAGCTGTAGCCAGAAGGACACATTTTGTTTAAAGCTATGTACTCATTTGGCTTGATCCAGGTTTCTGTTAGACAAAATACATTAAACCTTTGATCCATTAGGATTTCATTTATCATGAGTGCTTTGGATGCTAGGGATCTGACATTTAGTAAACCCATCTTTAGATGAAAGGTGCAGACAGTGTTGTGTGAATCAGTTACTTTAATTTTAATTATGTTATTAAGGCATGTTTTTCTTTGGTTTCTGTATTTCTGCTTAACTCAGGGAACAGTACCTTGGGTGATATCAGAAAGCGACCAGCAGATGGTTGGTTTAGCCTCTTTGTCTGCTGCCTGGCTTCCGTTCTGGATTGTCATAGATTAACTAGGTCTGTCATAAGACTATGTCATAAGGGGATGGTACCAGAGCACACTACAGCAACGGACATTGCCTTTGCTAATTGACACACCTCTGCAATATTATTTTTAGTAATCTCTGACTGGCAAAGATGTATATCAGTTAACTCCTATGTGAATGATTATCTTAGAGAACCTATATCTGGCACCCTAGCCCCCAGTATACAGCTAACTACTGCTGCTAGTGTCCCTAAAGGCCTAGATAATTTCACTTGTCGCAAAATAGAATCCCTTATAACCAGAGCTCTTTCAACAGGCTTCTCAGAGGATATCTGGGGCACACCTGTTGGATTTGCAAATTGAAGAGATGTGTTGCACCCTTGGGCAAGCCAAAGCTTGGCTATTTTGCCATAATGTTTCAAGTTTCAAGTTTCAAGTTTGGTTTATTTGTCACATACATAGTCATACACAGTATAACTCGCAGTGAAATGGTTCAGAGTGCTCTGTCCAAACTGCGGAAAAGAAAACAGGGGTGCATAGAGAAATATAGATATTCTATATATGTGAAATATATATATGCAAAGAGAAATATATATATTCTATGTATGTACAAAAATATTAACAATGTATGTACAATATATGTATATTATGATTATATACACAATGTACAATGTGTATATAATATAATATGGTTGTGTATATATGTACACAATGTACAGAATGTACAGATCCATTTTGTAAAATGACATATTTACAGTTTTTATGTTACATGGTGATAATTGAATATATATATATATATATATATATATATACACAGTTTTGTTACATGGTGGTGGTGGTCCCCACAGTTTATCAGTTTCCCTGATTCAGGGCCCGAATGGCCTGTGGGAAGAAGCTCCTCTTCAGTCTCTCTGTCTTGGTCTTTAGGGAGCAAAAGCGCCTCCCTGACCTCAACAGAGAGAAGAGCCTATTGTTGGGATGGGTGGGGTCCTTCACAATCCTCCTGGCCTTGGTCTGGCACCACTTGTAGTAGATGGTCTGCAGGTCAGGAAGCTCCATGTGAGTGATGCGCTCTGTTGAACGCACTACCCTTTGGAGTGCTTGTCTGTCCTGCTTGGTGCTATTCCCAAACCAGACTGTGATCAGGCACAAACCAGGCACAGTTGCCCACCCGTATTGATTGTGGTCTCTCTGTTAGGAAGTTGGAGATCCAGTCACACAGGGATGTATGCAGTCCTAGATCCTCCAACTTAGTAGTGAGTAGGGAGGGGATGATAGTGTTAAATGCTGAACTGTAGTCGACAAACAGCATTTTAACATAATTTCCCCCCCCTTCGTCCAGGCGGGTCAGTGTGGTGTGGAGCAGATGTGCAATTGCGTCATCAGTGGAGTGGTTGTGGCGGTATGCAAACTGCAGTGGGTCCATGGAGGCTGGCAGTGAACATGTGATGAAGTCTCTGACTAGCTTTTCAAAGCACTTCATCACAACCGATGTGAGGGCAACAGGGCAGTAGTCATTGAGGTCGGAGGGTTGAGGTTTCTTCAGGACGGGGACGATGGTGGATCGCTTGAAGCTGGATGGGACGATACCGAGCGTCAGGGAGAGATTGAAGATGTCGGTGAATACTGAGGCTAGCTGATCTGCGCAGGCTTTGAGGACCTTCCTGCAGATACCGTCTGGTCCCACCGTCTTCCTGGTATTCACCCTTTTAAACACTCTCCTCACGTCACTCTCCATGATGATGAGAGGGTGCTGTTCTATGGTTCTAATGTCACCCATTTACCCTGCTATCGATGGATGAAAAATAGCTAAACATATTGCACTCTGCACACTGAAGAAGAACAGAAGCGGCCATGATAGAAAAAGAAAAATGTTACTATTACTTTCATTTTAGGTAGTTCTTTGGATGCCATTTTTGATGATAAAGTAGTCTAGTGGAAGTTGCCAGTTTCCAGGTACAATGTAGTTAAGTTCAAGGAAACTGCCTCCCATTCCTGCCTATTGAAACTCTATTTCCTAGTATGCTCAAGTAGACAGGTGGAAGGCCTTCTCCCTAGTTCCACCTATCCAGTGACTCATTTGTGATCCACCCTTTTAGTTCCACCTATTCCCTGTCCTTTTCTTTTCTGTTTTGTGAGGTATTGCCATTACCAACTAAGAGAAATACTAAGTGGTTTCTCTGTTCTCTTTGCTCTCTGAATTTGATCCTATTTGTTTTTCTGGATTATGTCTTGTTGGATTATTCCTGGTGTTAGTCTACTACCTGCTCAGTACGGAACTTTCCCTGCTTCTGTTTATAATCTGGAAATCCCCTTTTGCCCTAATTTGCTCTGTTCTTTTTTGCTCTGGTTCTTTCTGTTTAGTGTTCTGTTCTGGTTCTGCCTGTTTTCTGTTTATTCTTCTGGATTTACCCAAAGCGAGAGCATCTGCATATTTGTCTCATCACATTTTTCATATGTTTCAGAGTAAGATCATGCTAATGAACAGACACTGAAGGCATTTTTAAAACCTTTTTTGCTCATTTTGTCAATAATTTTTTGCTCAGGTTGTCAATAATTGTGGAGGGATTTCTACAGTCAATTGGGAGGGCATTCAACACAGTCAAATTGGAGAGCAGTCATATTTGCCAGCAGTGGTGAATATGGTAATTGGCAATCATAAGCGTTTTTTTTTAGGCCTAAGCTATCGGTTGTCTCTCCGTCATGGCAACATTGATCATATATTCACTGGCAGCTAATCAATGAGCCTGTAGTCACTGGATACTACTACTGCAACATAAAGAATAGCTCTAAGGTTTTCTACCATATCAAAATATGTATCACATCATCAGTTCTGTTCTGTCATACACTGCTATGTCCTACAAAATACTTTATTAGTCTGTAAATATGATTTGTAAACATTCCAGTATGTTTGACTTTCATGTTTTATCTCGGTGTCTTGTAATTAAAGCAATCCTGAATGAATCGCTGTCATATTTAGAAACAATACTAACCTCTTAGTAACAATGGAAGACTTTACTTAAGGGTGGCAGTTATTAGGATACGAGACACCTACATAAACCCTTCAACACAGCTGAGAATTTATATAAACATTTATAAATGTCGGGGCTAAGAAACACAAAGGCTAGGATACACAAACGGGCTTTCTAACATCCAAACATTAAATACGACCACATAAATGTAACCATTCAAAGAAACATAAACGCACAGATTCAAAGAAACAATGAACAGCCAAGAAGACACATGGGTTTAAATACATGAACGTCACAAGACTAGAAACGAGGGGCAGAGAAAACGAAACTACGGAATGGAACATAAAATACACAAGACAGGGAAACCACGGAATACGGAAAGTGGGAGGAACTAAATCGTGACAAGATCATACTACAAGGTTACACTACAAGCAAAGATTATCGGGAATCTAACAACTTGGTAATCAGCCAATTGTTTTATATTTAACAACTTTTGGTTTAGGTATAACAAAATATATAGAATTGTAAACCCAGTAAAAAAAAAAAAAGACAGTTTCCTTATTGTCTGCTCTGCCGGCGTTGCTTGTATTTTTTGTTATAGCCTGCGTGTCCTTTTCTTGTCATGGTGTGTTTTGTTTCGTGTTGTTTATTATTATTATTCTCCGAATTGGTTCATTGACCCTGGAGCGTGACAACCGCCCTTAATAAATATCGCTCTTCTGAGCTTGATCGCTTCACATTACACAGTAATATATGATCATGCAGTAAAAATGTTTGCTACTTCGTAAAAAGCAACAAAAATGAGAGTATATGAACATTAATGTGTTTATTTTTTCATTTAGCGAAATATGCGACCAAGTTACTAACAGACCAACAACCAAAAATGTATTTCATAACAAACAGTAAAAGTGGTGTTATTAAAGTAAAATACATTTATTTATAAAAAAATTATACAAATTCTTTTGATGAAAAAACATTTTTAAAATCTCATAAACCTCTGATTTGTTTTAGTTAGTTAATAACTTGATACTGCGATTAATCTCTTAGGTATCTAAAATTGATGCTGGGGGGGGATGAGTATAGAAAAGGAGTGTGTTTATTCTCCACAATTAGAATAAAAGAAGGTGAACAAAAGAGAGACCACAGTGCTGAGCTGGCTAAACATCACAAAAAGAAACACAAAACACACCAGCAGTAGTTCTTGAAGCGAGGAGACACAGAAGAGAAGCCATGAACTCGATGGCATGACACAGGCAAGCAATGCGCAGCACTGTAAGAGCGTACCTATGGGCTTTAAATAGGGAGGTGAACAAAAGAGATTAATAAGGCAAGTTGCTCGTGATTAGCAATCGGGTGTGTATGTGTGTATGTGTGTGTGTGTGTGTGTGGCAGTGGGCGTGTGCCTGGGCAGGATATCTGGTGCAGCGTGACATAAACCTTACAGCACATTTGCTCCTCCTTTTGTGTGTTGCCACACCCTTTTCCCAGTCTATTAAAGTAATGTTTAAACAATTTCATTGTTAGTCCTCGACATAACATAGGCTAATCCTGTCTAGAAATGGGCTGCAGTACCTAATATTAAACAGAAAAACATTACAGGCAGATTGGAAGATATTTTGCATGATTCCATGAAAATGACCTGTTTAAACTAAGCAGATTGATGGAATGTTTGAAAGTAGCATATTAGCAGCTGTCTGTACTTTTAAAGAGAGAAAAAGAAATAAAAAATGTTGCAACATTGTGCATATCTTATTTATTAAACATAAAACTATAAGTTATGGTTTTACAAATAATTCAATGTTTTCCAGAGACTTGTCTGCGTAGTTGGCCATAGGTGCATGGTACCCACAGCACCCACTGAAGTGCCATTCAAAGCCAAGGCCCTTAGATAATAATTTACTGAAAATGATTTACTGTTGTGTGACTATACTACTAAAGATTAGTTAAAATCTGAGTAAAGGAACAAATCATACCTGTTTAAGCTCTCCTGTACCATAATCGCAAAAACTATAATATAATAGTAAACATATAATGGCAAAAACTTCAATACTTTCATTAATGAACTGAATACTAATGCAACATAAATTGTTGCTCTTCTGAGGGGCACAGATGTCTAAGCTTCAGGTTTTATCAGATCATTAGATTAGACAGCACTGAGCATTCCTATTCCCCTGATATATGTCCTTGTAAATATCTAGCAAGTGTTGCATTATATAAGCCACAGCATTGTTGGATTCAGAATTGGGAAAGTGTTTTAGGTTTTCTTCCATTTTAGGCAGAAAGTGAAAAAGGTTCTGAAGCATTGGTGAGATATGTGTGTGTAGATCAGTGTATGAGAGTAAGAGAGAGTGAGAGAGCAAGAGAGAGAAAGGGACTACCCATACAATCAAGCAAATGTGTGCTTGTACTTTTCTGTGCATATACACATTTACCTTGGCAGGCCTGGCTCACCAATCCTACCAAAACAATTGGAGGAAAACCTAAGTCACAGAACACTCCCATTGGCTGCAATGAGCTAGCCTGTTGCTGGGCTGTTTCCATGGAGATGGCTTATCGATGCCACCACTACATTGGTCGCTAGGGAAATAGGGGTGGGGGTTTGGGGGTTGGGAGATAGGGGGGCTATGACTGATAGAAAACAAGAGATGTGAGGTAGAAGCAGAAACAGAAAGAGTAAGTGAGTGAGGGCGAGACCAAGATGAATAGGCTGAGATGGTAAAATGCTGAAGATCAGGAAAATGAATCAAAAAGAAAGGACCAGTCAGATGTTCCTGTGTGTATGAGCGAGTGAAATGTCAAGTAATGTATTCATATTTGATGGTGAAAGATAGAAGGCAACAAGAAATGCACAAAGACAGAGGAAAGAGCAAAAAGCAGAGGGGGTTTGGGCTGCTGCCTGCTATTAAGATGGCAGCCAGCCCTAAGAGGTTACAGGTCTGACATTAGATAACTTGTTTGTTTAAGTGCTAAAGAACCATCCATTTTGAAAAAAAAACCTCACAAATATACATATTAATCTCAGGAAATTCTTAATGATGTTGGATGTATAAAAAAAAAACCAAGCATGTATAAATATGTACATATAAAAACGTTTATCCAATGATAATCTCCTAAAATTATGAAAAACAACTATAATACTGAAGATCTGTAGTCAACTCCAGAGGAAAAAAAAAAGATATATATATATATATATTGATATCAGTTCATTTCAGGCATGTCTGATTCACAAATTTCAGGTGGTCATCATCATTAAAATAGTCAATAGGCATGACACTTCTATAAGTGTGAATATGAAAACAGTTTTAGACACAATGAACAAGACATAACTTAAGAAAGTGTAACTAAGACTAAGGGCCTTCCCACAGGGAGAGAGGGAGGGAGAGAAAAAAGATGAGAGAAGACCTTGCAGGAAGATAGAAAAAGAGAATACTGCCCAAAGCAAAGCTGAAATTCAATAATAATTCCCCTGATATCCTGATGCAGCCTCACTCTCATTTCCCCACCAAACTTGTTGGTTGCTGTAGGGAAACCCCTGTGCTTAGGAAGTCAATAGGATCAGCTGAAATCCCACCTAAAGGAAGAATCCACCATTTCTGAAACACACAGCAGCATGGTGTGGCAAAAAGAACTGTTCTATAGGCCTCATTGGGACACAGAATGAGATGGCAAAATACCTGTGCAGCAGGGTAATATACCCCACCAGCAGTTTTCTTTTATCCTTGCAGTTGTGACTATTTTTAAACCTGAAACTGGATGCACCCACATGCTCTTTGGAAGCCTGTTGGAGGGAAGCGTTCTGCACAGGAGACTCTGTCCAGTTCCTACCCTCCAGGTTTGCTTACTGTTCTGCCTCACAATAGACTCATTAGTACCTCTATATATATTCTCACTGTATATATATATGTCCAAATTTCTCTTTACATTTGTTTTTTTTTGTTTGTTTGTTTGTTTTTGTTTTTTTTACATTTTTTAAAATTATTATTATTCTTGTTCTAGTTTCTTCTGTTGTGCCTGTTTTGTTTTTTTGCCCTGGTTGCTTGTACTGAGGGTAGCATGAATTATTTTGGTTTATTATTTGCTTTAGATGCATGAATTTAAAAATAACCAGCAATGTAAAACACAGCAAAGATACTTTATGAGAAGCATTGCTATGTAATGCTGAGTTAGAAGATGACGACTGATCCTGCAGTAGCTGGTAGCTAAAGAGTTTTCCTCTATGGGAAAGCTATTGAATGCAGTAATTACGTTATATTGCGACATCCAAGGATAAGTAAGCTTAATAATAATTAAATACACGTGTTATGCAAACCTTTAAAAGAGATATAACCTGTTTAGTAACTGAAGGTTGAAAATCGATTAAATTATACACTACTCCTACTGTACTAGGTCTACAGTACACAGAATTTCATTCAAAAATTGTAAATGAATATGACATGCCTATTTGTATCTAGATAGATGAATTAGATAGGTGAGCCCACAGTAATCATGGATGCAGCGTTTGTGTTTAATTTTAAGGCAGCTGTTTACAAATTAAGGAAGTCAGAAATAAAATAACTACAGACAAGATAGTGTTCGTTTGTGAGTTGGCTGTAATTTTAACGCTGATGAATGACCTTGAAAGACATCAGCGTAGAATTACCCACGCACAATCTGTTTCAAGAATAAGGTCCTGCGGAGAATTTTCTTACCACCTCTACGTTTAATCCTGCTCACATAGACTTTCGCGTCTGCCTGCGCCCTCTGCTGTTTTGGAAACGTAAATTGCACTCCTCTCCGGCAGCAGTAACGTGCAATGGAACAGTGAGTTTTATCAGAGGGAGAATCTCCCCGCGATGACAACGAAGCCACAATGCGCGTAAGCATAATTAAAAGCATGATTTTCTGTAAAGTATAACGCTGCCATCTACCGGTAGTGTTAGACGAGAGAAATTCACATTTACAAATCTATCACAAACCCATGAATAAGTTCGAATAGAACCCTTGTTAGGGTAGGTACAACAGTGACGCATATTAGATTTGCTGAATTAAAAGTTTATCGTAACCGATTCGATTTTAAATTGTTAAATTTCTTTGCTGGTAACAGATGGTGAGTATGTGTTAACCTTAACCCATGTGGTTATTGTAGTACATACAAAAGGTGTGAAATTCCATCTGTAATGTATCTATAGGGGTGGGGTGTTTTTGTTCAGCAGGATAACGCAAAAAACACCTAGACATTGTGCAGTATGTGATGAATAAAAAAGTGTAGGTGTAGTTCCTTGCCCTGCCCTGCCCAGGCTCCTGATTCAATTACATCGGACAAATATGGAGCAAACTAAACAGGACCCAAAATAATGCAAAGGACAGATGCTTTATGTCTTTGGGAACTGCTTGTTAATATAATTTGTATAATTTGTCAGGGTATTATACAAAGTCTCCTGGGAGACTCCCAATTCAAAGTCAGAACACAAACAGGCCAAAGTCACAACTGCAGTAAAATACACAGTAAAAGAACTCAAACAGGACTTGCAGAAATCAGAAAGATGCTTACATGCTTTAGAGCAAACATTGCAAAGCAGCACTTGAACAATAGGGCCTTTATATACCTAAACACAATTTAGCCATAAGTCAGAGGAAGACATCAAACAAAACACAGATGCAGGAAATGAGGGACAGACTCAAGGCAGAGCCACAGCTGGACAATTCTGAAATAAATGGAAATTTATGTTTTCCATATGCAGTATGCTTTCATTTTCAGGCATTTATAACTTGGTAACTGCTACAATATAACTATATTTTCCATATACTTATGGAAAATACTGTCGATTATGAAAACAAATAGTCCAGTTTGTTTGTAGCTAGAATGCATAAAATCTTTAACCAGTAAAATACATGCAACATCTGTTGAGGTTCTGTTTTGTTTTTCTATCTACATTTGCCATAAGACACAGTGAGGAACACCTTGCTAATAGTTCCCCTGATATGTTTAGTGAATATAGTGAATATATAGTGACATAGATATAGATATAGTGAACACTTCCACAGTTTAGTCAATAGGATGCATTCTTCTTGCATGCATCTTCATTTGTTATGTGACAGCAGTGGCAGGCCATTGTAATCTGTTCTAAGTGAGACCACTTCACATACACCCATACACAAGACAGAGGGGGAAAAAAATAATTGCTCTAAAGCTTTATGCCTACTTTTCACTCACTGTGGTCCATCAAAGAGCATTTCCCCTTAGGAGGTGTATTATAGATTTTTAAACCAAATGCATTTACTGGCTTCCTTTGAATTGTCTATTATGCTTTAGTGTCCCTGACATAAAACAAGCCATTTCATTTTAAGCATAACTGTGAAGCATGATCATAATGACAACCTTGTGTCAAAGCCAAACATAAATGCCCTTAAGATAGTAAATGGGGCAGCACAGCTCAAACCTATCTTGTCCAGGCACCGAAGATGCTGTACTGACAATCCAACTGTCAAACCTCAAAAATGTACAACTCTCATTTGAAATATAGGAATATCCTAAACTATAATGCTGCCAGTCTAGCAGAGAATGGACCAAGCTCAGCGTCATCTCCAAAACACATGGAGCTATAAGACAATTTAATGGTCTTTATTAGTTAAGATGGGAATATTCATGTGCAGATAAAACCAATTTGTAAGTCAATCCTGTGACATAAACCATCATTTCAGCTGCAAGCATCTGTTACCTATGTCATTGCTTGCTTTATTTGAAACACCTGTCAGGCATCCAAACACACACAGACCACTTTGTTGGGTAAATTTTTCTTATAGGTGCATTTTATAGATAAACAATTACAGCATTTTGTACTATTGATGTATATTTACACCAAATGTGCAAGACTTGTCACCCACACACAAACTTGTTGCTGATCAAACCACAGGACTGCTGCTGATGAGATGTTTATTGGATAACTGATGATTCAACAAATCAAAAGTTCATTCATTCCTCTTCTAAACCACCTAATCCAATTCAGGGTCATGGGAGCACGGTGCTTATCCTGGCAGTACAGGGCACAAGGCAAGGACCAACCCTGGATAGTATGCCAATCTATCATAGGCAAATCAGACATTGTTTTTTGGAATGTTTTCTAAATTTAATAGAAATAAAATATTTAAATGTTGCATTTTCAGAGACAACTGGCCTCTGGTGCACCTTTGAGTCCTTAAAATCCTCTGGTGTATTCTGGTCCTTGAAATACATTTATAATTTGGAGTCATTTAGAGTCCCCCACTGTAATCTACCTATATCTAATTAATTGATTGGACATAATTAGGAAAAGCAAACACCAGTTTATATAAGGTCCTTAGAGAAGAACAACCATCTAGGTAGCATTCCACCATTCAGACTTGTACAGTAGAGTGGCCGGATGTAAAACATTCCTCATTAAAAGGCACCTGAGCAACTTTCAGACCATGAGAAGCAAGATCCTCTAGTTGTATGACACAAAGACAGTTTACTCACAGTTCCGAGTGGAAGTATAACACATTCCTAGGAGAAAACATTTTGCAGAGTGTCTAGGATCTCAGGCTGGGGTGAAGATTCACATTTCAACAAAGCAACCTTAAGCATACCATCATGAAAACAGGGGTGGCTTTAGGGATTCTGTGGAAGTCCTGGAATGGCACAGCCAGAATTAACAGAACCCAATAGAACAACTGTGCAGAACCAGCAAATGGCCATGCACCTATGCTCCCCATCCAATCTGGCTGATCTTATATGATTCTGCCATGAAAAATAAGAGAAACATCCTACAGAAATGTGTAATGTATAAATATATAATGAGGTTGTAGGATCATTCCCAAAATTTGAAGCTATTGCTGTTAAAGGTGTTTTAACCAAGTACCAAATTAAGAGTCTGAATATAAATGAAATAAATACATTTAAAGTAAAATAAAAAACATTTTAAATACATTTAAAGTACATTCCAGAAACCTGTTTCTTCATTGTTATTGTCAAGTATTGTGTGTTGATTTAGAAGTGCCTGAGAAAAACCACTGTCTCACTGCAAATTAAAAAAATGTGCTGCAAATACACAAAGTATATTTATCAAAATGCACTGTACATTTATCAACATAAGTACTACATTTTACAAACACAATACACGTTCATGAATGCTATACAAATTCAGAAAACTATTCAAATGGACAGCATATGCACTACATTCTGGAAACACAGTACAGAATAAGAAAACACATACAACTTCAGACATGCTGCACATCAAGTCACAACACTCATCGTATCTCATTATGCATGAATGACATCACTTCATCAATGAGAGCTCACCACTTGACACTCAGCCCAAGCAAGACAGAGCTTCTGTCTATTCCAGGAATGCCCATTCCTCAACATGACATCACTGTTTCCATTGAGAACTCCCTGGTCTTGACATCTGAAGCTGCACATAGCCTTGGACAACCTTGGATTATCAAGTATCATTCTCAGCTCATTCTTTAACCCAGTCAAGAAGATTTCTCCTTTGCAACTTGCAAAGGATTTGGTCCTTTCTCTCACAGGAAGCTATCCATGTACTTGTTCAGTCTCTTTATATCTCAAGGATTGCTGGTCTTCCTCTATGGGTCATCAGACCTCTACACATTGATCCAGAATGCAGCTGATCTTCAATTGTCTGAAGGACACATTGTTTCTCTGCTGTGTTCCCTTCACTGGCTTCCAGTAGCTACTCACATCAGATTTAAAACTATGATACTCATCTGCAAAGCCAAAAAAGAGGTTGTACAGCACTCAGCCTAAATTACACTGATAAAAAAAATCCCCTTTAACATAACATATTTGTTATTAATCAGAACCTCACTCAGTTCCAATATGAATTTTCTCAGGGTTATTGCAGACTCAATATTCAGGTTTATTTAACATTTAATTAAGAAACTCCCATCAAAACCTTCAAGACCACTACAACTCATTTAAACTGGTCAAGACCAAGTTAAGGGATCTTGAAAGGGAGGAAAAAAAGTAAATAAATGAGTTAAAAATCCATACTCGAGTACAACTACACAGAATCTCACACATGCAATAAATGACCAAAATATACACTTTAGTATTTTGAATGAATGAAGTTATATTTATACAGAGCCCAGGACACTTTCCTTGGGTTCACAATCAACACACAGCTTTTACATCCAGCCAACATTAAGAATTTCATATTTGTTTGTGTATAAAGGACACACAAGCAAATAAAAAATTCAGAAGCCAAACTATTTCTGCCCCATATCTACCAGACACCTTCATTCACAAATTTGTCTAACTTACATAACCTAGAGAAGTGATGGACTTGAGGGACTTTACCAGTGGGGCAGTAAGAGACATGGCTGCTATGGTGAGATCAGGAAGGAAGTAGAGGGCTGAGGAAGAGGTGCTGAAGATAGTGAATAGAGTCCACCACCAGATGGTGGGTAGACTCTGAATTGGGCAGAAAGGCCTTGGATGGTGTGACCTATCTATGGTCCAGAGCCAGAAAGAAGGACAGAAAGGACCTTGTGACAGCCAAAGTAACCAGGTTTGAGCAAGAGGAACAAAGGGTGGGGGCCATCGTGCAGGAGCAACAGGGTTGCTGGACAACATTGGAGGGTGCCATAAACCAAGTGATTAGATGGGTGGGTATTTGGAAACTGCCCCAGACTTCACTCAGGTTTTTAATCTTGCAAGCCTAACACACTGCACTGCCCTTGAAAAGATCAGCAGTGGTTTGGCACTGAGCAAGCCTGCGATCTCTACAATGCAACAGTCCAGCTAATGTTGTCATCGGTCTGGTTTTCATCCGGACAGTTGGTTTTTAAGATGTATGTCTGGTTTAGACTGATTTGGTGTCGGGGGTTGAACACTCAATACAATCACATCGGGCACTTTGTCCCTCCTCATTTCCCCTGTCTGCTGGCAATTTTAAGCCAATCAAAAATCATAAAGCAAAGTCAAAAACAAAGAACAGGTGGAAGATGATGAATCTACTGCAATAGGAGTAGGGGCATCATGTCCATTCAAGCTAGCACATGCCACACCAGAATTGGTATGTACAGTAGGTAGAGATGCACACAATACTCTGTGTGCATTAATACTGAATGGTCTGTTGCCAAAGTGATTAGTAATCAAATGTCTGAAAATAAAATGCAATTAGTTATGCACACTTATGTGCATTTGACAAATATAAGCATAGTTTTCTTTGCAAGATAGTTTGCTACAGTACATACAGTGGGGTAATGACTCAGTGGTTAAGGTAATTGACTAGTACTCAGAAGGTTGCCAGTTCAAGCCCCAGCACTACCAAGTTGCTATTGCCATCCATCAATCAAATTGTTTAGACTTCTGACTAACTATCTAGTTGTGACTTGTGATAGCATAGCATCCTATTTAATATTGGAAAACTAGTGTAGAAGTGAATGAAAAGTGAGTGTCATTTTCAGTAACCACAGCACCACAAATAATTGACATGAAAATAAATAAACATACAGCAATAAATCCAGAGAATGGTTAGCTGCAGTGGGTTGCAGGTAGAAGTTCCCCTTTACCGCCATGTCACAAGAAGTACTGAGGTGAAACATCAAGGAATTGTGGTAACCATGTGATGACCCTGCAGCTTAACATCAGAGGCACTAGTGGAAGTGCAGGAGGCTGAGAAAGCTAGCAGGAACAACAGCTCCCTGTATATCTGAAAAGCTATATCAGCTTACCAGTAGATCAAAAGTTTATGTACAGAAGTTGTGCACTTCAGAAAATAGTTTACAACTGAGTCTTCTAGCAGAACGATGACCCTAAACATTCCGTCCAAATGGTTACTAAAGACAAGGTAGTACTGGAACGGCCATCAAAAATCCAACAGAGAATCTGTGGACCGAATTAAGTGTTTTTGAGCAAGGAAGCTCACACACCTAAGTTATGCCAGTTCTGTCTAACAAAATTTAGTGGGAAACTTGTGGAAAGCTACCCTTAGCATTTGATTCAAACTAAATAAATAAAATGTAATGTCACCCAACACTAAAGTGTATGTAAACTTTTGACAAATGTAATCATGAAATCTGTCTCAGTTATGACTTTAAAAGTACCTCTTGTGGAAATTACCTGCTCTCACTCATTTAACCTAGGAAATGTATTTCAACATCAAATGGGTGGAGTTCTGAAATGTTTAAAAATATATTTAGCATGAATATATTTCTATATAATGGAAACGGATAGCATGCATTAGACTTGTTTTAGCTTATGAAAGATCAGCTAAAATATTATAATGGTTTTAAAGAAGCCATATTTAAATATCTACTTAGAGCTTTGAGAGTAAGTCAAAGGTAAGGCTAAGTGAGTTGAATTCATCTGAAAATGGATTATTTGCACAATAATGTTCAGTGTGAGCTGCTACAAAGACCCAGACACCACTGAGCAGACAAGAATGGAAATGGGAAGACAAGAATCAGCAGCGTTTGAGAGGTTTGGCAGAAATTTGAAGATGGTTTGAACAGTCATGAAAGACACTTTAATAAAATTGTAGATTTGATCACAGGGTCATAGTGTGAACCCATTTCACAAACTCATAGTTTGAATCAAACAGGAACTTTTCTTATAAAAGTAGTGCCGATTTTGTATGGTAGGTGGCTTGTTGGAAGGGTTGTGTCTGGGACATGCACAACCAGATACCCATAACAAGGGATGAAAGGCATGATCCTCAACATGGTTGGAGCATTTAGATGGTATGCCTAATATCCAAGATTCAGACTGAAGCAAAGTCTAAACAAGGACATACAGTGTTATGTATATGAAGCTCTGTATGCTGGGTGCTTTTTTCCCCTTTAGCTGTGGCCATTTGCACTCAGTCAACATTTCTAACATTAATCAGTTGACATCACAGCAGCAGTGAATATGCTTTGTGTTCATGTACTTACAGTTGAGGCCAGAGTTTTACATACACCTGGTTAGACACATTCAAACATTTTTCACATCTATACGCATTACTCATTGTTTCTGGATAATCCTGCTGCATTTGAAGTGCACCAGCCCCTTTCCTAGCAAAACAGTCTCTAGGCTTAGACATGTTATCACTCCCATCTTTCAGAATGTTTAGTGTGTCAGCTTAGTTTATGTACATTCAATCCACTTCAAATTTGATATAGTGAATTAGAGCAGAAAGGAACCTGTCTCTAATTGCTATTGTCATTGAACTTACTCAACCTCCTAATCCAATTATCTACAGCATATTTTTAATGTAAAAAGTTCTATAAAATGTGCTGAAATATTTAAACCTTTAATATGTTTCATGGGTGCAATCTCTTCTGAATGAATTGGATGATGCCAGATATCGAGCACAATTTCTCTTAGCTCACGCTTAGCAGTGTGCAGCTGCTGATCTTGTGCCCATTTTCTGTCAGAGTGAGATGCCATGAGATGTTTCACAGTACATCCAGTACCTGGCCACAATAAGTGCAGTCATGTAAGACATTTTCACAGAAGTGCATATAATCAACATTATACTTTAGCAGGAACATGTGTTCCATAATGCTGACTTCAGGGTATTTTGTACCACATGGGCTATCTAGACATTGTGCTCAGCTCTTAGTAGGAACTAATTCAAGTCAGGCTGTATGTTCCTACTGTTTCTAATTACAAATTACAAAATTATATGTAGCCTGCATAGAATAAATATCTTGTCTAAACATTTAATTTTTGTATTTCCTGTAGCTATTTGTTCAAACTAGTCAAATCAAGGCTATGTTCTATAAACTGTGTTTAAGCTTGCCTCTGTAACGAATGATCTTAGTTCTAGTTACATTAGCAATATTCTCTTGCAAAAAAAAAAAAAGGTATTCTGTAAAATATCCATCAGCCACTAGGTGTCTCTCTCTGTTTCACTTCCCTTTACCAGTGCCTTTTCTTTCCCCATTCAGATCCAGTTCACTCATTCTTTTACTACCCATCCTTCACTTCATCTTAAGAGAGGCCAAAGGTCAACTCTGTAATTTAGAAGGGAAACCAATCCTCTGCTCTCCTGTTTTCTGTGGCACTGTTTTCTCTCAGCTCTTTCCTTGCTCGTTCTATTTCCTTCACGATTCTAAATTTTCTGACTCTCTTTCCCCATCTCCCACTCTTTCAAAGTATTTTTCTTGCTGATTAAGCAGTCAAAGGTTAAAACATATGACCAGTTAGCAAATGCCCTTGCTACCCACTCACACCTCACTCCTCAGTGATTACGCATCATTATCCACATTTAGTCATGACCCTATATGTATTCTGGTGTGTCCCACCACTGACTTAATAGGCAGTGACATGGAGCAATCCCCACCCACAGCTCATGTCTCATCAGCAGCAGGGCCTTAAAAACTGCCTGTTTAATGAAGGCAGGGTGACGGGTGCTTGCAGAAGCCATAATGCCCTACCAAATCCTAACACACACACACATACACACACACACACACACCACAAACCAAACAATAAAGAAACAGAAAGTAGCAGACCCTTTGCATTCTCAGCCTGGGTTATCACTTTGGCATGTATATTGCTAGGCCAGTGTGAAACAGCATGGCAGATAAATACCTTAATAATGTCATGATGCATTTGAATTGATATGTTAAAGAATAATCTAATTGGGTTTCAAAGTTAAAAATTAGCTAGACTTAGAATGGGGCATTCAGTCTCTAGTACTGCATAATACAAACACTGCATATCTAACTTCATCAAAATCACTTTATGTAACTGATAGTCAAGGTGAGATATAGGTGGCCGTTATACAGATTTGACTTCCACCAGAAGTCATGGACTGCCTCAACTCTTTGCCAGCAATCTGGACTTCACAAAGCATCAGACAAATATTGAACATCAAGATACCCACCCCCTTCATTTCCTTCTGGTAGATATTATCAGAATAAGCAATGTTAATATAAAGGAAGTGGATAAAGTGCTATCAACATTGTTTGAAAAATGGCAGAGTTTCAGAACATGTATTTATTAAATATAAAGACTCTGGCAGACGTGTAACAAGGTTTTGACACTGGCCTCTGCCCATGGTAAAATGAGTGTTCTTGCCAGGATTATTAGTTTCTTTTCTTTTGCTTTATTAATGATAACAAGCTACAAGCTTCTTTGTTGTTTCAACTTACCACAATTTCCCTTTACCAAAGTAGACAAGTAGGAGAAAATGTGGTTTGTATTTTATTAGACATCACAATGATCCATAAAAGTTAGAACAGGTTTCCCATGTTTATAAATAAATTGCCCCACAGACAAATAAAGGAACCCCTCGATCTAAAAAAAAAAAAAAAAGGTTTAGCGTATGGCAGTTTGTACAGTCTTGGGCATTTTTGACTATAAAGGGGCAGGACATGTCAATAAATCACTGTAGCCAAAAACAAATGAATGAAGGCACATTTGGCATGGCAGTGATAATGAGAAAGCTGAAGGATGGTGAATGAGCAATATTGTCCTTTTTAATTGATCACAGCATGTGTTTTTGACATGATCACTTCTGACAAATGTACATTACATACAGTAGCTATGCAACTTTTACAGCCATTACAATCTTTGAAAACAAAACCTGTTGAGAAGGACAACATCCTTTTTAGGTCAAATCTCTTTTAGGTCACAATGATTGTCTTTCTTTTCCTCAAAATGACATTTTTAAGTTTCCCAAGTATGACATAATGCATAAAGGTATTTAAAATTCCCATTAAATAATATCAATTGATTTTAATATTCCTATAAGGTCAGGTGACCCTAGCAGTCTCAGAAGAGACTGCTGGGGCTTCTCCAGGAATTTCAGTTGCAGTCCTGCTGAAAATGCATCAAAGGAAACCCATATGTCCCTGATGGTGAAAAAAAAAATATGCTGTTTTAATGATCGTCTAAGTTCGGGCTGTTTGGCTTATGGGAACAGTGCATGCAGCCCAGAGTCTGACATGGCATGCAGACATCCATTCCATTTTTAGGACATGGAGATGAGGCTACAACCCAACAGGAACACAATGAAACAGAAAAAGATTAGATTGTCTGAACTATTGCATTGTGATCTTCTGTGTTATCTCTCCATATGGTTCCATGTCCATGAGAGCAAGAAATCAGGCAGAGGATACAACCAGTCAGCAACCAGTTTTAAGGATTGATACTACCTTCATTATTTGCAAACTATCTATCTATCTATCTATCTATCTATCTATCTATCTATCTATCTATCTATAAAGGTGCTTTATATTTTATATGTGCATGCTGTCGCTCTTTACTAAAACAAAACTTTGTATCATTTGGCTCATTAAAGTTATCTTGTAGATCACTGTTGTTGGCTAATACAGGTCATGTATCTCAGTTGCCTGATGGTTTGCCCTGAATATAATTATAACTGTTGTCTTGATTGGTCCATAGGTTTGTCTGAAGTGGCTCTTAAAAACTGCTTATGTTAAATTATGGAGCACTGTACAAAATAGTTGTCTGATCACCTCTAACCATTGAAAGCACATTCTAACTTTTTGTATTGTATCCACATAGATGGTGGAGTATAGGACCAGTCAGAAAGGTCCAAATGTATCTGGTTATAAAGGCCAGTCTGTATTATGGGGAAAATGCATGTGAGTAGTCATGTAGGATGGGAATCCAGGCTATTCACTAGCAAGCTCTTTGGCACAAGTATGCAGTGAAGCTTTTAAACACTATACCTACTATGAGTACACAAGGAATACTGTACTACATGTATGGTACAGTCTTGAGGACAAGCTACTAATATGTAAAATGAACTTCTAAAGTAGAATTGCACCCAAATATTCAAGTTACTGCTCCTGTGCTAAAGGGAAAGATTTGGTCTCTTTGTATTGTATTCTATGTATAACCAATAACTTTAAATTTCAAGACTCCAAATATGAAGACATTCTGACAGTATCTCCAAAGAGGTGGTTCTGTAATATACAGTGCAACCAAACCATCAATTACTAATCACAGCTTCTAAATTTTCTAATAATATGTCAGGATAAGGAGACAAAATGGTCCAGTCAGTTGTCACCATTAACAAACTTCCTTCACCCATTTGCTTCATATTAAATAGTTGTGCTTAATGGGGCCTGAGAGATGATGGCTGAAATGTGGCATAAAAACAAGAAACATATGCAATATGCACTCACTGTGTTCAGAACAACCACAATCATGCCATGCAGATTACACAGCTCCTCACAATTTACATTTATATACGACCAAAATAATAGATGTTAAAATAAAAGGTCAAAAATGTACAATTTCATTTTACACTCCACCATTTCCTTTTCTTTCTTTTTTTTTTGAGCAGACATTTCACTTACAATGAATGTTACTGAATAATAATATTTACAGATTATCTTTTGGTACTTTTCAAATTTAATTTAACAAAGTAAAACTCAAATGAAAAAAAGAAGTTAGTCACTTGGTAAATCAAAAAGTTTAAATAAAATCTATAAAAATACTTTTTTTTCCCATATGTGAAATACATTGCATATACTACAAGACAAGTTCCCTAAAATCAATGATATTTTGAAACACAGGCAAAGGCATATAACACCAACAAGCAAAGGTGCATTGAATTAAATGTTTGAAAACAAGTACATACAGATGCAACATTTTAAATTAAAGCAATTAATTTTCATTGAAATTTATTGTTTTACTAAAGTGAAACTGGCTAACAAACTTCATTAATTTACTTTCATTAAAACAAAGTTCTACTTTAAAGCAAACAACAGAAATTGACATATTTTTCCCAACAAACAGCATGTTCAATCTTGATCAAGTCACTGCTTAAAGTTTTTCACTGAAACAGTGTCAGCCCCCATATCAAATCAAAATATGATTTTAATACAGATCAACTGGTGACCAAAACATAAGATAATATAGAGTGACCGTCTGCAAAAGTGGGAAAACCGGTAATACGACATCAAGCATGTAAGATAAGATTCCTTAAATCACACATATAAGCTGAGGTGGTGTCTGTGGGTGCCTGGGCTGTGGCAGGCTTCCTCACTGTTGGTTCGAGCTGATGCTGGGGGAAGGCTGGCAGTAGCGTCTGCAGGCGTGGCCTTCTGTGTCTAGACCAACATCGGCGCAGACACGAAACTTTCCCCGCGGCTGACCCCAGCAGCTGGGGGCCCGTGGTTGGCTTCCAGGCCATCGTGGCTGGTGGGCTCGTATGGCGGAAGTGTATCGCTGATGCTTTCATCCGTCCCAGGAGGGTGTCCCGGGCCCTGCCAAGTAGATGGGGTGCCACCATTCGCGGGACTGCTGGGGTTTTCATCGTCAAGATCCTGAAATGAAACAAAAGTAAGAAGCCCTCTCCTGGCACAGGCAGTATTAACACAGACACAGGTAGTATTACTGAAGCTAGACAGTATTAACACATGCATATGACATGTATAGGTTCAGGGTGCTTTCAGCCAAATGCTTTGGAGGGGGAAAAAAACAAAAAAACTTTTTTATATTTATCTTCTTCTCTCAAGGTTAATGAGAAAACTTTGTATATAAGTTATTATATAAGTGAGTTCCTCCCCATTGCTAGGCATAAACAAGAGATCCAAGGGGCTTCATGTTTAACATTTATCATTAGCTGTTAGCTGTGGCTATACCAACTGCAAAGTACAAAATGGAGTTGTTCATTATAGCCACAAATATTTTGGTACTCTATGTGGCAGATTAGCTTGCATGCTAGCATGGCTCTAAGATCTGATATATACCTCAGCCACAAGACAAAACACCACTCAAATTCAAATCAAAGATTCCTCAAATATTTTAGCATGTTTCAGATGTTATATTGTTGACACTTGAACTGAATATGCTGGGCAATGGATGGTGGTCTGGTGAAACTAAGTTGTCCTTTTTAAAATAAACCATTACATGGTCATATATACCTACAGTCATTTTCTCAGTCTATAATTCTTCATCTTTAAACTGTTAAATAAACTCATTTGTTTTGCATTCAGCTCTTCATGGCAGCATCTGTAAGACTTATATAGACAGAGGGAATGAAACCTTTCAATCTTAGCGGCACCTCCAGAGTCATTTAAAGGACTGCAGGTGTGTGTGTGGCCACCTTACACACACTCCCTATAGTAGTAATTAGCTTTACAGTTATCATAGCTGATGAAATAACCAGCACACCATATTAATCCTCATAAAGAGCCTTTGGCAGTGTAATGCAGTGTGTCACACACTGCTCTGCGTCATATGCCATTACCTTCAGCGGGAGCATGTAGCTAAGCGGCTCACCACGACACGGACCATTTAATGTCTTTTGTGAAGTATGTAAAATGGTTAATTGTAATATCATTATATGGAAATTGTTTGGACAAATAAATTGTAAATTATTTTAGGTAGTGGTAGTATGTGTTGTGTTTGTATGTGTGTCTCTGGCTAAGGGTGGGTATGTGTGATAGAGAGAGATATTTGGCAATAAATAATGAATAAAACTAAAATTAAAACCCCCACAACACTCCAATTTTAAAGGAGAAGTTAGTCATGATGATACTTTTTTTTTGCTTAGAGGTGAAAGTTAGCATCAACGAGCATTATGTTAATCTCCTGTTTTAGAAAAAGAACCTGCTTTGCACCTACACTTACAGGCCACTATATTTGATATATCTTATATATAGCTGAATACTGTAGGCCTTTCTTAGTACACACAGTCGGTCAGCCACTCTCTGTCTCAGTCAACATTGTTTTCTAACTACAGGATCACTACTGATCAGATCACTACTGTCGGGACAGAGCATTCTCAGCACTACATTAACACCGACATCATACTACCATGGTTGTGGGTGTTCAGTTGGTATGAGTTTTGTGTCAATGTCACTGCTGGGTTGAAAATGGGTCTACCACCCAAAAAATGTAGCAGAACACCTACATACACATGCCATAAGCTCACACTGTATGTCTATAAGGTGTTTCTGTTAAAGTGATATTTCAAATAAAATACAGATGAAGGTATACTGAAATATATTAACTAAAAGCTTTGGTGCATTATTAGTCATGTTAGTAAATACAGATTTAATTTGTCACACAGTTCCCTGCCAGTCACATCTCCCTACCCTCTGGTTCTCAACAATCTAGATTTGCCTAGAATGGTCTAGAATCATTGATTTTCTCTGTGGTCTTGCATCCATCACAAGCTTAAAAATGTATTTTAAGCCCAGTAAAAAAACAAAATAAAATAAAAAGGCCTACACACAGTCATTTCAGAGACTGTGGGTGCACTAGGCACACTCTTCTTCTAGGCTTGTGAACTTGAAAAAGTCCCGTCTCGTGACTACCAGGTTCATTATCTTTGATGGATGCGAGCTGAGCCTGTTTCATTAGGATGGTAAGAGGAAACAGTTCAAGTCTCTGGGAGTGCATCTGCACATTTGTTGCTCTTGCCTTTGTCTCCATTTGGTCTCATCATAAGAAAATGAGGAGCACGTCTGCTCTCAAAAAATATGGTTCTGACGTGATGCGCATACCCTTGGCTGCCTGCGCCGAGTTAAAACGGAGACAATGTGAGACTGAAACACTATCTTTCAAAATGCTGTATTCTAATTAACAGCAACAATAACAAATAAACATGATGTCAGCTTGGTATGTTGGGAGTATTTTGCTAACTGCCAGTAAGAAATGGCAACAGCCAGGTAAGCTGAAAACAGTGTAATTCAGGTCCAAGTGTGGCTTTATGAGCTGTTCAAAAATCACAATTCAATTTCAAGCCCTAAAGCTGAAACCTACAGGAGGGTGTCAGCCAAAGAAAGGCTTGACAACCTCCATTCGCACTGATTTCACACTGCCATTCAGGTGACAGCATTGTTTCTAATGCCAAAAGCTCGTAATGCCTGAAAGACATAACATATTCATGATTCCATAACATATATGCTTGATTCCACTCTTGGTCTTTGGACAGCAGCTGCCTGTGCAGTAGAACAGGGATGTGTGCCCTACGCAAAGACCAATGTAAAATTTGTGCATCATGCGCAAATGAAGAATTATGAGGTGTGAGATTGTGCTTTTACAGTTATAGGTTCAGCAGCAGTAGTGTCATAGTAGTTGGGCTCATAGCAGCTGAGGGGCGCAGTTTCAGTGACCATCGTGGTCTGGTCCTTTGGTTTATGGAGCTGGGGGGAGAGGGAGGGAGGGAGAGAGAGAGAGAGAGAGAGATAGAGAGAGAGAAAGATAGAGAAATAGAGAGATTATGCACAAATAGACAAAAGGCACGTGCTCCCATACACACATGCACATACGCACATTCATGTGTGTACACAGACTTTCTATTTATGAATTAAATTTTTTATTAACCATTAATACAGTATATTACTGTAGCTCGATAATACAGAGAATCTACTTAAACCTCTCCTTTTCATGAGCTTTCTCTACACAGGCAGTAACCATACCGTTACTCTCAGTAACTACAGGGAAATCTGGGCGATATTTTTGTTTTTCATATAAAATCTGCATTTTTTAGAAAAACATTTTTTCTTGTAGGGAAAAAATTTCATACTTTTTTATACTGTTATCCTAGCATCACAGGGACACCTGGCCCCTACAAACAGATTTCTATACACACACACACGCACACACTAAAAGTATGGACACATGCAATTAGACCATAGCCTTTCCATCAAAATGTGCAATCAATACACATTATCCAACGTTAACCCCATGCGTAGCCTGTACATTACAAATGCTGCCCTTCTCATGCCCCTGACTTCTAGGAAACTACATATCTTGGACAGAGGACAAACCTGCAGGACAGTCTGGGAAGATGAAAGCTATTTTAAATGCAAGTCAGTCTTTTGCTGGTAGCAAATTAAATAATCACAGACTCAGTGATTAGCATGTGTAGTGCATGCAAGCAATCAGGCCCATTCAGCTTTACAGTAAACCGTACCGAATCCGCAGCTCGTTGCCATGAAGGCTGGGACAATCAGAACCGTAAATCAGAAAGCTCAGCCAATCATGTTCCTTCCCTAACATGCTTTGCTATACCATGCACAGACATCCATACATTTAGAAATGCAGCTGTACTATAAAAATAACCAATACTATTTGTAAAATACATTATACAAGTATCTTAAATCACATGTCAAATACACCAAATTGTCAATAAGAAAATGTAGTATAGGATGTGATCTTAAGAATGCATATTGTCAGGCACATGAACTTGAATAATAGAATGGCATGAAAATGATGTGTGTTTCAAACATGAATGACAGGAGAATCATCCACTCACCATCTCAGTAGAGCAGCCTGCCTTCATAGGGGGAGGTGGCTTGTACTTGGGCGGCCCACTGCTTGCGTAAAACATAGAGCGGTTAGCTGTAATTATGTTTCTTTGGCATACTGTGGAGGTGTAAATTAGAATGCATGGAAAAGGGATAAGATGAAAATAGAATCAAGCTTCTAGATGAGTGCCAGAGCGAGATTTTACAGAAATAGAACACGACCAAAAATTGATGCTTAGGTATATAGGTTGCATGCATATACTTGTTTGTTGGTGCATGTGTGTTTACACTCACTCTCCATTTTCAACACTCTGTAGGCGTTTACGGTACATGGCTACTGCGGCTCCAATCAGACACAAAATGACAACAGCGATGATCCCACCAATGACGGCCCCTGTCACTGAGCCCACAGGTTCCGTGCGCTTCTCAACTGAAAAGATTATAAAAGAGAAAGCTGAGATTGTAATATTACAATTATTTAAAATAAATGAATGTATATGCATGATGTGATAAAACAGTTCCCATCAGGTGCATGTGTCTGAGAGCAGCCACAGAAGAAGAGAACAGGAGTCTCTAGAATGCAAAAAAATATGACAAAACTAAAAATACACCCAACGGCAGCCAGCTGGTGCATATGCATGCGTGTGTGTGTGTGTGTGTGTGTGTGTGTGTGTGTGTGTGTGTGTGTGTGTGTGTTTGTTTGTGTTGGTGTGTACACAACATAATCCTTTGGTGACAATTCTTTGGTCACTAATCTGGCTGCTGGACAGCATCTATTTGGTACAGCACACTAAGAGAAAGAAATTTCCCAGCCACTTTTTGTGAGATATGGGATTCACAGGCAATGCATGCACACACTTGCTGTTGGGGTGGGTCCACTAAAATTAGACTACATTCGTAGGCACTGATTAGACAGAGGGAGAGAGAGAGAGAGAGACAGAGAGAGAGAGAGAGAGAGGGAGAGAGAGAGAGAGAGAGAGAGGGAGAGCCAGAAAGAGGTAAATTGAGAATGTTTTTGTAGAGCTGATATTGAAACATTATCATGCAAATAAAACTTTGACAGGGAAAACAGACTAAAACACTTTAGAGAGAAGAGATAGACAATACTTAGAGAAACAGATCTAAGTTACATATAAGTAATATCAGCACTGTCCATAGAAGGAGCTGTGAAAGTATCTATAAGCTTCAGGTGGTGTTCTGGTTTTGAATTAAATGTCACACCACACCTACCACACACACACAATCTGTATGTCAAGTCAAGACAAGAGCCACTTGCCAAAACTTAGATTAAAATAGCGGTGTCTTTCTTGAATGCTCTTATACACATGCATGCACACACAAACACACATACAGACACACACAAGCAATCCCTGTACCTGCAAGGGGTCTCAACCTCAACCTAGTAAATACTTGCCTGCAAACAATAATACATTGCTGTTGAGGGAGAAGGCAGGGATGTGGCAGGGAAAACATGACTGGATTACAGCCAAGCCTGTTGCTTTGGGTCTGTTTGGATGGATTTTTATCTTTATCTGGTTGATGAACCCTGCTTCCCCACACACCCACACACATCTTACCCTCCCGATTAAAACATGAACACGCACATTGACATGCACATACAAGGAGGGTTCATGCACATGCATGCACATACAAGGAAGAGAGAGATAGAGAGATAGAGAGAGAGAGAGAGAGAGAGAGAAAGAGAGAGAGAGACAGCAAATGGCAGAAATGCAGATTGAGAGAGAGAGAGAGAGACAGACAGAGAGAAATGCCTTTTTTACTGCTGAACAAGCTTAAACACAAAATTGAAATCACAAATTCCATTCCAAACACACCATAGCTGTGACAAGCCCTCATTATACAATCTAGAGAGGTCCATACTTTCCCCTCTGAGCCTGATTGTAACTCACACCTAACAGTCCCACACCCTAAATCCAATCCTTCTAGGAAGATCTGCCCATTTCACAACCGGCAAACCCCACGCTCTCCTTCACAGCAACATTAGCGCAGTTGGTTTGGAGGCTGCCTGATACGCTCAGACCACAGCGGTGCACGGTGGAATGTGCCCAGCATTTTTGCGCCCTCTAGATTAACTGCTGCGAAAGCTGAGCAATGGGGAAAAGTGCTCATCATAAATATATGATGGGCATGGATTATGTTCTTCTGAAACATTTATTAACGTGAGAGGAGGTGAGAAGGGAGAGAGGAGTGTATTGGCGGAGGAGGGGGTCACAAAAAGGGAGTAGTAGCTTGGAGTAGTGTAGAACAAGAGGAGAACAGAAAAGTTTGGAGGAGCCTGGGGTATGAACAGAAAAATCTTAGTAGTACAGAAAGAGGTAACAGAGTTCCCTCTATTTTAATTGAGTTGCATTTTAAGTTTTGTTTTATTCACACAACTGCCAGTAAAGTAACAGTCTCTTTTACTAACACTCTGATTCTTCTGTTGTTTCTTAGAAAAAGCACTTCTGCCCTTTGGATTCCTTCTTCATGGAGTAGAAAGATTTCTTCTGCAGACTCTGAACACGGAACATTCTGAAAAAGGCCTTTTTGTAATGGTAATAATCATTGAAAATCACTGCCTAATTCTAATTTGTAAAATCCTCAGTAAGAACTGCTATTGAATTTTGGAATTTGAATTTTTTGTTGTTTTTTGCATGCCTCTCTCTCCTCTCTCTCTCTCTCTCTCTCTCTCTCTTTCACACACACACACACACACACACACACACACACACAAGATGGGTGGGTGCTTTAGAGTGTGATGGAGAGTCTTTTTTGCAATAATAATAATTATCAGCACCTTGACTTCTGAATCATCACATTATCATTCTTTTATTCTTTCACCATTCCAAAACCACACTTAGCCAGCTAACTTTTAAAGAGGGAGAGACCATAAAGAGTGTGAGAGAAGAAGGGTAGGAGAGAGAAAGAGGGTGAGATAGAGAGATAGAGAGTGAGAGGGCAAAAAGCAAGAGGGAGAGAGAGAGAGAGAGAGAGCACGAGGTTGCAGGCTAGTAAACAGACTTTGAAAGCTTTAGAAAGACCATGATAATTGAGTTGTGCAGTCTGAAATCTGCCCGCACACAAGAAAATGGCCTCACTCTGCCTCCTGTTGTATGGTCATATTATATATTTAGAATTTCCCCACTTGCCCTCATCTGGGTTTCTTTTTTTTCTTTAAGCTTAGGTACGCTACCAGAGGCCTGGGAGCTTAAGGGTAGAATCATGGTTGTTTGCAGGACTGCACTTTTATGGATGGAGATCTCAGATGTTCTTTCTGGGATCTGGGATCTGCTGGAACCATTTTCCAAGTTACAATAGTGACCTCCTTCAACCAGTAGTTAGCTTCTTCAGCCAGTAGGTGTGAACCATGTCAGAGCCTGGAGCTGTCCAGCTCTTCATACTAGAGACCCTTTCTTGGACATCAGGTAGTGTGATTTTGGATCCTGTTCAGGGAGGTTACTGTGGTCTGCTCTCAGAATATGATGGCTAGATAGCTGAGTTGCACTCCAGACATTGGTTAGACGAGGTTGGGGATTTGAATCCCGACCAGGGCATCTCCAGTGTGGCCCCTTAGGTAAGGCCCTTAACATTATCCACCTACCTTACTAACAATAAGAGTTCAGAACCAGATGCTGGGGGACCAGGGCAATTTGATGAAAATTTATATATATATATATTCCTCACACGCCTTCTCACCTCTTTTGTTTATCACCCACTATTATGTCCAGTTGGTTAGCCATTACCTTTTTGTCTGTCTGTATCTGGAAGTCCCACAGGATCTTAGTACAGTCATTTTCCACCACCTTTGACCTTGAAACTTCTAGCTCATACTTGGTACAAATGTTTTTGTATACTATACCAGCCATTTGGTTGTGGCATTCCATGTATGCTCTGACTGCTAGCATATTGTATTCAGCTGTGCTAGAAAATCTCAAGGGCATCTTTGCACAGCCTGCATCTGGGGTCCTGCCTGGTGTGGTAGATCCCAGCCTCTATTGATCTTGTATTCAGAAATTGTTCCAGTGCTGCCATTATTAGGACATGCTGTCCAAGCCAGTCTTTTCCAGCCATTGGTAGGATTTTTTCATATTAGTCATTTCCACTGTTTGCTAGTGGTACATACCATGCACAGAATAATCTTCCCATAATGTTTCCTTCTGCTCCTCTTTCCCATCATCCTCAAGCTTCTGCTGTTTGATGTACTCACTATGCACTTAACACTTGGGGTCATCATTATGATATACAGTCAGCTTCTTCAGGCAGTAGGCATGGACCATGTCAGGGCCTGGAGCTGCCTAACTCTTCATAATTGAGAACCTATCTTGAGCATCTGCTAGTGTGATGATTAGCAAGATGTAGTTTATAGGGAGGTTGCTGTGGTCTGCTCTCAGGTTTATTAACCACTGAACATTTGTGTGGTGTGATGACTCCTTAAATGCGTTTTCAGTTTTGGTAGGTCCCATCCTTATGCTATTATCCCACCATTGCAAATGCACTTGGGATGGCTCATGGGAGAACATCCTGTTTAGTCTCCTGGTTTCTATGTCTCGTGTGCATCTATTCAGGTGGGTAGCCAGAGCTGGTAATCTTTCCTTGGCAGACTCAAAGGAGTCAGGTATGGACAGCTTGTTATACCTCTCAGTCAGGTACCTTCATTTCATCTTTCTACAGATCTGATAGCTGGCTGACTTCACTCCCTGTTGCCCTTAGTTTGGCCTCCAACCTCCTTCTCCATGGAGGATACTGCTCCTTGATAATATTTACCTTGTAGTCAAGCATCTCAAGTATTACTTTTGCTGTGGCATATATCAGCTGGTTGGTCTCAGTGATGGTCAAAGTAGTGATCGTCTGTAGTGCTGCATTCACATCTACTAGCAGCCTATCAGGTACTTAATTTGGTCTTGCTAGTCTGTCAATCTTAGCAATGATCTTCAGTTGAAGGTCAACAGCTCTATATTTTACCCTCTTACAGATTGTTTCTTTATATAACCCACTAAGCACTTTACTTGACCCTTTTATCAATATGCAGTTTGCATACTTTCTGACTGATCTCTGGTGACTGGTAATGGTATTTCTTTGCCACACAGGTATGCATCTTGTCCCACTTACCTCTCACTTACCATCACTTAGATAATGTCAAATGGTGCCTTTTTTGTGCATGTCACTAAAACCTCTAATCAAGCCCATCCCCCTCATTAAAAAAAAATCATCATGCACAAAGCAGGCCATCCATAGAGAGGAGATGGCCATGAACCGAATCATGCACTCTGATCTTTGCACTGAATTATACACTGTAATGCGCAACAAGAGAGAATCTCTCTTTGTCTGCATGTCTGTAGGATAGACATGCAGGTGAATAATGAAGGCAATTTTCCCTTCTTGGCTTCAGAGATACAACGGGTCTGCGCCACTCACCAGGCCACAAAGCAATACCAGATTTGATCTAACTGTCACCCCAGTTAACAGATTAAAAGTTCTTCAACACACTTGTGCAGTTTTTTTTATTTCTGGCAAAGGGGTTTGTAATTGCTTAGAGTGTTCATGTATGCAACACCTCAGGGCTCAGCTGGGTAAGAGGTGTGTGTGTGTGTGTGTGTGTGTGTGTGTGTGTGTGTGTGTGTGTGTGTCAGTGTGTGCACACCTGTGCGTTACCAGGTCAACCTCAGCTGTGGGAATTTGTAGATGGAGTCCCACCTCCTTTATGCAGAGGGTTGCCTAGAAACAGCATGCATAAGTAATGTATTTTAGACAGGTGTGTGTGTGTGTGTGTATGTGTGTGTGTGCGTGTGTGTGTGTGTGTGTGTGTGTGTCTCATAGGGTGATCTGAAGTGCTAGCACACCTGGGTGGCTCGAGGCAAAACACACCCCACCAACCCAACACACAATAATTTCATATCTAAAACAAATGGCAAACATCAAGTGCATGGCTTGTAAGATGGAGTCATCTTCTCAGATGTGTTATGATTGGAGTTGTGTGGTGTTCCTATAGCCACGCTCCTACTGTTTTCACTGGTGTCACCAAGTCAATATCCAGCTTCAACTTAAACCCTAATGCTTTTTGCATGAAAAGAAAAAATCCATCATAACAGTGATAAAATACATTGACATAGTGGTTTACAGAATACTGACTTGTGTATTAATACAGACATTCCTCTGTGAATACTAAGGAACTTTTCACTGATAAATGGATTTTTATAATTAAAATCCACAATTACCTAAGTGATTTGTAAAATAAGATGACAACAAATCTTACAGGAAACTGGTATAAAGATGGAATATAATGTAACTATTTTATCGTTATTCTTATACAGATTTCAGTCGAACAGTTTCAATTAAACAAATACCAGAAATGCTGTGAAACCATTCTTTAGTTTCTTATGAAAGAGAAAAAAATGGATGAAGACATAATGAATAAGCACACCTGTTTGAACAACGCAGATTATTTGGTCAAAATGACAGCTGAACTTGAAAGGAAGAGCCTAGTTGTGCTGTGACGTGAGCAAGCAGGGTTGTGCCTGGCTGGTTACCATGAGGTGGTTGCTACGCTATCAAAAATCAAATGCTCTTAGACAATCATCCAAAAGAAAATGTAATTTGTTTTGCTAGCTTAGCTAAGAATATTACTGCTCTCTGTAGTCTCGTTTGAAGATAAACAGACTACTCCTTTGCTGATTCTCAGTGGGTGTAAACACAGAACAAGCAGAACAAACATTTAAAGCTTCAAAACCCTTGACCTTATATTTTACCAAATGTCTAGATGTTCTACTGCCAAAGCCAGGTTTTTTAAATCATGTTTTGCTTACTATAATTGGCATTCTGAGTAAAAAGCTGTAGAAGAGTGTTAAGTATCTTGCCATAAAGTTTTGTGCTATACGTGATTATAAATAAATGGAAGCTTTGATAAGACCTGTGTTGAAAAACAGCAAAATATATTTAATTAAAATCATTTCAGGTTAATTCAGGTCAAAGGCTGCGAAGATTTACTTCAATATTACTATTAGAGGATTGATGAGGTTGAATTAGCTACTCAATCAATGCACAGACACAGTGAATGAATCACCACACCCCTATTACTCAGCACTACTGTCTGGGTCATTACCAACAAACGGCCCAGTAGCTAATTACATCCTGACCAAGAAACCATTACAAATAACTGCCCAATAAAGTTGGGAAGGTCTTTACAGGACCTTTCCCCCTTTTGACTTTTATCTCTAAGGATTTATATTCAACCCTAAACAAATATAGCAAAGTGCACCCCTACATACTATTCAAAGTCATTTACCAACCAATGCAGGTATCAACGAAGTGTAGAAAGCTTTTTATTTAAAATAAATAAATAAAAAATTAAATAAAACCATCCCTATAAGTTAATAGTACCAGAACTGTGTGTGTGTGTGTGTGTGTGTGTGTGTGTGTCTGTGTCTAGGTTTGCATCATTGGGAGTCTAAGCTAATATCCTCTGATCCTTCTGTAGGACTAGCACATATTAGAGGTGTGGGGATTACGTGTGATGACAGTGACATTTTCTGTGTGCGCCCGTGTTTGTGTCAGGCTAGACCCTGTGTACATATGCACCTCCTTCTCTCCTGCTATCCTCTCTTTTTTTCCTTCTATCCTCTCTTGCTTCCTCACTATTTACTTTTTCCTCTGTAGGGGACCAGTTTGCTCTCTGTCTGTTTGAGCTTTACCCTCACATTCCGTGTATTATACACACGTGCATTTGTCATATGTCACAGGGTACAGACACTCTTCCACAGAACTATCACTGTGTCTGTTTGGGCACAGCAGGGTCTCCCTCTTGGCCCCCTCTCTCTCACTCTCTCTCTCGCTCACCCCCGCCCCCACCTCCCATACACAATAATGAAACATCTGACACCTTATCCTCTAAGCATTTTCAATGTTTAACCTGCATCCACTCTTTCCTATAAACCCCTCCTATCATCTCATCCTCTCCACCACTGTCACCACTTTTCTCTATCTCTCTCTCCTCTGTTCCCTAACCTCTCCACAGTGCTGTTTTTCTGCCCCTCCTCCCTACTAAACTTCTTTACGCCCCACCATCCCACCCCCAGCTGCCACCTTATTTGGTCTCTCTTCTGCCATGATCCGTTCACATTCACCTTGATCCATGCCAATCACCCATTGCAATAGCTAATCCTGCTGCTGCATTCTCCAGACCCCTGCTTTGGGGAGAAGCAAATATATGTGGGAGCAAAATCGACTTAATGGACTTAGGCATGCTGTGTTTTTGCTATCCTTTCCTCTTCCCTTCTCTCAACTATTCTGTTTTCAGGACCTTTAACAGTGAATGAGGCATTGTTTTGCAGTGCTGGAAGAATAGGAAAAGAAAATGGCCATATCTCTCTCTCTTTCTACCTTTCACTAGGTACAACTCCTGTCATCTATTTGTTGGTCATTCTAGCTCCCTTTCCTGCTCTCTCTTCGGACCAGGAGGCTGCCAGGTGTAAGTACCTTCCTTCTTCCCTCTCTTTACACAGTGAAGCCCGAGGACGTGAGACAGAAACATAGACAGAGAGTGAGAGTCAGAGTGAAAGTGAAAGCAAGAGTGAGAGAAAGTGTAAGAGTGAGAAAAAGACAGAGAGAGAGAGAGAGAGAGAGAGAGAGAGAGAGAGAGAGAGAGAGAGAGAGAAAGAGAAGGGCCCTGTCGAGAGCCTTGAACACACTTAACCTCCATTCCAACCCTGGGCATCTGTGGCTGCAGAGCCATGTGCATTTAGAAAGACCAGTGTCAGAGGCACAGGATCTCACTACACCCACAAGTACAAGCACCCACAAATACTTGCTTATTGCACTGGGAACTCAGAACTCTCTGCTGAGAAGGAGGGAACGAGGAACGAAAAAATATAAAACAAATACAATAAGAGAGGAAAAATAGAGACAGACTGAAATAATAGAGACATAAACAGGGTGAGTTTCCTCTCTCTGCAAATTTCCATCTGCTAACACTGACAGTGAGACACGATCAAAGTGTTCACAGATGCAACTCGACTGACTCCAGGCTTGTTTTTGTTTCCTGTGCACTTGTTAATGGGAGAGGGGAGAGAAGACTGCATTAACATTCATTTCATTCAGCCCATACTCCTGTTTCCACCTTACACAAACAGAAAAGACCAAAGAGCACGTGCTGAAAAGTGCCTGCACAGGGAATTCCAAAGCGACGGCCACAGAGGCTGGCTGACAACGTGCAATGCTTTCTACAGAAAAGAGAAATACACAAAGAGGGAGTGAAAGTGACAGTACGGTGGAAGAGATGAGGTGGCCTTGCTCCTTCTGAGAGGAATAAGTAAAAATGTTTTAATTGGCGATAAAAAAATAAAAAGATTTTAAAAAAGCACCACAGAGTAGGGGTGTGTGATATCGTTATTATGATACATGCACTTTTTCCAAGTATATTGTGAGTATTGACCAGCAACATATTTGATAATAAGTAAAGATAGTTAAATCAACTGGAAGCGTATAAACTGAGTGGTGTTGTACTGTCAAAATTAACACTGCATAGTAACAAGGAGCTGATTAGATGCTGATTAGACTTATCATTAACTTGTGTTTTTCAAAATAGTTGAATTTCTCCAAAAACAAAGGTAACACACATGCGCATGCTAGCGTATATGTACTTGGAAAGCTTGACAAAAACAGGTCACATGCATGTGTGCACACAGGAAATCTCATGGTATGAAACTTCTAGCCATTCTATTCTTACATAAATGCACAGATATCTGTGATGGGTACTGGAACACAGTAGCCAGCATTATCACAGCGCAAGATACCTACAGAGCACAGAGCAACAAAAATACATGGGATTACACACCCATGACAGCCAGAGGAGATCTCTGGACTCCCAGGCAAAGCAGGAATATCAGAAAGATTTCAGATATGATAGCCTTTATCCTCCATACTTGCATTATGCATATTAACCTCTTAATATGCAAGAGCAAGTGACAGGCAATAAAAGTTAAACAGCTAAAAAGGTTCTCACTGACTGTTCTGGCACAATAAGGATTTCTTATGATATATTTCTGCTATATTAGTACTTGTGAAACAGGGCAGTCATCCTTTTATACACTGTGCAGGCAGCCAAGATCAGAACTTACTATTCAGCTCCAAGAACCAATTCACCCTCACTCTCTCTCATTTTCCATTGTTTCACCAACAGAATCAGAATTTGTTCCACTCAGCTCTGTAATACAAAGACCATACTGCAGGCAGAATTCAGGACTGACTTTCATCTCCAGTGAGTCCAGGAAGTATTTTACAATTTTTGCTAAATGTTTTTCCTGTACAGCTCTTTGTCCATACACTAAAAATGTGTAAAAACTGCAGAATTTATGTAATTTGGTTTTCAAACAAGGCTCTTATTTTCTCATGGTGCTCAAATTCTAATAATGTGTTAAGACCCGAGGCAGTTTATGTCTCCTATTAACATTATTGATATCTGTCTTCTTCACAGCAGCTAGTGTTATTCATGAATAAATGAATTAGAGCGGCTACTTTGCCGGTTACCGCTGCTTCCGTGACTGTTGTTCTTGGAAGAGTATTGCGTCTGTTTCACACACTCAAACACTAATGAGCGCAACACTGAGTCTATCTAAACCGCACATGAGCATCCCACTCGCCCCTCCAATCCATTCAGAGTCATAGCGTGCATTTTTATTATTAGGTTTATTATCACGTAAGGTGCATTATGCCCAGATGCGGGGCGGCGCGCGTCAGTCGCGTCGGAGTATTAGCACTAAGAAAACGGACGTGATGTCGTTTCCTTGTCTTACCTAAGCGCCCGCTCCTACGTACTTTATTTCCAAAGCCACAGTATGCCGCTGAGTAAGCGAAAAATATATTTCTCTAATTCCGTTTTCTTACAACTAAATGTCCTGAAAGTTGCGCGAAGTCGCTGGGATTCTAAAAGCCCTCCTCGAGGCACCCGCATTTGTGCAGTTGTAAATTCTGAAGAGGTAGTTTAATGGTCTTCCTTTTTGTTTGTGACATTTCTAGGCCTAAAAAAGGTCTCGGCTGTTGTTAATTGCACCGAGTGGGGATCGAGCCATAAACAGCGGTTTGATATTAAAAGTGACTAATGATATAATTTATGCGCAGTTACGTGTGAAAGCGCAGTAGCGGCCCCTGCTAACACTGGTGTGCCACATATGAGTGGCAACATACTCATAAACCCACACCCACATTGCTTACGCTACTACACATGGTCAGCGCTGTACATATAACAATATTTTAAAGCACATACCCAAAAGAAGTACATAACATGTTTTCAAAGAACATGTTATGAATGTACATTTAGTCTGGGTCACCTTGAGCTTATGATTAGGAGAAGCTGTAACTGCGTGTGTGTGGGTGTGTGCATGTGTTGGCATGTGTGTGTATTTACAAGAGCGACAATCCTAGCTTTCTTTAAATTTTCTCTGGCACATAGCTTTTGAAACATGAGTCAATGAGTGAGACTTCTAATATAGGGGGCTTTAAAAACAAATCCTTAAAGATGAGAAAATTCATGTACTCATTCATTCTCTCTCTCTCTCTCTCTCTCTCTCTCTCTCTCTCTCTCTCTCTCTCTCTCTCTCTCACACACACACACACACACACACACACAAACACACACACACATTTTATCCTCTAACACCTTGGTAGGTTAGCACAAATCCAACATTCCAAAGCTGGAATTCAGAGGCATGTCAAACTCTGTTACCGTGGATACTAGACTGCCCACGGTGCAGTATCACACATATACACATGCACACTCACACACCCAAATACTTACTAAATATATACTGCCTCTCTTTTTCTATTATATACTCACTCATGGTTTCTCTTATCACACATCCATACAAACATACACACAAACATACACACACACGCACACACACACACACACACACACACACACACACACACACACACACACACACACCCTCAGGCTTCCTCCTTGTTGAGGTACCACTTGTATTTTAGAAACACAATTCTAGCCTGGGTAAAATCAATGCAAACCAATTGGAAAGTGCTCATAGCAAAATGCTCACCCATTTAGAACAACCTGACAACATGTCTGACATCTTCCCTGTGTTGAGCTAAATACTGTAACTGGGCAAAAAATATGCAAGAAAAATAGAAGAAAAATATCCCAGGCTTTTTCTGGTTCGAATACTGCCCTGAGAAGTGCAGATATTTGATATGCCACCACTTGCCAAGACAAAGAGACAGTGTTTTTATTTAGGTGTTTGTGTGTGAGAGATATGTGAACTTCTGGTGATTTTTAACTGAAAAAGGACACTGTAAAGTGAACACAGAGGCATTTTAAATCTGGGGAACACACACAGACAGAGAGAGAGAGAGAGAGAGAGAGAGAGAGAGAGAGAGAGAGAGAGAATAAATTTTACTTAGCTAAAAACCAACATATAGCACTTACTTGGCCTTTCATGGCCAAAAGGATATGAGTAAATAAATTCTCTCCCAAATAGTAACACACACACACACACACAGAGAGAGAGAGACAGATGGAGATAAATATATAAAGAGAAAGTGAGGCAGAGAGCACATAAACAAATTCAGGTAAACACTTTTTATTGGCCTTTTATGATCAATGCGGAAACATCAGTAAATACTAAATTCCTCTCACATCCACAACATGTTACAGTGCAAATGTATAGTACAATAAACCACACCATCTAGACCAGCTAGTTATGCTAGTCTGACAGTATTGTGATAACAAACACAATGCTCCCATGTACTCATACACGCATACACACACATGCACACACACACACAGATGCTCTGAGAGTATATAATTCATAGCAGGTAGGCTAGGCACTCTGAAGACAAGCTGTGAATTTAAATTGAGTGCAGAAATGGCACAAATCCATGAAACAACGGCAGGCTCAAATCTGTGTAAACACACATGGATCAAATCTGCAAACATCACGAATAAATGCACTGACAGAATGTCTGGCTGCCCTGCTGCCCCTCCACACAAACAAACAAACAAACAAACAAACAAACAATCAGACACACACACACACACACACACACACACACACCCTGTCCACCCCCCACATCCTTCACTAAATGTATCATTATAGCAGAAATGACTACAAGCATGTTAGTTATGCAATAAAACCACAACTCTAAAGAAACCACAGGAGTGCACAGGGGTAAGGCCAGAAACTGGGTTTCACACAGCTAAGACAATGACTAATGTTGACTTATTAATTCAGTGACTGTGTGTGTGTGTGTGTGTGTGTGTGTGTGTGTGTGTGTGTGTATGTGTGTGTGTGTTCGTGTGTGTAATATCTATGCATGTGTGTTAGAGGGGGGTATGCCACAAGGATTTATCCCCCGCAGAAAGAGAGGCAGTAGGTCTTACAGATGGCATATGACACTGCTTTAATCAGACACACACACACACACACACACACACACAAACACACTTTTATGCAAATGTTTTCACAGTAACTCATCTATGTGTTCACATGTACATAAATTATCACTTTAACACACACACATGTATACATGCACATACACATGCTGAGGATTGAAGAGATTGCCAACCAGAAAGTGGCATACTGACAGCAAAATGATGAGATCTACAGTCCTGCCAGTCTACTTGGTGAACAACAGATTACCATGGATGGCCACACACACACGCACAAAGAGAGAAACACAAAATATATAATAACACTTTTTTTCTACAAGCACACTTAGTCAACTTGCACATACTAATCTGTGTTTTGTAAGAATTACTTGTGGAAAAGTGCAATAAACTCAATGATCCATGTCAGTGTGCTTTGAAGCTTAGAAACAAAATTACAGAGGAACGCACCTTGTTGTCTCATCTAAGCATTTAGAACCACAACACAATCCTCTATCCTTTGGGCTTTTCACTAACTGAATGCTTCATGAGAGCTACCACACTGCTGTATAGCTGCAAAGCTAAAAGATTCCAGTACGTGCTTGTACACAACAGTTCTGTTAATAATAAAAAAAATAATTACTGCCTCCATTTGCACATACAGAATTCCATATGAATGGTTGTTAAAAATTAAATTATAATAAGTCACATTAGAGACTCTTACATAATGCGCATGGCTAATATTTAGAATTGTACTGCAGAAGGCCGTGTGTGTGTGTGTGTGTGTGTGTGTGTGTGTGTGTGTGTGCATGCATGGTGTTTGGGTTATCCTGGTAGTGCAATTTTGTATCCAACAGTGTTTTTGTATTCATGGTGTACAGCTGCTGCCTTTGACAAGTCAATACACAACATTGTTGATGGCCTGTCATCAGTGCAGGTACAGCACACAATCCTGACTGCTCATCACGCTAAATGGCCTGGACGGCTACACTTGCTTTTTTTTTTTTGTGTGTGTGTGTGTGTGTGTGTGTGTGTGTGTGTGTGTGTGTGTGTGTGTGTGTGTGTGTGTGTGTGTGTGTGTGTGTGTGTGTGTGTGTGTGTGTGTTGCAGGGGTCAGTGGTGCAGCACAGGCCAAGAAATCCTGTAGTGTAACCATTTCTTCCATACTGGGTTTGCTTGTTCCAGCCCCCCATTTTGTGTGTGTGTGTAGTGTGTCTTTCACTGTTTGTCTACATGCAGTTTGTCTACATTGGCTACATTTGCCTACATTGGCTATTTTTCCAATTCATCATTTATGTACATGAGAGTACAATGGATGAAGCCCACCTGACATTATTCCCCCTGGTCTCATTGGAGATTTTGAGGAGGAAGTTACTGACCTGAAGGTGTTTGACATGTGGGTGAGTAAGTTCAAGTCATTGAATGGGAAGTTGGAAAGTCAGTGAACAGAGTTAGCAAATGAACACAAGTGGACAGAAATTTAAAAACCTAAACTCAAAGATGAGCTGATTCTAAAAACCTGGAATGAGCTTCCTGTCATATACCACACAACGCAGTGTCAGTATTGCTGTACTGAGCAGATTTCTCACATCTAAAGAATATAATGACAAGCCTACGCTTACGTTTCACTAAAGGAATCCTCTGCATGAACCACACTACCAGGTCATAGGCAAAATCACAGGTCACATTAATGGTATGAAGTGTTCCATTTATTACTGGTTAACCTATAATGTGAGAAAAATACCTAATAATATTCCAATTACTACCCTAAAATAACATCATCATAAACTTTTAGGTCTAAAATTACAAAAATAGTATGAACTATTAAATGCCCCCAAAGAAAAATTTTAAATATTTGGTATTTAAGGCTCTTCAAGCTAAAAAGACAAAGTTAAGAGTCAATGTCCCATCTGTTGTCATGCAGTCTAGCATTACGCTCCAGGCCTTCATCTGTGGCCAGTTTCTGACTACGGGGCTGCATTCTAGCTGGATATTTCTGTGTGGCAGCTCTGCCCAGCACTGACACTGACACATGCAAAAACCTTAGCAGCACCACTCAACCTGATAAACTTGCAATAGCTGAACACCCACATCCATGCTTCACCATGTCAAGGTGAATGATGTGTTGGGAACAGCCTGCCACATAAATGAGCTCTGGTCAACAGTGGTTCTGTGGACATTTCCAGAAACTGGCTACATGCGATCTATATTGTATGATATAAAATGCACCAAACGAAAGGACTCCTTCCATTTCACCTCAGAAAGTGGTCAGCCCTCTGTTCTCTGAGAGAGATGGACAGAGAGTGAGGTGAGAGAGCACAGAGGCACTGAAGAGGTTATATCAGTTTTAGCTCACTTCAACAGCAAGGGGACGTGAGATTCCAGCCACACTGAGGTCTCTCTGCTTCTCACTCACACACACATACATGCACATATACATAAACTATCTATATGTAATATGGAAAGTATAAACATAACATTCTAAGTCTAGCCTCTCAGTAACCAAGAGATGTTTTGCCCTTTTAGTTTACAAATAAATAGCTGTCATGTCATTACTGTTAACAACTAATGCACAATATTAACAAATTAATGTAGTGTATCCCAACACACAAGTTAACCCAATTCTGTTCATAGCATTCTAGCTTTTCATTCTTTCAATGTTAAATGCTGTTGTATGGGGTTCCCTTCCTAACCCTCTATGCAGAGCTCAACATCAAAGTGCGATACCATTAAGTTTGAGCACTGTGAACTCGTTCAAAATTCTGTATATTGAAGTCAAGAACCTGAAGACAATCTGTACTTTTATTGTTATTTTTTAAATAATAATAATTAATAATAATAATTAATAATAATAATTATTTATTATTATTATTATTATAGCATTATGTGCACCTCAAATGACAGGGATTCTCTCTCCTCTTTTATAACCTCTTCTATTTCCTGTTTTCCATTCCTCCCTTTTAAAAATAATTGTTCACATCCTTCTGTCTCTTTCCCTATTACACCTCCCTCACTCCACCTACCTGTCTCTCACCCTCCTCCTCTTCCTCTCACCTTTTGTGTCTTTCTCACGCTGAGCACACACACACACACACACACTCTCTCTATCTCTCTCTCCACCCACCAACACACACACACACACACACACACACACACACACACACACACACACACACACACACCTTCACTCGGAATACCATGCCCAGGGCTCTGCACACGGGACTGGAAACTTAATCCAGGAGAGAGAGTGTGTTTACCAGTGTAGTGTGGGGGTGTTTGGGACTACGTATCTGAAAGCAGGGAGACATGGAGCAAGAGAGAGAGTAGGGGATAGGGAGGGCTCTTTGGTCCAGTGGTCAGCGCTCGTACATACCTCCCGTCAGCCCTGGGTTCAAGTCCTGGTTATGGTGGCTGTCTTCAGCCTTCGTTACATTGAGAGAACACAAGAAAGCAGGTAAAGAAGTTTTGTGATTTTTTAATTGATTACACATTCATTACAAATACCAACAGGAAACAAAATTTCTGTACATGTCCAACATGAAGTACAGCTCCTCAGTTCATTTTAGATAACAAAGTTCAAGAATAGCAGAAGTTTTTTCCAGCATCTGCTTCCTATGATGGCCATGATGGAACAGTGTTTTGCCAACTGTTTGATCTTTATCATGTGCAACCCTCCAATGCAAAGTACATGCACTTTAAGTCTGCCAAAGACAACAAAAATCTTTTTTTTCTTTTTATGTATAAGTAAAAGGCACATGACTTAAAAAAATCTTTCTTTTGAGGCACAGAGATGTAAATAATATCTGATGTATTTGTAGTTCCTATGAAGACTACAGTTTAGTATTCAAGCACTTTGGAGTTTGTAGTGCTTAAAGATTTTCATATCTAGTATAAGCCTATATGGGATATGCGTTTCTATTGGGTCCACAAGCCGGTCGCTGTCTCTCCTTCTAAGAGGTGCAGTCATTAAGAATATGTGCAAAGTGATTTCAGATATTGTAAAGGGTTATCAAACAGAAAGGGGCATGGATGGACGGGTACCCCAGTGTAAGACAATAATTAGTTGGGAGAATCTATAAAACATTTTTTAACACGGAAAATAAGAACTTCATCACTGATAGTGGCATCAGTATAGACTGTGAGATACTTAATGATAAACTACTGCTCATTATCACATGGAATATATTTTTGGATGAACGACATAATGAAAAACACGTTATAACGTTCGTACACCCTCAAATCCTAAGCTAACGATAGCCATTTAGCATGTAAAACGGGACAGAGTGGTTTGTAACGTCGGCATAAATGAAATAGTCTTCTTTCGGAAATTCACTAATTTAAGATGACGTTAATATCCACAGTTGTTGTCAGGCTGATAAAAGCAGTTCATCAGTTTGGAAGCTAGTAGGTTACGCCTGCTAGTTAGCTAACCTAGCTAGCGGTTATCAAGCTCCCAATATTGTTTGCTAGCCGACAAGACGTTCGTGAAATTTCTATCTTAAATCACACGTCTTTGAAGCTAATGTTAGCTATTGTAGCTAGGTCAGGTTTTCAAGAAATCCAACCTCATGACGTCATATTTTACGATAGGACAAGATGGCGATACAGTCTAAATTAGGTGTTTTATTATTTTAATCCAACTTCACTGACAGTGTTACACCTATAAGGATTTTTAAGACTGAGAATCCCTCTTGTAAACTATGCTAGCTACATCTTGTGTTTCATGCCCACTTTAAATCCAAAAATTGATCTATTTCCCTTACATAGACATCTTCACTTTTCAACCTACTGACCATGTGAGATTCTCTTGTAATATAAATCCATTTCATTCGTGTTGTATTTAAGACAGTGTAGTCTTATTGCTTGCAGTTTCATAACACCAGGGAGAGGTGATGCATCAACAAATTCGTCTACGTATGAATTGATGTACTTGGCTATTAGGCTACCTGATGGCTCCATTCTCCTACTAAGGTAATTTATGATCAAGAAATCTGTTGGTCTCATGTCTGACAGGCTAGCCTAAGATACAGAAAGCAGAAGGTTCATCAGTCTTAGAAGTACATTACTGTCTTCCTTCACTGCTTTTTTCATAAAAAAGCTTCTTATAGACTTCTTCTAAAAGCTACTTCTAGACCTGACCATTTCTGAATTTTTTTCATTGCCTGAAAGCATGTTTTCTAATTCCATTCTTGCCTAGATGAAATCAAGACAGCATCAGCATAACCATGGACTGGATTTGGAGCAAGAATTAGAGGTGATGCATATAAACATAGCAAACTCAATGATTAATAGCTATGATGAAATTAACAGAACTGCATGGACATTGAGTTTTGATTCCCACTTCCAAAGGTGCAAGTTTACTGAGGTCTATCCCACAGATGACATGCAGGAAGGAACCTTGATAAACATTTTGCTCAACAATGCAAAAACATTTTAGTGGATTAACATGACATTATTCAAAATTATATCAACTGCCCTCTTGTGATGCTGACACAGTTAGGTAAGTTTATTTTTGCCTATCTTGTGAGGCTTTCAGCAGTGTTGCATCCCAATTGCAACAAAATCACATTGTGCACAAATGTAACTTTTTAAAATGAATCAAACAAGTTTGCAAATGTCATTTTGTTTAGTCAAGCACATTTTCAGTATTTAAATAACACATTTCAGTAGTGGTGTACCTTCTGTCAGCCTGCTTTGCTGAGAATATTACGTTTTTAAAGATTACTTAATTCAGAATTGCTATTAGCCCCTTATATCAAGTCTTTTCCTAGTCTTTTCATACTGAAATTTCACCAATGAAATTTCTTGCAAAAGTTTTTCACACTTGGAAAAGTTAATTGACACTCTAAAGTAGGCTAGAAGTTGTTGCAATAACGAGTCGAAGATTTGCCATTGTAAATTTTCCTGCAAAACTGGCTTGTGTAAAGCCTGGTTTAAAGCACATAATAAATATGAATCTGTAAAAGATTATGCTGACTGCTTTTTAATTTTATTGACAGCAGCTATGACATATGTGTTGTGCCTGTTGTATTGAGTTGATTTATCAGACAGCAAATTGCGGTGAAACAGTGCCACTGCAATCTTGGCATGCACGCACGCACGCACGCACACACACACACACACACACACACACACACACACACACACACACACACACACACACACACACACACACACACAAAACGAGAAAGGGAAATGGATGACAATCTGGGATCATAGCATGCTCCCAAACCAAAATATGCAGTCATAACCCATATAGATTAATGCACCTATATCCCAAACATAAATCTTTTTCATAGTTGTTCACACCAGTGCCAAGTTTGGTTCAGCAATCTCATAGATGTCCAATTCCAGTCATAGAGGACTGAAAGCCACAGAGTGTGTTGATTTTTTCTGCACACCAACTGAAGCAGACCATTGACTGTTGAGTTGAAATAGGTGTGCTTGATGAGGAAAATCACCCAAATGTCCTGGACATTTGCCCTTCAGCAATGAAGCTACACCCCAGATAACACTGCATTCAATCAAAACAATGTATCAAAACAAATATCTGAAAATAGTTACTATAGTCAAGGGAAAAGGAAATATTAGCCTGTTGTGCTCAAACCTACCCACACACACCTACCCACCCACAACAACTACATTTTAAATTATATAAAAAACACACAAGAACTAAAGAAAGCATACCATACTCACACAGATATACCACCTGTAATAGTCTAATAATGGCTTGTCCATTAGCCCTGCATATATAAACCATTAGGTATGTCAATAACATAGTAACCAGATAGCTTTTTGTTCTGGCCCCAATAGCTTCTGGGTATGGTCTTGATGAGAGCAAGCTCAGTTTTACAGTTGCCCATATTACTCCTTTCCATTTTATAAGTGAGCAATATACTCCATATTGGGCAATAGATATTCTTCATTATTTATCTTGAATAAAAGCTTTTTATCTAGAGAATGCTGTAACAAATCCCTGGCAAATCCATCCTTCAACGGAAAAACGATCATGTAATGTAAATGTAAATAGTTGCAACTAGTATAGTAAATATTTAAAACAGTTAATTAAATGTTTTTTTTAATTTAAGATTTGCTGAGAAAACATCTTCTTCCCAGAATAGTCCAAATATGAGTGGGTTTAGTCATACTCCTTCAGAATGTTTGGAGCTAGAAATTTACCAGTAGTAAATTCTTTAGTGCATCACTATACTTACTGTTGTGTAGTTAAAGGACTCATTTTTGAGTTATGCATTCCTGCAGCTCATCTTTCTCATCTCTAATGACAGCAACTCACTCATGTCTTCTGAATTTGAACAGCAGTATAAGTAAGAATTCCATCTCAACAAGGTCTTCCTATTTTGTCTTAAACCATATAATCAATGTTATAACATTATAACATATAACGTTATATAACATATAATAACATCAATGTTTTTGTGGCTTTGTTTAAAATCTGGCATGGCAAAGCACACCCTACGCTGGTTCTTAATGAGTTCAATAACCCTACAGGCTGTGGAAACACATAAGTCAACTGAGATCACCAGAGACCCAAACAGGTGTTCCACCATAACCTGCCACCTATTAATTTAAAGAAAAAAACAGTGCTACCAGTTTGTGTTTTTTATATTTGGGCAGAAAAAACTTGGCAAACTGACTTTTTTATTTGGTTTGCTAGCACTGCATGAGTCATTAGGGGGGTAGAATAAAAAGCAAAATTACATGGGAGATTGTTATCCTGAACACTAATGAAAACCAGCATTTTGGGAGTGTGTTTCCTTAAAGGGCCTCCATACAGAAACCGACATATAGCATACTGCTGAAATGAACAAAAGTTTTACTCTGAATAAAGTTCAAAGGAATCCAGCAAGGCAGAGTAGAAGGGTAATAACTAAGAAATGAAATAGCTTCTGATTCTTTTTTTTCCTTGGGAACAGGTTGCACAGGGTGAGGGTGAGGGTGTAAAATGTGTGTCTGTAGAAAGCAATGTTGAAAATCTGGACTTGAAGGTGAAAAGTGGTATATGAGCAATCTTGTTTATTTCAAATTTAGCACTTGGTCATGATGCAGCTATATATATGCCATCCTTATGGGGAGGTAAAATTGGAAAAAAAAAAAAAAAACTCAAACACTGGCAGACTGCCTTTTTCTGGTTCCTTTTTCGTTTATCACAATTTGCCTTATTGCTCATTTCTTTCTGGGACTGAATTAGTGCAGTTTTTTTTTAATGCCCATTTGGATGACAATTATCAGTTTGAAATGTAATTATTTATCATGACACAAATAATCACATATGAGAGTATGCCAATGATAAATGAAAACCAGACATGTTCAGTATCACGGAACATTCCTCCCCCCATGAGTCATGTGGCACGGCCCGTCGCGTGTAAGGGGACTCGCAGTTGTGTTGTTGTAAGCACGCCCACCTGTACTAGGTTGAATGTTACGTGTTTGTCAGTCTGTTTAAACCCCTGTCAGTGTGTGCCCTGTGTTGGTCATTGTCGCTACTTTGTGTTTAAATCAATCTCTGTGGACATCGCTGTAGCAGTAACGTGGGTTTGTGTTTGTCACTCATTGATGTGTACGTGTTCATTGTTTAGTGTTAAATGTTTAATTATGTTATCCTTAGATGTTATATGTGAGTGCCATTGTTGTCCACGTTTTATGTTAATAACCGTCTTTCACAGACAAGGGGGTCTGTGCGTCCTGCTCCATGCCCATCGGCACTTATGCAGACCTCGTTACATTCAGTTCTTTGTTACGCATTAAACCAGCACAGCAAAATCACAGTTATGCTATAGGAGAGTCAGATATGCAGTCTGAAGGCCTGTGAGAAATTTAAGAACAAAAAGGTTATAGAGTAGCTACGGTTGGCATTTCATTGCTTTGGTAATACTCACATAAATGAACCTAACTGGAGAGACAGAGAGAAGAGAGAGAAAAAAGAAAGAAAACGGATATTGAGAGGGAGAGTGCGTGGGAGAGAGGGAGACTGGGCAATTGGGAGAGAGAGGCAGACTGAGAGAAAAAGAATAAGAGTAAGACAGTGTGAGAAAGTGAGAGAGCAGACCTACATTCCTCAAGGCTTAGCCTTTGTACGCAATACGATTTCATCTTCCAAAACAGCAACTGGTGGCAGGGCACCTGTTTTTCATCACAAAATCAGCTCAGTAGAAACTACCTAAACAGAAGGCTTGCTGGAACATTTCACCATCTCCCATTCATCAGTCCCTATCCCAACAGAGCTCAGTAGCTGTCAATAGGAGATTCATTTAGATCTTATCTTAAGAGAGAAGGGAAGAAGGCAGAAGGGCTTGATAGCTGCAACACTACTCACTCTTTTGCTGTTCCATTTCTACTTTTCCATTGACACCCTATTAAACAATTTGAAAACAACAGAAATGTTCTTGACCAAAAACACCTATCAAAGTCTTAAACAAAATATAATGGCAAGATAATAAAACAAGTAGAAAATGCAAAGTTGCCTCTTATAGCAGTGGAACTGCCTGCACAGGTGGGAAAGGCCCAAGAATGAGTAGAGCTAGCCCAGAACTTAAGGTGGTGGCAAAACGCTGGCTGGAGTGTTGTCAAGGTGACAAATGCCAGAGCCTGAAGTGGCCCTCAGAGATGAGGCACAGCGCATCTGCCTGCGCTCAGCTAAGGAGAACAGCAGCAGTAGCCGGGCATCACAGCAGCATGTTGGATTAGTCGACAAATGGGCTGGGGTGGCAAAATGGGAAAAATTCACTGTGTGGCTCTACCAGTGCAAGTTGCTGGCTTGGGATTTAAGTAATCATTCAGCTACATGGCATGTAGTAATGCAATGATGTGGAAGAAGTGATTATATGCCTAGCATGACTGAACTGTTAAATCATTAATTTCTATAGAAGCATGTGAGAAATGGGACAGAACAGAGGCATAGAACTAACAATTCACTAGTGAGAAATCTACTATACTATATATGGGAATATCCTTATTTGTAGGACACAAAATAGTGATCTGTGATCATTACTGAGGTCACTTTTGCTTTTTTTGACTTGGTCCATTTCACTCTAATCCTGATACTCAACTGTTATACTCAAGAGTGGAGTTGTAAAGAAATAACCTCTATGTTGTGACCACGCATCAGTAATATACCCAGGGCTGAATGAAGCTTCTTTGTGGCCCTAGGCTATGAAAAATGTGGAACCCCCTTAAAATGAAGATTTTATATTTGCAGTTTAAAATACCATATGAATAGGCCAGTGCGAAGTAATAAAACAGAATGCCTCCACAAATAAAAATAAATAATAGGCATGTAATCTGAAAAGGAGGGTCACTCAAATAACAGTTGCTTGACCACTTCTGAAATACATGGTTAATTTAAGAATTATATATTTTATCTGATTAGCATGTGCTTGTTGCTGTAGTTTTCATTGGTAAACCCTGCTCAAACTGTCAAAATGTAGTACATTTTGCTAGTTTCCCTGATGAAATCTCATCTCCTCATCAATTTAATCTATTTCAGGATCATAATGGCAGTAGAGTGCACAGAGAATCCCCAGTATCCATCCTCTGCCACATCCTCCACCTCCTCCTGGGGAATCGCCAGGCTTTTCCAGAGCCTTCAGTGGCTGCTGGATCTCTTGGGTCTACCCTGAGGCTTCCATGCTATGCCTGGTATACCTCCAATGGGAAGTGATCAGGGGCATCCTTACCAGATGCCCAAACCATATCAATTGGCTCCTCTCAACTACTAGATCAACTACTAAATTGAGAGCTTCACATTATAGCTCCCTCTTCACCACTACAGTCCAGTACAGGGACTACATGACTGCTGCCACTGCACAGAGCCTAAAGTTGATCTCACAATCCCTCTCTTCCCATCACTTGTGATCAAGACCCTGAGATAGTTCAGCTCTTTCCAGGTGGCTGTGCCCCCATACCTGGAGGGAGCATGCCATCCTTTTCCATGAGATAATCATGGCCTCAGGTTCCTACTGAGTGCTTCACACTCATCTGCAAGCCTCTCATGTCTGCACTGAAGATCTCCATATGAGGAAGCCAGGAAGGCAACATCTGGCAACAATAGCAGCAATTCAGCAACAATAGCAAGCTCTCAGTCCCCCTGCCAAAAGTTCTCCTGTGGTTGGCCACACCTTGCTGTCCTGTCTATGAACATCAAGAACAGAAGTGGAGACAAGGCACATCCTTGACAGTGTCCAATGCCTAAATTAAACAAGCTTGACTTATGCTTGCAACCACTTCAGTGTTATGGCAACAAGATCTCAACCACTTTTTTTTTTTAAACAGGGCTTTTAAAAAGATATATGTGGCTTAAGTAGTTTGGTAGTTTCATACCATAAATATTACCATGAATCTTATAATTCTTACAGTCTGCATAGACCAACATTCATATTACTGCTTCATTAGTGAATTAAAGATATTATGAATAGAAATCTTTCAGTGCTATTTATGCAAGGTCAATTATTGTTTTACAATTCAGATTTACTTAACCAGAATGAGCTTGTACAGTTTCTTTATATGCAGCTAGGATGTGGTAGGAATGACATTTAGTTAAGCGCGACATTCTAAAATTCAATATTTCATCATTTAGGTTAGGGATATGATATTATAACAAATACAAATACATTCTTCCTACCCAATTATGATTCTAAGGGGCACTGGCCCTCCTCAGCTTTTCACAAGTCAGGTGCCAAATTCCCAGACTTTTCCCTGACTACAATGCTGAATGTCCATGAACAGAACAGAAAAACAGTATGCCATTGTTAAACGGGTAATAAATAAGTTACTACAAAATTCCCTGATATTCCGTGACTTGACCCAAAAAATGATCAAATCCTCTGACTTTCCATAGGTGGAACATTCTTTTTTAAAATTTCTGGGTATTCCAGAAATTGACCACTGGGAACCCTGCTTTCTTCACATTAGAAATGGGCAGGCATCCCTGTCTTCTCAAGCAAGTTTATCTTTTGCTAACTTTGCTGTGTTACCTTTTTAGCATATAGTAACAGTCTGCATATGTAGCGATCGATTTCAAGTCCCAATGGACTGGAATAAGAAACATTACCCCGATCATTCTACTCATCCATGTTGGCTGTTGTGGAACCAATAAGTGTGTGTATGCCAAGTGGAATTAAGTAAACTCAGAGATCAAAGGTTAATTTAAAGTTTGTTAATCTTCTTGTCCTGTGATACTCTGCAAGGCACCATGCACAGACAATCCTTCATAAATATTTGCACACAGTGTAGTCTAATCATAAAGTTTTAAGTCTAATACTTTCAAAATTGTTTAGTCGCATACACTGCTTTTGCCTTCTAGTAGATTGAAAGTTAATCAGGGATTTTTGACCACTATCAAATGCCTAATATGGCAAAAAGATTGTAAGCTTCACGTGTAACACCTTGAATTTAGGGCAGTCAGCATATTTACATATTTCCAACTATTACAGTCAACTATATATTTATTTATCATTTACATTTTGCCTTGCCTTGTCCATTCCTGCTGGCTCAACATCAAATCTTTTCTTGTCCTTCCTGTTCCTATTTGGTTACCATCCTATCATGTACTGCCGTACAATTTTGCAAGACCAGCGTGCTGAAGGACTCTATAGCAGGTATCATATACTAGAGGGTCTACTATACAACTACTGAATGATGACACTTTTACTGTTTATAGCCAAGCATAATCACATCCACCCTAGTCATCTTTTAACATGACGTGATATTTTCATATAATTCTATAATGTTGAATTAATCCATATTTCATCACACTGATTTAATCTTTTCAGGCTAGTCAGCAGCACCTAAATGCAATACTGATGTGTCAAAAGTGAATGAACTCAAACTGCTTTTACAGAATTTCATATTCCATTTCAGTGTTTCACATCCAATAAAGGTAAACAACTGGAAAATGTATCCACGGGTCATTTTAAACACAAATGCAATTTTGATGTAACAGAAATCCAACAAATTTTAATTACAAGCAGAATGCAAAAATAATGTGACATAATGTGACAAAACTTAAGTTAATGTGTTCATTTTTCTTAAACACAGTGTACAAATCACTCACAGTGTGAGTGTGAGAGAGGCTTATTATTTTATATCTGTTAAACCATTTCTTATGGGTCGAAGAGATTAAAGATCTAAATCTGTAGATATTGCGTGTAAAAAAGTAAGAAAAAATGAGGCCTGGCACATAAAATGCAACAGATCTAAAATAAACACAGGTGAACCATGGCCATTTGACACATGATTATTGTGAATTTGCATAAATTAGTGATGCTTTTTCAAACTTAATCAAAATATGTACAAGTAAGAAGGGGGATAGAGAGATATGGCAAGTAAAATGTTGCTTTTTTGTCTCAAGGCTTTTGTTTGGTTATTTTGAGATTACAGGCGGACAGGAATCAGAGCTGTTGTGCTCCACTCCTGCTTTTGAAATGACTGAAGGGGCAGGGAACGGCTCCAGAACTGGCAAACCACAACGCCTTCTGCCATGGTGCTGCTCCACTCACCGGGACACCTGGATGGGGCTGTCTTCTGGAACCCCCAGCTCAGATTCTATATAAGGTGATGTCAGTGTTAAGTAATACATATTTATTTTAACTGAAACAATGCATTTGTAGGGGTGTTTTCTCTGTAGGACATGTACTTTTCGGAGCAGTGTCTGTCAGGCGCAACTGTGGATGCCCAACTCACTTCATCCTTCCACCTGTTTGTGAACATCACCTGTATCAAGGCGTCTGAGGTCACTCAAAACTGCTCTGATTTTTTTTCTGCACCTACTCCCATTTGGTGTCAGCCAGACCAAAGCACAGCTGTAATTTACAGCACTGATAAATAACCTTTCCCCCCCCAAATAATTTCTTGGTAAATACATTCACAGTATATAAAATACAGGCACACCACACATCAAGATACACACCACAGACACCTCACAAAATGAAACTGTTATCTCAATTAATTAATAGCAATACCTTTTCACAGATTTCAGTTTAAAAAAACAAAAACAAAACAAGAAGAAGCAGTGATGATTTTGTGATATGAACAGTTTTGTGTCACTTGCATTATTTATAAAGTCCAAAGACAGAAATTCTGTTATAGTCTTGCTCTGACTGAAACCAGTATTATTCTCCTCTAAATGTGGCACTCTGACAGAGCACAATACACATTACTGTCAGCAAAGCCAAATGAATGGCAAATCACACTGGACTGGCTAAGTAGCCCACATGTGCTGGCTCCATCAGAAAAGGCCTCCAAATAGGCTTGCATGTTACCATGGTGCAATTTTATTATGGGGTACAGTATTATTATGGGGAAAATTGCTCTAGACCAGGCAATCTCTCTTTTTTCTACCCCTAAAATTATTGATGGGAAGCAGGCAGTGAATCCTGCAATGCATTTTCTACTGATTTAAACTTGAATTTTAAAACCTTGCTCTCATAAAAGTCTTTAGAAAGTGAGCAAATTAAACATATAGGTAGGCACTTACATTGACTTCTGACTGTCTGTTAATACACATCACATAAATACATTATTACATTTCAAGAAAGTCATTGATTAATATAGTAGCTATTCAGAACAAACCCTACTTGGTAACTGATTTTTTTCTGTGTATTCTGGTTTTACCCTGAAATTGTGCAAATGAGAACATTGTATCAACACCTGTTATACAACGTACATTTTGTACTATTTTGGAAAATCAACCATACATTTAATCAAAAATACTGCTAAAATTAGTCATTTGAACAGAAAAAAAACACCTTTTGTTTGGCAACACTGAGGTTACAAAGTTTAAAAATGCCCGTTCTAACATTTCTGCTTCTTGTCAGACTCATGTGGCTTGACTGTCAGCTATGTTTTAGCTGCTGCTGTCTGCTTTAATACACAGAATATCCGGGGCATGTTCAATACTTGGGTAACTTCAAAAAGAAAGCATTACTGTTTAAAGAACTTCAGCTGTTATTGTTTTACAATATTTGTCCAAATTCACTTTCTGCATTTTCATCCTGAACAACTGAGTGTTCCAGCAGCTCCTGAAAAGCTCATTTGCAGTCATACTTATAGGTGCAATGACACAAGCAGGAGGGGACTTGTTGGGGGTAGTAAGAAACTAATTCAGCAGTGGAGGTGAATGGCTCTTCAAAGCTACATCAGCTTGCAGTCTTTGCACTCGCTGGGTTCCAATAGTACTCAATATGACCTCACAGTACATTAAAAGGAGCAGCATCAAGTTGGCACTGCACCGGTATGTGCACACATGCTGCTACTTTAGCATTGCAGGACATGACAGATGATTTGCTTAGATCCTGTCTTTTGTCCTTGACTGTTCACATTCATTTTTGTCGGTCAGCCATATCTTTCAACTGTGTGAACAGACCTCTGGCCTGAAAGGATCCACATATGCCCATTTGGAAAAACAAAAACATCCGGTATATGACTTAAATGTACCCACAGACAGCAAAATGTACCAACCTTTCAAGAATTTCTACTAGTGAATCAAGGAAATGAATGTCCACCACTGGAACACTGAAATGAATATCCACCAGTCGGCATATGAAATGAATGTCAGCCAGTGACATGAATATATGTAGATGAACCTATGAAATGAATGTCCACCATGAAATGGGGATAAATATGTCCATTGCAAAATTTACTATTTTTTTTAGAAAGGTAGCTGCAGTGGATTAGAGCAAGAAGATGAACATGTGCAAAACGCATAGCAATTACTGCTTTAGCTGCCATTAGTGGCCCTCCCGTGTGAGTTTGGGAGAAGAACCAGCAATGAACACCCATCGGCACCTGGGCAATGAAATGTATTGTATAAAAATAACATGAAATCAAATCTGAGTTCTCTGGGCATACATTGGTATGAATCAGATATCTGATCAAGAACTGCATAAGAAATTGGCACTGATCCAATTGGAAAAGATCACACAGATTAAATGTGAAAAAAATCCTTTGAGATATATGTTACGTGTCAGCAAAACAAATTAATTTGGGCCAAATCCTCTCTGTACTTTAAACCCAGCTGTAGTGTTTGTTTGTGTCTGTGTGTGTGTGTGTGTGTGTGTGTGTGTGTGTACCAAGAGCAGCAAGTCTCAGTCTAACCCCTATCAGTTGGGGCTCTGTGCAAAGATACCAAGGATGAATGACTGATGATAAAGTCAGTCTGAGCACAGCTAGCCATCCATGAAGCCCGCCTGAGACAGACGGCAAATGACAGCTGCTCTGCTGTATCTCATCAAGGTTTGCCTGCCTCTATGGTCATCTTTGCAACTCCTAACAATCAAAAGGCATCTGTTTGTAGAGAATTCACCAAAGCTTTTTTTTCCACTTAAACTCAATCACTTCCTCAGTGAGTGCTTCGGCACATCCATGGGGTTTGGCGTCATGCTGCACATACTACGTCTAGCCCACTACAGCTTTTGGGGATTTGCTTTCTGTGGTTCGGATACAACAGGATTAGTCAGCAAACGAGGCCTCTTTAGCAGCTAATGCACAAGACTCTCTGCCTTCTGAATTAAACACAGCCCAGAACACACTGCTCAGCTGGCGAATGGTGTTAAGGGGGCAGAGTCGGGGTGGCTGAGGGGTAGTGGAGGGGGGTTGTTGGGGTTGGGTGGCTAAAACAATGAGTGCTAAAACATTGATCATGTTTGGAAATGGGGAACTTAAAAGAAGCAAGTCCAACCAGAAAGTGAAAGCTCCAGAGCTGGTGCGGATCAGCAGTGCTGAGAACAAAGGCTCCAAGACCTGGCAGATCACTGCCTGCAGCTTGATCCATTCTTATCCCAGCCAACACAAATCAGCTCATCTCTGCACATCAGTTGATGAGAACCTAACCAGACTGATAATGAAACAGACAACTTATTTGACCCCAAAGCATTGCATCTGCATTGATGACTTCGGTGCCCACACAACCCTGAGAACTAAATCTGGAGTGTATTGAGGCCTTCAACTTTAAAAAAAGAAAGAAAAAAAACAGGATTGCAGAAAGGAGTTGACTAGGCATCTGAGTGAATAAATCAGAAATGGGTGAATTCCCAAGACAAAAGATGAAAATAACAGACTATGAACAGCAATCAAATTCTTCATACTAATCTTTTGTGTCCTTCTCCAGCAATGGTTCAACTGAAAGACACAATGACAGTTGCTATGACAAGCATGTTTATTGTTCATCCCCTCTTCAACCCCCCTCCCCCAGTTGTATTATGTGCTTATATCCATAAAACAGGAAGCATGTGCCTATTTTCACCATTGAAGCTCCATTCCATCCTCTTACATCAAGTCTCAGGACAGAAAAACAGAAAGTGTTTCTAACTGGTTGGGTAGAGGGTTAACATCTCCACAAAGCTTCACCATCACAACCATTTGGTGTTCCCTCAGACATAGATGGCGGTCCGGGAGATGATGGACCCGTCCCTCTGTGACTCCATGTCATCATCCACATACATACTGCACACATCATTGTGCCGTTGGACATGGTAGCTGGGCGGCAGCCCTCCAAAACCGTCATACTGGTCCTGGTCCTCCTCCTCCTCCTCCTCCTCCTCCATCATACTGTCGTTCAGGGCAGCAAACTTGCGTCGCTCAGCCTCATCCAGTTCATAGCTCAGCAGTATCTTGTGGGCAGTAGGAATGCTGGCTGGTGCATGTGGGAACTCGCTGCCCTTTTCGGCCAGAGCTCCTGCCTCACTCTCACAGTATGTGTAAATGGGCCCATTGTTATTGGCCCCTGTGCCATTGTTGCTGATCTTTTTGCCTGTAAAGAGGCGGGCCTTATTGCTGTAGGAACCCTGCTCGCCGTCACTTGAGTACCTGTGCCGCTGCCGATGGCTGCGCATCACTAGCACAGCAACCAATGCACTGACCAATAGGAGGGCTAGCAGGCTACCGAGGATGGCTCCTACCAATACGCCCACACTGGAGGGGTCCCCTGTCAATTCTGTAGGGGAGGGGGGGCACAGGTGAAGAACAAATGAGCACCATTCGGGGTCTAGCAGGTCTTGATCTCCATTAGAGCTGGTGGCTGATACATCAGTTGCATTTAACAGCTAATCTTCCCCTTTGTTGGAGTTGCACTGTTTGGTTGGTTCTGTTTTTGTTGTGTTTTGTTACTTTTATTTCACTGCCCCCTCATTCCCAGCTACATGGTGTGAGCCAAGTTTGCCAGGTCCACTCGTTTCAGTTTTGAGGAAAGAAAAAAAAAAAACACAACACACTTAAAAAACGTCGGCCACACGCTCCAGGTACACAATAGATAAAGGAAAGGAAATGACTGTTAAATTATGGTCATGCAGAGAAGGTGAGAGTCGTCCTTTCATACAAGAATGCAGCACAGCTAACACCCAACCTCCCTCCCTCCCGCTGACCTCATCTGATTGGTCAGTCACAAAGTTGTGTGCATTCCTGTTGAATATCAGAAAATTCCAATACAAGTAGCAGAGAGAAGCAGAGAGACCTGCCCTAAGCAGGATTGGCTCCATTTCATGCAACAGTCCATAAAACCTGCATGGAATGCACTGTCAAGACAGGGTATAACAGAAGAGATGTCTGCATCAGGAAATAGTAGTGATTATGGCACATCTTGTGCTATATGTAAAGTAATTCATTAAATTATATAGTTCCACATTTCAGGAAGCTGCTCTCTGTGCAAGTTAAGGTGAAAAAATACAGCTTTAATGTCCATTCCGCCTCTGATAGGACCTCTGATATAATATGATGACTGTAATCTTTTTTCTTTGAACTTTAACCTAAGTAATCAGGAATGGCTATAAAAAACACTATGTGTCCTGCATAATGGCCAGTTGCAGAAGTTACTGATCCAAAACTTTATGGCATGATGTAATTATCTTTGATGAGCCAACAGGCTTGAATACACACAAATTAAGAGGAAAAAAGTTGAAGAACCAGGTGAGCTGCTCAGGTTTGAGTAGTAAAAGAACCTTCTGAGATCTGTACAGATATCCATGAGCAGCATGACCAGAGTGTGGGGTCACTGTGAGCACATTTACATTCCATTCCTCTACTCTTACCCTGTGCTCTGGTCAGACCAGCACCAATTCTGCCTTCTTAAATCTCCCCAGTTACCATGACAATTTGACTCATTGTGAATTGAGACCAGTTGGCAGGTCAAGAAGCTTTTCCTGAAACATTACATCCTCTTTTGGCCATATCTTTAAGCCAACCTCTCTCTGTCTCATGCATGCATACATGCAAGCACGCACACACACACAGAATCATTCAGTACTAGTGAGCAATGCATTCCCCATGCTCCAGAGAATACTAATGTGTACTAAGTATATGTGAAGGTATACAAACTCATGCTCTTTTCCTCACTCACTCACTCACTCATTCATTCACTCACTCTTTTTGTCTGCACTGTATAGTGCCTGAGAAGAGAGATGGGTAAGGGTTGGGGGGCACTTCTTTCCCAATATCTCTCCCTCATATTTCTCTCTCTTTCCCCTCTCCTGTCCTCCCACACCCATAGATGCTAAATAAATTAAACCCTAAAAATGAAACCCTAAATAAATTAATCCCTAACAAATGCACAAAATAAATGACCTCCCAGTTACATATGAACAAAAAAATGTACTCTCTTCAGATAATCTATTCCCTTCAAATGTGAATATGAGTCATTTAACACAAACAAACACTACCAACATACACATACACAGACCATTTACTTTAGCCTTTCTCATTTAGCCACTCTCCCTGCAAGCCCCTACCACTAAGTATTCCATTATTCATCAATCTGGCAGCCAGTATCCGTGAGCCTAACGGCCATTGCTCAGCCACTACATGGTGAAAGAGAAGAGGTGAGGCACATGGGCTAGCCTCCCTGCATTATGGCCACTACCAGCCAGCAATAGAGAAAGATCATCTCGCAAACCATGCAGGTATCTAGTGAAAACAATGTCGATCCACACTCTAGTGAAAAGGGTAGAAGGACTTAAAGAAGAAACAATTAAACAACAGTTACATCTGTTCAAGTAATCTGATTGGACTAAAGACATTCCATGAGTGCTGATATAAAGTATAACAGTCCTGGGACTCACATGTATCACATCACTTTACAGGTGTGTTCTATTAACCATTGATTGCATTAACGATCAGCATCTGTCTTAAGTTTTAACAAACTGCACCACAAAGATAAACATATTTCCACAAATAATATTTTAGTTAAATTACAAATGGTTAGCAGTAAAGGAGAGCACAGAAGCTTGTTAAAAAGGTACTGGATCATCCCTGGAGTGCTGGAGAGCAGCATCTGATCAAGCTATCAACTCACTGGAATCACACATGCCACCAAGGCAACTGTCAACAGACTCTAATTTCAGTGGTCACACAATAGATGGAAACATACAAGTAAATATACATGATACAAAGTAGCTGCCCGGTGGTAACACAGTCCTACACAAATTAACAACTTAGTGTGCACGAAAACATTCAGATGTGGAACTATGTATTGGCAGATCCAAATAAATTATGAAGTAAAGAAACTCATAATCTGTTGTCACTTACTGTTGACTAACAACTGGCACTTGTACAATAAAATAAAATAAAATAAATATCACACTCAAGGTTGTGCTAATATATCGAATATCATACTTATTATGTTTGGCTGAACCACAGTCATGCTGATGCTCACTATAACCTCTCCACCTTGAGTGTGATATAGCTTAAATACAAATACATATAGATAGATAAAAGGAAAGCTTCTGTTTTCACAGTAACCAGCATTTTGAAAGAGATTTTATACGTCTGAGGTTTTCAGGCTAAATTATGAGTCACAGCTCCTGACACCGTGTTGGCTGGAGGGCTTGGAGAGGGCATGAGGTGCCCCAGAAGGAAGCTTCAGTGGCTGAGGGATGCTTAGCATTGCCTCTCCATCCTTCATCTCTCTCCATCTAGGAAAGAAACTAAGCAGTGGAATGAGGAGCAAGGGGCAGAAGGGGGTGTTAGCTCCTAAAAAAAGAAGCCTAAAAGAGTGCAATGCGAGGCCAGTGATGCATGAATCCAAGCCTGGAGGAACGATGCAGGTCACTGAAGGTCATCACCATGCGCGGACATCGTCATGGCTGTGGATGGAGGGCTTCTTGGACCCTCCTGACCTTCAGCACGCCTTTAGTTCTCAAGAGCTGTAATTGCAGCACATTACTATTCTGCAGCAAGTCAACGATAATGTGCTAGAAAACTATTCTGAAGGGGAAATTCTCCCAGAAGATGAATTTGGCAGTAGTGAGATGGCACACTATGACAAAGGCAAATGTGTGCATGTGCAGGGTTCATTTACAGTGTTTATGCAGGATGACCGTTCTGTGTGCATCAGTTTATATTAGCTTCATATAATTGAAATGATTGCCAGGATGCTGAGTCATAAAGACTATAATGTTTAGTAGCACTATAAAGGTGGCAGCTAAGATTACTTCATCACACTGCTGTCATTATTTTAAATAAGTGGTACCTTGCCTGAGCTACAGAATTTGATTACAGTTATAAATGTTTCCACTTACAAATCAGTTATCTATCCAGGTTTCACACCATGAATATTTATGCCTGGCCAGGCTTCAAAAGCTTCAAAAAGTTGTACTTAGATTGATGAGTTTATTAATACCATTTTGTTTCTTTATCTACATTATCTACAACTACAATTGCTGCTGCTTTTATTTTAGCATGAACTAAACCTTTAGTAACAGTTCTAAAAACCTTCACTCTTAAGTAAAAAGTCTTCTATGGATAAGTACATGTTTCTGTTAAAAACTGCATCATGTTAAAAAAGTCCTAACCCTTTGGAAAAAACTACCAGATATGACTACTGGAAAGTGAAACTTATGTGAACCATATACCAAATGCATAACTGTTCAACAGCACCCATTTTCTCTACAAGCTGACAATAATGGGAAGATTCAGTGGGCCTTTCCTAACATGACACCTTACATTTGAACTCAGTACAAGTTCACATTGTACTCCAATTATCCATGGGACTAACGTTACAGTCCATACGCTTTTGAGATAATACAGCATGTCTCAAAAGCTACAATAAAATACAGGGAGATCAGTTACCAACTGGCCAGCCAGTAGGGGAGAAGGTCAGATCTCATGCCTGGTGCTTGGCCACTCTCAGTGGGATATTGGTTCTTACATTGCACACTCGGTTGTCATTTACTGAAGGACTTATACACATAGGCAGCTCACACTGACCCTTCGTTCACTGCTAAAGTCTTGGCTGAAGTCCTTGGAAGGAGGTGCCAGCTCCTGTCATCCAAGAAGCAAACAGCAAAGTCATGCTTCAAACCCTATAATACAGACACAGTCAAAAGGCTTTTTTTGCATCCAACAAGCCAAGGCATCTGATTACAGCAAAACATTTTTTGAGCAAATTGGTTTTAAATAAATGCATCATTATAGTGTGTAATTGATGAGGCCGTACATCAATCTCGTGGAAAGCATTGGGGCAGGCTTGTAACAAGCACTATGCAATTTGTAATTGAACTTCCCTCCCATTCCGAGGAGATGCTAATAACCCTGTTGTCAGCGAGACTTTCTTGCCAACAAACATGGTCCTATGAAGAGGGAGGGAAAGCAGTGAGAAGACATTTTTTGACAAACACGTTTCTCACTTTCGATGTGCATCAGGCAAAAATCCTGAGCCACCCATCACAGTTCTAGCCATTCCCCCCACTTCCACCACCGCCATGTGTGCTGCACATCAGAGGTGCGAGCGGGTGGGGGGAGGGGGGGAGGGCTATGACGGAGTGCATTACATCAGGGGCGAAATGCCAACTATCTCACCAGGCCAGGGATCTGCAACACTGAGCAGCGGTGCAGGGAATTTGATAGGAGAGAACGCCAACAGCAATGGGAAAGGTAATGGCTAATAATGAAGACTTCTGAAAGGTTCTAAGGAGCGCGGGCTGAATTACTGCCAAATTACAAAGCCTAACACTACTGAGAACAGACAAAAGCATTTAATACACAGGTGACACTCACTCAGATTAAGGTGTGCTTTGGTGTCTGTAACTAATGCAGGCTGGTCATGCTTAGTAAATTGAGAGAAACCAGGCAGAGATCCCTTGGATTTCCAAACTGACATTCATAAATATGAATTTTACACAAAATGTAAAACGTGTAAAAGCCTTCTGCTACCAAATTTTCTCTTTAAGACACTCTTACATTTGATATGCATCCAGGAGTATTTGGGACCCTGTAAAATATGTTAAATTTAAACAAATTGTTGCCCAGATGACACAGGACCTAGATTCTGAATCAGATTTCATATCGATGTGGAAGCTTTTAGCTACAGACCTTTTCGCCAGTGAAAACAAGACAGCAAAGTACAGACATCTGGAGTTGCCTACATGACTCACCAGCTGTGCTGAAAGTGGGCGTTTTTCTCATTCGATGCGATAAACAAGCACCTATTCTGTAGAATTTTTATGAACACTCCAGGCAATCAGACTTCAGATGAGCAAACATTAACACATGCAACAACATATGTCTTGGGGCTATTAGGTATGTCCAGCCTTTTTTCAGTGATAGCAGACAAGATCGAGTACTTCCCAAAGCGGTGATTTTTATAAAGGACAGTGTACTACATGAATGACAGATGGACAGGCTGGTTGGGCAGACACACAGTTAGAGGGATATATTCAGATTTAATATTAGTAATCATGTAAAATGTGGTTTGACAGGATCACTGACTACAGTCACCAAATCAACCCCCCCCCCCCCCCAATCAACTAGAGATATGACTGTACCACTGGCTTTAGTCATCTAAAGCAGGTCCCTGGGGGGCATACGGAAGGAACATAGTGGTTCATTATGCACCATGCCTGCCATGTCTGTAAATGTAAAATTGTTATTTTCCTTTTCAGGTAAAAGGGTAGAGCAAAAGATTTATCTCATAAAAGCAGCTGTAAAACGATTCACAATGTCTAAAAAATAAGTCAGAGGGTTTAAAACCAAATGTCTTCATGGAAGAATCACAGGAATCAATTTGCTTCAGAGCAGTGAAGAACTGCTTACCTTTCATTTAAAAGAAAAAATAACTGAAAAATATGTCCTGGAGTTTAGACTGTACACACAGACATGCTTGTACAAGCTAGTAACACATACTTGTCATCACAGCTAGAGCTATGACCCAGATATTATAATCCCATCTGTAAACCTTATTCAATCAAGGTTTAGAAAAGACAATTTCACCTTCAGGCTGAAATATATCCCTGACACCCTGATCTACATTTAGGACTATTTCATATAATACGTCATCATGAATTTCCTCCCTGCAAATACAGAAGTCCAGGTCAAACACTACATGAAAAGAAGTTTGGGACAAAGTCCAAAGAAAACCTCCAGTGATGATTGCCAGCAACCAGACACCCTTGCTATCCTCCAGTCTGACATTTCATTTCATTGTGGGAGGGCGCTACCTCCCTCTGTGCTCACTGCCTTTTCTTTTGTCTATTTCTACCTTGATTATTTCTCGCAGAGCTGCAGGCTGAGCCTGATAAGCCCAGTCCAGGTGTCGAGCTGCACAGGCATTTGTCTCACCTTATCTCAGACATTAAGCTCGAGGGGCCGATTCCTGTAGACTAAGGATACTATACAGACCTAAATGGCACAGGTTCCTACACAGAACCAGAGCCAAGCATCCGACATGCCAAAGCTTCTCAGCTTGTGCAGTGTCTGCTGGCTAGTGCTAAAGCAGAACTTCTGTTTTTTTCACTTCATGGATATCATAGATCAAGTTCCCAAAATTGCATGTGCAAACGATTTCAGCATACTCTGATGGCTTCAGGAAATGCTGCAGAAAATGTTTGCTGTCTAAGGCAGAGTCTAACCACCTCAAACAAAAGAGGATCAAGTCTGATTCTCCTATAGAGTTCCATTATGATTAGTCCTATAGGGGAAGCCAAGAGCCCAGAGGCCTGCAGTGGGGGCACATTCATCACATTCATCTGAATGAGGCCAGGGGGCCTGTTACCGATTAGTGGTTTTGGGTACACTTGGGGTGGGGGGTGGGGAGAGGCGGCAAGTATTGCTTTTTGGAGAATGAAGTTGATTTTTTTTCCCTGAACAGAATGTTCTGTCTGCTGGTATAAAAAGAAAAGGAAGAAAGAAAATGTGGTAAGCATACTGATTCCATCATGTTCCATGAGGTCCATACAGGTCATGTCCTCTAACCCACACCAACCTACAGCTTTCTTTGCTGATGCCAACTACAATGTGTTCATCTTCCAGTCTAATGGTGACCCCTCCCACAACACTGCTTTTTCCATTGATGACTGATGAGGGCAGAAATGAAAAGTGACTTTTCACAGCATCAGTATCAGTGTGTTAGCTCGGTGTCACCCACCTAAAAGTGTTTTGTTCTCTTCTAAGAAAGCAAAAAATGGGCCCACTTCAAGGGAACAGAACACGGGTTTTCTTTTAGAAAACACTTTTTTCCACTTTTCCACTTCTTTTTTTGGTGTTGTTTGCAGCTTCTAGCCTGCTACAGTGCCTCGCCGAGAGCTGAGAGCACAGTAGCTCTCTAGGAGGTTGATGGATTCGGCTCAGCTTGCATCAGCTCAAGCTTGCATCAATTGTGGCTGTGTGTGTGTTTGTGTGTGTGTGTAATTGAGGATGGGTTGGAGTCTTATTTTCATAAGTGATTGCTTTCAAATGCACATAAATATAAACCTCAACATCCATAACTGTCACAGTATACAATCCCTAACAGTGGTACAGTCAACTTCACACAAACACATTTGCACAGGCACAAACACAAATGCACACACTGCATGTACCACAAGTGCTCAATACACAGCTGTAATCTTCTTGTCTCCATGCTGTTTAAGGGAAAAGGAAAACAACTTCTCTTGCCTCAAAGGCAAGACTAGAGGAGGTTGTTTTTGTACAGTGAACAAGTTTATGTAAAAGTACTTTGATGTCTTGCTTATGTATTCAGGTGAGTCAAGCTGAGTGCAAAACCCTCAAACAATTTAACCAGGGTAAAACAACATAAGGGGTAGCGGATAATTCAATAAGCACTCACCCTGCTTTTGAATGTGCTTACTTTAGGGGTGTGGGGGAGGTGATAGAGAAAAATATATACAGAGAGAGAAGATCACAGAGTTTGCATGTGAGTAGACATACGTAGGGCGTGTAAGGGTGCTGAAGGAATTGTGCATAGCATGTGTGTTAGTATTTGTGTGTGTGTGTGTGTGTGTGTGTGTGTGTGTGTGTGTGTGCGCGCGCGTGTGTTGTGGGTGGGTGGGTGTATACTCTAGGTGTGTCTATGTATATTGTGCATGGGTGTATAGGGAGGGAGGTATGGGTGCATGTTCATGTGCATTTTGTGTGTGTGTGTGTGTGTGTGTGTGTGTGTGTTTGTGTGTGTGAGTGATTGAGGCATCAGGCCTCCCTGGCTCACTTTGCCTCCCACTTTTGCACTCAACTGTTCCCACAAAGCATTTTTGTTCCCCGGTTAGACAACGGAAAACTTGAGAGCTAGTCCAGAGCTGTCCAGAGCTGCCCAGAGCGCCCCAGAACTGCCCAGCCCACCCTTTCTACCAAGATCAAGCCCTGTGCCTCACACTGAAATCGAGCAGTGGCATTTCAAGCAACCAGACCACCAAGAGCTTATGTTTGGATTTTTGTTAAGTGGGTGTGGGTCTGTGTCTGTGTGAGTGTCCATGGGCCAGTGCATGAAAACACACAGAGAAACTGCTTTAAACTGGCAACATTTGAAATGCGTAAATCAGTATTACCACATGCATAAAGTGGGGGAAAAGTTTTTCCCTTAAAAGAAAGAAAGGGTAACAAGAACACAGACAAAACTACTCTATGGATGTTAGGCATAGGGAGTAAAAGGAGGCGGGATAAAACAGAAAAAGATAACCCGGCAAACTGGCTCACACCAACCAACATCCCTCACAACACCAGCTTTGTAAGAAAACATCCCAAAATTTGTTCAAAGACACAGTAGAAAACCAACCATAAGAGCCGATTTTGCTACTGAAGCCTACCCAGAAAAAAAAACAAAAAAAAAACAGCAAGGCAAAGTTGGGAATTGGTTTATGTAGTAAAGTCTACAATGTAAGCGTGTATGTGTTTTATTAAAAATATATATCCATTAAACAGATTATAGTAGTTTATGATATGTAAAGATGTGTGCGTGCGTGCGTGTGTGTGTGTGTGTGTGTGTGTGTGTGTGCGTGCATGTCATCTGTGCGCTCCATCTCTGCTCACCTGTGACCATGGCAGTGAGCTGGTTCTTGCTGGATCCCAGACTGTTCTTAGCTTCACAGATAAAGGTGGTGTTCACACTCTCATCCACCTTCTGCACTAGCAGCTTGTTCTGAACCACCTTCACTGTGGGTGGCATCTTCCCCGACACCCTGACCGACAGATAAAGCAATCAGGTCTGATCCAGGTGGTGCTAAATTCATTTTAAACATGCAGAAGTTCAGATTACTGCCAATATTTCTGCTTCATCTTCACTGTACATCTATGCACAAAATTACAGTGATACACAACATTTAAAAACAAAAGATAAAAAGCACCATGTGATGGACATTGAACATCTGTGAACACTTCAAATAATGTATCAAATGTTACAGCATAATTCAATCAATTCCCAGAATGAACTGGCCATAACAACACTAGGATACCCATAGAGAAAGCTTTTGCCAATATGTTAATATCCAAAGAGCAGATGGATTTCTGTGGCTTGAAGCAAACTATAAACTTGTAACCGGCTGAATGGCTTTCAAGCTTTTGCTTAAATTCTCCTCAAAATAGTTTGCTAAAAAAGAAAGCACACAGCAGACTGTATTTGGAGCTTTTGTGTTGGAGATAATATTTTAGCTCCACACCAATTAGCCTGCAGATGTTGTTGACGGTCACCAGACTAACTGCTGAGCTTGAACCTGGTTGCCAGTCTCTGGCAAAACATGTTCATCACTCCTTGCTTTTACTTACTGAAGGTCCTTTCTTGTGGCATGTGTATATGTGTATTACTGCTTATTATATTTCTGCTTGTATGTGAGTCAAATTATGGTGTTGGCCATACAACAATCTGCCTCAGCAAACAATCAGGATTTATATAGCTTAATACTTTAACCAGATTTGTGAAAAGTATGTACTGCTATGTACTGAAATAAGCACACTGATTGCAAACTTACATTTACACAAAGCAATGTAACTAAGTAAAATCTTAAAGAGGCTTTGGACTACAAACAATGACCATGTTATCATTCAGCATAGGTTTGTATGAGTGAGGTCACTCACGTTGCCCATGTAACATTAACAACCTCTGGATTGGCATCAGCATGACAGATCAGCATGGCATCGGTCCGACCCATATACCAGTTATCATCATATCCCTCTATCCTGACAGTGGGGGGGTCTAGAGAGACAGAGAGAATTATACCATGAGTAAGTTATTTGGGTGTAAAGAGCATTATAGATTGAGAGAGAGAAAGAGAGAGAGGGAAATGGAGGAAAGGAGATTGAGAGAGAAGGAGAGGGGGAGAGAAAGAAAGCAAGAGAGAGTGGAAGAGAGAAAGAGAGCAAGAAGGAAAGGGAGAGCGAGAGAGGCTTTCCTGCCTTCAGCTTAGATCGACCAGTTGGAGCATGATTACATGCAGCTCAGGACTAGGAAAGGCAGAGCCTGAGACACTAAAGATGGAACAGCACGGGCTGACCTACAAAAACTCAGGAGAGCTGAAACTTGGGTTGTAGGGGAGGGTCACACAGTCCAACATGCAAGAGGAAAATTAAACGACAGGGGACAAGAGAAACAATGTGGAAAGTCTGTTAGGTGTCCAAGTATTTCAAACATTTGAAATTTTTAGTGGGAATGTAACCATACACAGAATCACTTTTAAAACTCCCTAAACAGTTCAGATAGAAAAAAAGTGGAACATGAAATAGTGATATGATATATCAAACCCAATCTGGCCAATCTTTTTGTGTGTTTTTGTGTGTGTGTGTGTGTGTATGTTTGTGTCTTACATTGCACAGTGAGCTTTATGGTGAAGGTCTGTGGGTGGTTCTGCGTTTGCTGGGTGATCACGCAGGTGATGTCGCGGCCGTTGTCGGCAGGCATTGGTGCCATGTGGTACTCACTCCTGACCGTCACCGTGCCATCCGGCTGTGGGTACGAAGTGATGTTGAAGTCGCCAGCGGCATTCGTCATCCAGGTGATGGTGGCGGCAGGCTTGCCCTGCGCAGCCTCACACCGTGCCACTACCACCTTACCGCCACTGGCCTGTGCTGCCACCGGAGAGGCGGAGTTTTTGGGCTTGGCTGGGGAGGAGCGAGATTTGAGATTTGAGATGTAGCTTGGATATCACATATCAGTGTTGCCCTAATGATGCAGACAAGTTACAAAACTGAAAACAGACTGTTCTGAATCCATTAGCCCAACATCTGAGCTCTCGTCTACTTTGTAAAAGGAGCCGTCCATGACACATGATCAGTTCTCAAATTTCTTGTATATTATCAACACCAAAATGTACACTCAGCAACTTCACAGTCAAATGAGGACAGAGGAACATAAAAAGAAGGTGAAACATAGAAAAGCAGAAGGAGAAAAAAGTGGGTGAGAGAGTAATGACAGTAGAGAGAAAAGGATAAGAAACAGAAACCAGATGGGCTGATGAAGGTTGGTGACCTTTCAGTTTGATAAAATAAAAAAGAAAAAAACCTGAGGAAGAAAGCAATTTAAAGGGTCCCAATCCAGTCTGAAATATGTTGTTATTGCTGTTGGCTGCAGTAATCCCAATAAAATTCTGATCCTTTGTTTATACCATTTTACACTCTGTTTGCATCAGCTATCATAGAGGTGATGTAAGCGGATGTTTTTCAAAACTTTCAGACCCCTGTGCAGTTTAAGACATGTGTAGTTTATTAGTTGTAAACCTGTTTTTCAAACACTGCTGTCTGAAACAGAGATAATAAAGTACACACTACTCTTAAAGTTGAGTGTATCCCTCTCCAGCCCAGTAGTTTCATACAGAGCTAGCCATGTTGGTCCGGGGTGATGACAAAATAGTCATGCAGTTAAATTAATCATTTAATGAGCTACAAGGGAATACAAAATCCAGGACCAAATTTGCATCTAAGGACCAGATTTGAATACCACTGGTCTATAATGTGCATCGGTCTATAATGTAGAACTATTAATCGGTTTTAGTAACGTAAGGACATAATCACGACTACATGAATCATTTTGAGTGATAAGTCATTAATCATTAATTATTGTTGATTATTAATCATGCTTGCCTCTTATGTTTGAATACACCTTTGACATTGTTGCATCAGGACTGTTAAGCGCATAGGAAGTAAAAAGTTTGCATGAACAGAAATAGTTCTATTTGAACATAATAAATAAGCACTAATCAGATGGAGTTCCTCTTAATATATAATCAGACAGTTCCTTTTTTGGGCTCTGAATACTAGAGTGAACTCTGGCTCACTTTGTTTATGAGATGAGGGAAAGCATCAATGGCTGCAAGAATACCCAAAAGAGGGGCTACAAGAAATTATAAAGAGATATTCAAAAGATAGCCATATGACCATGTTTTGAAATGCTTAAGCAGCTGAAAACATGTAAAAGAGGAAGTGTGCTCCTGCTTGGAGAGCACACACACACACACACACACACCCACACACACACACACACTACTCAGTTGGAACTGTCCTCAGTTTCAAATAAATTGCAAACACTGGCACAATTTTATTTTGAGTAGGCAACTTAATTTCCACAAAACTCTAAACTGAAACTACCCTGTGTAGCTATATCATCTATTAGCTATATCATCTATTAAAATACACATTGGATTAATCTGGGTATTGTCAGATACTCAGTATTAAATGTCAGAGTTACGTGCACACATGCAGGTTTAAAGGTTACACATAGTTTGTGAAAAAATACAAATAAAAAGCTTAACATAAACCTCAATATGCAGGCAGATAATTTTGTCAGGGCAGTGCTGATCCACTCTGAGCCAAAGACTGTTGATACATCCTAGTCACTGAAATGATGAAGCTGGTTAATGGGGGACATTAACATTAAAACAAATGGCAGGCGGATTCCAGTTAGCAGACATCATGTATGAGTGAAACCACAATCCAAACCTGGATTCTCAGTGGATGGGTGCTTTCAGGGGCTATTTTGACAAGCAAGCCTTTTCAATTAGCCGATAACTAAAACCAAGATAATAGGAAGTAAAAAGTGGCATGGAATGTTTTTGGAATGTCTTGATGTTTATCTCAAGCTAACAGGCTACATGAGAGCATCCTCATGCAGGATTTTCAGGGTAATTATTGTTAAAAATACAGATGCATGACAAGAAAACTCTTGATAGAGACCCCATTTTTTTGTCAGTGTGCTAACATTTTACCACATTAACTAAAATAACTTTAATTTCACCTCTAAGCCTGCTGACTCAATTCTGGGCATTGAGCACCACAAGGACACTGGTAAGTACCTAAGATTATTCATATCTATTTTAAGGTTGTTCTGTTTGTCTTTGTAAAAACAAATTAAGCCAGATGACTCATGCATATGTATGGAAAGTAAGAAAAATCTGGAAGATCAGCAATCCTATTCTTAATGCGGGTCCCAATTTTATCAGCACTAATAACCATTGCCAACATTAGTCAAAAGGTTTTTCAACTTTTCTGTTTGATCCAAAAGTGACTGAAAATACATCGTCTCATACAGAGTTTTGTATAGCAGCTAACTCAAGTATGTCATGTAATTTTCTTCATATATTGGCATTTAAAACAAACATAAACATCACTCAAATACTGGACTATTGAAATAGACAAGCAGTGCAGAAAATTTTATTATAATAAGCATTTCAGCAATGGGAAGCAGGTTAGATATGTAGAAACTTGTTTAAAAATTACAAGTCCAATGGTATTTCAACAAGAAAAGCCTGACTAATGAATGCAATATACATTTAAGCAATGTGCCTAATAACCATGGGAGGTTTCTACAAATCACCTGATAAATATTGCAGTTTTGCTCACTCTAATCCCTTTCTGTTCTCATGACACTAACAGATTTTTCTCATTTTAGGGTTAATTAGAATACATTAAAGAGTAGTAAGGAATTAATCTTAGAAGCAATAAAGTCAAGTCATACCGGAGAATTTCAGTCAAATTTAAGAAACACTGAAGTTGATGTATGTTCAGTTTTGTCCATGAGACAAAAGGAAATCTTGAAAAAAGACCTTCCTTTTGACTTTGGGTTTGATAGGTTGGCAGTCAGTGAATAACCTTTACCACTGTAGCCTTACAATAAGCATTATAAGAAATGTCCAAGTCATCACGATGGCAGTGTTATTGGCTCAGAGTCTATAACACTGAAATTATTTTGCTATATCTATAATGAATAAAATAATTGGTTAATGAATTGTTGAATAAGTGAAAACAAAAAGACAATCACACTGCTATCTGTCCTTATGATATACAACATATATCATAATGGAGTAGTGTTAACCCCTGCCATGTTAGAATATCACCTCATCCAAGGTCAGGTCCCAGTCCTTTGCAATCCCAAAATAGCCCTTCTTGTACACTGTGAAGCAGCTAACTCTGACTGATCACTCACAATTTATATTTGACCTGTTTAGCCCGAAGCCATGCGTGTCTGTGATTTCCGTTTTACTGCAGCAGTCTAGCCTTAATTGCGCCTGGCTTCATCTCCCCAGGCCTCCTACCCTTCAGAGAGCACACCCTTTGGAGAGTATTGTCTGGTCACGTTGACCTTCCTGTTTAGAATTATTGCAGATTACGTGATATAGGGTATCCTTAAAAAATCTGACAAGAGTGAGGAGAAACTAAATCCAGTGCTAACAATAACACTAAGTCTAAGTAATTTAACACTTCAAAAATTTACCCTGTATGTGAATTCTTGCTTCAAAGATAAAAATAAAATATAATTATTTTTAATCCCATTTAAGTTACAATTACAACTATACATTAAAATGAATAAACTTCAAAAGAAGTCACATCTTGACTACTTTTACAGTAATGTCATACAAAATATAACTAACCCGAACCCTAACCCTTGTTAGTGCTTTAGATACATTTTGTTTTCATGCAGGATGCTTGAAACCAGGGATGTTGATAATTGTTTATTGTCAGATTAACAACATAATCTTTAAGGCAAAGTGTAAAGGATTGATTTGCTGATATTCAACCCAGGCCTTAAAAATGTTCTTTACTATTATTTAAAATGATGTATAGCATAACCCCAATGGCAGCTTACGTAGTGGCAAACTAGCCACTCCTCTTCACCTCCTGTGAACTACAGTCTAATGAGGAAATGGTTTAAGATGGCAAACAGTGTAACATGCAAGTCTTTGTGTATTTTAAGTTCACTCAAAGCCTCTTTTATTAAAAGGGTTCATTATTTCTGTATCCAATATTTCTGATCATTTAATCACTCCTTGGACTCTTAGACTCCTTTGCTTTTAACAGTGATTGAATCACATTATTGTAAACGATACAAATCAGAAATTTCTAATAGGGTCTGCAAACCTGTTCTTTAACACCCCCTATTGTTACAGAGTACCATGGAGCTTAATAATACATGACACATTAACTATATAGGGTTACAGGAACTTTTACAAATTTTTACCAGCCTAAATATAACATGGAATAAAATTCATTAACTGTTTTTTTTCCATTAACATTTTCTGTTCAGGCTAAACATCTAAAATCAAAAAATGAAAATCTTTTGTACTGAGCACTTTGGCTGTTGTTTTGTTTCATTGCCATCTCAATTATGTAGCAATAACGTGGGTTTGTTATAGGTCGACATGTAAACTTGGTGTTTAATATCAAATTGCCCCTGAACCATCTGGAACATGTCACTTGTACTTACCAAGCATAATGAGGGTGGTGGTGCCCTGCTCATTTCCACTCGGATAGGTTGCATACTCGCAGGTATACTTGCCAGCATCAGACATGCGCACATTGTTGATCTTAATGGAGGGGTTCTCAAGGGAAGGCTGGGTGAACTGCACCCGATCTTTGAAGGCTGACTGTGGGAAGCTCTGGCCGTACGTGGGGTGATAAACAGCTATGTTCTCCCTCTGTCCCTCAGTCGCTTCAAAGATCCATGAAACCTTAAGGGTCAAGAACAGCTTTAAAGGAACTGGAGCATTAAGAAAAATAATTTCTGCTGACATCAACAAGTAATGTTGATCAACAAGTAATGTGTTACAGAGACATGTGACTACACACACTTTCTTGCTAACTTCCTTAAATATAAATTTACTTGATTCTTTCAATGCCGTTCTGTGACGTGAAATGCTTTTGAAAGGAGTGGGCCATTTCAAGCACATATTTTACTCTTTCAAGTCATGTAATATCATTTAGTTGAACAAATTAAATTCCAGCATATTCCATTTTGAGATGGATTACTTTCCATATGCCTTTGCAGGATGACAGCTGGAACAAGGACTACTCTGACTACATCAGACTACTTAGTGTTTGCATGACTGATTAACTAATGAAAACAGAGACTGGGTTACAAACTGACTGAAATGTGAACTGGCAGACTCAATTACTTAGCTGATTACTTTATCTCAGCATATTGCCAATCAATCAATTACAGGCATGAAAACAGCCTCCTAAACTGTAATTGTTCACATTCATTGATTGGCAAAGCAATATTTTCAGCACCTGTGTGAGTTTAGTAGCTCCAGCATTGGTGAATTCGCAGTGCAGGTTGACGGACTCATTTGCGTAGGCCTCCACTTCGGGGAGCACCCGCACCCGCTGACTCTGAACAACTGCAAAGGGAGGAGTGAGAAACATTAGGATGTCCATGCAACACAGGCACGATTCAGGAACAAATCAGATGCATGGACGAGAGCTCAGCTTCCACGCACACTTCACTCTGCCACTAATCAGAAGCTGGGCTGTTCAGGCATTGGGTTCCGTGATGACTGAATCAAACAGTCCAGTGAATGCAGTCTCATTAGAAACTCATCAGTGAAACATAAGTACCCTTCTGCTTTATGTTTAGTAACGCACTATAGTTTATCGACTACTGCAGCAGGGGACATGTTTGCATTTACTATTCAAAGTACAAACAGTAAAACGTAAACAGACTCGGCTTAACACAAAAGCGCTCTGCTGCCTGATGTTCAGAGATTTTTTTCCTGTCCCCTCATATAACCAGTAGTAACTGAAGCTGAAGTGTGATCTTTCTCAGCATGTATGTGCTGCCAGAGAGTGCTCCTCCTCCATCTGTACTTCACTCATGAGCTATGCTTTGAAACATGAACAGTGATCTTAAAGGATGGGGGCACACCAAAGAAATAAAAGTGAACTTTCTGCCAAAACAAAAGCTTAGACTCTATACATATGGATTTAGGATCTCTCACTGGATTCATGAATAGACTCAAAATCAATGTTGCCAATATGTTCATACAAAAAATAAACAAATGTGACTTTCTGCTAATTTCTTGAAAACTTGAAACAAAGCTGGAAAGTGCATACTGTCCACAGGAAGTACATCATTAAACATCTACATCTCAGATCTGGCATAACTTGGTCTAACCTCATCTCCAGTATCTTAGACCCAAAAAATGTAGCCTTGTGTCAACAGATCCATGCGACATCTTTGGGTTGTCAGGAGGAACATGGGAAATGGGAGTTGCATGCAGCTGGAGTAAATGAACCACATTCAGTTTCCATTCCAGGCTCTTCTGGAATAAGGCATTAGCGAGAACTACTGGAGTCAAAGGCCATCGAATAGTATGAGGGTTTCTAGAGAAGTGCACTCAATCTATCAACTCAATTAGGCTGCGACTCAGTTCGCACTAGTCTGAGTGTGAGAGCACACTCACAAACAACAGTGCACACAATCACACAGGCATACAGACAGATACGCATGCACATAGACACAGACAAACACAATCAAAGACAAAGACACACAGTGCATAGAACCTAATGGGTAGATCTCATAAACATAGTGTACAAAATAGACTTCAGTCCATCTGAGGTTAAACATAACCTTCCAGATTTAACCTTCCATGTGCATCAGACTATATATATATATATATATATATATATATATATATATATATATATATATATATATATATATATATATATATATATATATATATAACATCACAGCATACTCAAACACAAATACTGGTGCAGAGTTCATACTCAGACCCTTTGGAACAAGCACACAGGAATACAGAAAACACACACATACACAGCAAATATAACTTGGCACATATTCTACAGCTACATTAAATTGTAAATTACCTCCCATTTGCAAATTGCAAGTTTACCATAAAATGATGCAGCAGATTGCCAGTGCAATGAATGTGATATTTGTGTAACCATGCATATGAATTGCTGAGTGTCAAGCGAGCCTAAAACAGTGCGTGCACATCATTTAGTGTTTCTATGCATCTATGCAAAAACACAAAACATCTTCAGGTATAACAAAGAGCAAGTAAAATGATATCCATATGCTGCATTAGGTGCGTCTTGGTATGCTATTATGCTTTCCATTTTAGAGCAAGTAATGGAACTACTCTTGAGAAAGTACACACTGAACACATTGGACAGTAGAAGAGTATGCTATCCTTTGAAAAGGAAGAAAATCCCTCCAGGTGAAGTGAGAAAAAAGTAATAAATAAACCCTGGTACATGAGTGTATTTTCCTTGAATGCTTTTTCTCTGACAGGTTTCTAGCTTAAATGGTATCTTTAGAGTCCATCTTAATATGTACAATATGTTTTTTCTTAATATGTTTTTTCCATCCCATTTAAATGTTTGACTGTCCTATCAGATTCCTCTCAAATATCTTTTTTTTTTTTACAGTTTGATTCTAAAGCTTGGTTCCTTGTTTAGAGTATCCACTGATGCATTCTGACTAATGGTGGATTATATTGTCAGGTGCAAAAATACTGTTTAATTTGGTATATCTGCATTGGCCAGTAAAACACAAACATGATGCCTATTGCAATAAAAAATCTCAATTAAGATACACATATGATTAATGACATTGTAATGTATTTGCAGCATCTATGGGGCATCTATGTATCCATCAGTGGCTGAAGTAGAATTGATAACAGCTGTGCAATGCTAAGAAATACATTTCATTAGCTATGTCTGGTTTACAAATATAGTATTATTCAGCTTTAAGAATGCAATCCAGCATTAGCTGGCTTTACAATGCTTTATGAAATATTAAATAGGTAATTACTTTTGAACAAAGCCATAGTCCAACACAGGGCATTTAACACACAAGCAAAACACAGAAGCTTTGTTCCTGTTTTAAAAAAAAAATCTTATGCTAAATAAGTTACATGTTTGTTTTTGATACATCCATTAGGATAAAGTACAGCTAATCTTGCTTAGGTCACCCTATGTCAAGAATGCAAATTAGCATGGTATATCCACATGCTTCATTGGTCTACACTACTATACTGAATACTAGTACTGCATGCTGTTCACAGTACATGTGACTAATTATCCCTTAAAGTGGTACATTTGCCAGAGGAGAATATCAAGCAATAATGCTAGCTAGCTAAAAAAGAAAGTTTACCGAATATAAGGTCTTGACTTTCATGCAGAATTTAGATGAAAATGGAGCTCCCCTGCTCCCACTTATATTCAGATTCACTGGTACCGGTTGAGATATCTACCTGTTCTGTTTAAGGAAAGCTGTATACGGCCATGCTTCATTGTAGGAGGCATTAAACCCCGAAGATGTTAACAAACTGGAATGTAGGCCAGCATAGTGTCATCTGAGTATCTTTGGCAAACTAATGAAATTTATTTTGGTCACAAACTACATACTATTTTTGGCCACAGTCAGTATATTGTTATGCATGCCATTATGAATATTGCCTATTTATCCTCATTGTTAATGTGTTCAGGTGAAAAGCTCATTTAGCCCTGTGGCAAAGCTCTATGAAGTAGTGATACTTATAAATGTTTTACAAATATTTAATGATATATGCCTTTATTTGTTCCCTTACAATTTTAGCAGCAGTTCATCTATATTTATCTGTAGCATTTCATAATTTCAGAATTAGGCTATCCTGATTTTTAAAGTGGCATGTGCCCTATATTCTACAAAGAATCTATATCAGCATTGACTTTTGAAAAACACATATTGGTCACCCACTAATTTTGACCCTTTCACAGGTTTTTTTTTGTCCCATCTCAGTCACTCACACACCTGCAGCTGAGGCACGAAATTCCATTTTCACAGTTCAAAATATTCAATTTGTCAAACATCTGAGGTGCATATTAAAAACTATTTTAAACTATATTGCATAACAGTAACACACTGATAAAAGTGAAAAAGGACAGCAAGACCAGGAGATGGAGAGAGATAGAGAGAAAGTGAGTTTAAGGCACTAATATGAATAACTGCTTGACTGTGTGTGTTATTCAGTGCTTATAATGTGAGGGTCATGCTCAGAATGTGATGCAGGCAGCGAGGCAGAAGATCCCCTTGAATGAGCAGAACGGCCTTTCAGAGTGGATCCATGGAGGAAGATGAGGGATGATGTGGCATATCTATGCACTCCTCTTCCTTGCTTGGTTTCATTCCCTGTTCTACTCCTTCACTCCAAGCTCACACCCTCTGTACTTTTTTTAAATTCCATGCACCCCTTGCGTGCCACTCTCCCACCAGCCACCCCTCTGCATTGGCCTTCCCCTCGCCATCAAGCATTACAGACTATTAAATTCACCTGCTGTTTCCAGCCACTGGATTTAATCAGTGGGCATTGTGAGACCCTACTGTGACACAAGCGTTCATGATGGAACAGAACAGTAGAGGCACAAGAGATACACATCATGTGCACACACACACACACACACACACACACAAACACACGCACATGCAAACAGACATCTCAGTTGAGAGTGTACTGATATCCCACCATTCTGGTATTTGCACAGATTAAGCTCCGCTGGCATGCCTGCCATTCCCCTGACAGTCAGCATGTCTGCGCACCACAGATCCATTTTACTTACAGACACCAAAAGAGGGCAGGCATGCCGGTGCTATGACCTGAAGGCTTGGAATAAAACACAGTCATTAAAAGCAAAAAACAGCACAGGCACTTGAACAACAGCGTCTGAATGCTCCAGCGTCTGTTTAAGCCCAAAGTTAAGGCCCTGGGTCTCCTAGCATGACAGAGCATGCTTGACAAAGAGGCTTTTATTATCTACTAGAACTAGACATCAGGGGACTGATGCTTTGAAAAAAATCAATTGCTACTCATATGGTATCATGTAAAGGTAGCCACAGATTTTTGCGCTTCAAAAGGTGTGTGCAGCCATAAAGTCTTTTTCACTGCTTGACACAGTGCTGTAAGTGACGGCTGTGCAATATCTAAAGCTCTGCTTCGGTTACAATTTAGCATGGTAGGATATAGGAAATGCCCCATGATGCAAAATAGACTAGAAACATGGCTAACAACAGGAAAGACAGCACAGCACAGGTGTACAAGTAATCCTTCCCAAAGTCCCATCACGTAAATATTTATTTTCATGTACATAACCTGATAAATACCATTCCAGAAAGCCTATTATATGCATTCTAGCAATACAACCTTATATACAATCTATGAGGTGTGATTATATACTTCGTAAGATTTCTCTTATGGTGTTCTTATGGTCTTATAATAGTATAAAGTAATAAAAGCAAATGATGGCAAAATGCAGCAGCCATATTTCTTACTAGAACTAGAAAATTTGATCACATCACTCCTATCTTAGCTACTTTGCATTGACTCCCAGTAAAATTTCATATTGACTTTAAAATACTTCTAATGACCTATAAAGCACTGAATGGTTTGCCCCACAGTACCTTAGAGAACTCCTAGCGCATTACAACCCACCACATCTGCTTAGATCAAAAGGTGCAGGCTCTTTACTAGTACCAAGAATAAGAAAATCTATTGCAGGGGGCAGAGCCTTGTCCTATAAAGCTCCCACACCATGGAATAACCTTCCTATAAATGTTCAAGACTCAGACACAGTCACAATATTTAAGGCTTGGCTGAAAACCTATCTGTACAGTCAGGCATTTTATTAACTACTTCCTATCTTAGGTAAAGGTGTAGCTCTCGGGGTCCATGGGCATTGAGAGTTATGGTAAACTGGGATGTTATGATGCTATCACTTCACCTCTTTGTTGTCTCTCAAGTTTGTTGACAGAGAGCGTTGGCATGCTGATGTTCCAGGGTGCCCTCATGCTTGTGGTTCCTTGTGGTGACTTTATCCTTTTAGTTATGCTGCCATAACTAAAAGACTAAAAGGTGTTTAACACATATGCAGATTTTCTAATTGCAAGAAATTTAACATATACACAGGATTCCTCATTAGACATTTCCAAGGACTCAAAGACTCTACAACTTCAGTCGCAGGACTTATTTGGATTTTTGTATGGATGACTCTTGATAAGTGATCTTAATCTTTAAGTCAAAAGTAACTTCAAGTCAAAGTAATAAACCAAGATATTCTCTTTTAATGAATGCACATTTTAACATTTTACAGTTCTACATCTCTGTTGAAAAAAATCAATCAATGTCACTGTTGGAGAAAACATCTAGAGTCTTCTTTATTAGAAATGTCCTTAGCCAAATGATTTCTCTTACTGTAGAGCAGTCCAGCAAAACGTAGTATTTTTGTGTGGATGGGAGCGATTCTGGTAGTAATTTACTTCTGTGTTTTGGGTTGGTGTCTTACTGTGTAACACAGCTTCCTTCAAGTTTGAACACAGACAGCTGTTCTGACATTCTGCTGTAGAATTTTTTTATGTTGGAACTCACTGGTCCCTCAATGACTGCAAGCTGTACAGACCAAAGCAAAGCAGTACTGTAAAATGTATCAATACAAGAACTCATTCATTCCACTGTCAATTCAATGCTTAAGTGAGATATATAAAGTGAGGGAATGGTGATTGCTGAGAAATGTAGGAATTAATTGGATAAGATGCATTGATTGCTTTTGCAGCAGTTGAACTGTTGGTATCCAAGGCAAAATTCCCTATGTGATAATATGGTTATCTAATCTAATTTACCAAAAAGGTCAACTTTTGTCTCAACAGTCCACAGAATTGTTGTAGATATCCCAGCTTTTAATTTAAATTTAATAATGTTTGTTGTTGTTGTTTGTTTGAGCATAATGCTTATTTCTTTTACTATGGGCATTTTCACACTTGGTTCATTTCAGCATTTTAAGTGGTCTCCAACCGCTGAGTCATGGTTTGTTTTGCATACGTGAACATGTCAAACACACACAGACCCCTCTAAATGGACCCCAAGATGACCCAAACTCAGACCACCTCCCAAGATGGTCTCAGTATGGTTCATTTGCGGCATGTATTGTGGTCCTCGTGACTAATGTATTATGAAGACAAAGCGGCCCATGTCCGTTTCGCATTTATATTTATGCCAAATGTTGATTTTGCAACAGACTCCACTTGTAAACAGCAGAAAATCGAAAAAAAAAAAATTTCTACATGTGGGTCAAACCCAAACTTGATTTGAACTGATTTGAACATTTAACATTTCCACTTGTAAAAGACAAATATCCTATAGGCTTCTATCCTATCAATGACCTTGACTGTTTAAACAAGTTATTTATTATTATGACTTAAAATATGACTAAATATTTGACTATTAACAAATGATGACATTTCTTCATAACTGCAGATAAAGTCTCATTTATCTCTGCAGATTTCCCTTATCTGTCTTTCACTGTTTCTGTGTGAGCTGCAGCTGACCTCGATGCATGCCATCCCATGAGCCACAACCAGCGAGTGTAAAGGGAGTGTTAGCATGTCATTGCGACCTTCTTCTGCGTTATTACTCTGGTGGAGGATTTCATTTGCTGTTTATCCTTGAACTTGTTCCACATATGTGTGAAAGCTTGTAGGATTCTCATTTTGCATTGCACGCAACTATAGCGAGTGGCAAAAAAAGTAGCACAACGATTGCATCTGCCTCATCATGGGTGCAAGCTCCTTGTGCACACAGAATTTCATGGGGGCATGTGTTGCTCCCATTGTGGACTGTGTTCAGTTCACCGATTTATAAGGTACTGCTGAGACTTGCTCAGGGCAGGGATGGCAAGTATGGATTTAGAACACGCTTCGTTAAAACAGTGACAGGCTATGATTTCCTCGCACCTCACTGCCATGACCAATGAGAAGTCTGGAGCAGTAACCCCATAATTACCAATAGTCCTACCTCCACTGTGCATAAAAAAAAAATTGTCAAATGAAACTGAAAAACAAAAGGTGAAGTATTTAAGGCAGAGCACCACTACATTCAAGTGAGCCTGGCTCCTTTTCAGTGTCAGTTGTAAGAGAGGGGGAGAGTTCATGGTGAGGTAAGGAGGCAAAAGGCATGAGAGAAGAAGAAACCAACAGAGCTCATAATCTCTATGCAACGCACATGCATGCTTCATGACCCCAATGTTTCCTGCTGCTGCAGTGAAGATACCGCTGCCATATTAAAAAGACTTTCAGTCTATGCTGCCAATTCTCACACACACACACACACACACACACACCTGAGGCCAAACAGCCAGAGCACTGGATTATACCAGTTCGTGTGGTTCCCCTGACCCTCTACCCCAGTTTCTCTCCACCATTGCTCCATCTTTGCTCCATTTGTCTTATCATTTCTTCCATGGCAGCCTCGGTTCTCCCACGCCCACACAGAGGTTTCCCTCTCCCACTCTGGATATCACACATTCCCATCCTAATACTGCATTATTCCTCCCTCTGACTCACCTCCCATTTCTTTGCTCCAACTCCCTGCTGTCTCTCACTACCCAATAATCTTCCTCTCTCAGTCAAGCCCCCTCTTTGTCCCTCCATCTCTCACACACACACACATATCTCTCACACACGTGGAGTGCGCAGGCCCTGATCAGGATGCAAGGCTGAGGATCAGCACGTACATGCATGTGCATTTACACTCACACACAGAGTCTGAATTCATGCCTGTCAGTCTGCTACCCACCAGCCAGACAGCAAGATCCTCTCTGTTTTCTTCCTACTTCTCTCCATGTCCCTTTGTTTCAGTTTGCATTTGTCTTTTTATGCACCTCCTCCCCTGCTGGTGCCCCCTCTCTCAAGGTTATGGTGTGGCCCCCTCCACATTCTTCTCTGCCTCACTTTAATCTCTGCCAGTCCTCCTCCAGCCTATCTCTGTCCTTCATTCCACTTTTCACTCTTTCATCTTGCGAGTTTCTCAGCTTTCCATCCTTTCATCTGTTTGCCTTTATCTCCTGGGCCATCTCTGGACTCCACTAGTACTCCCCTCAACACACAATAACACAGACCTTTCCATCTTCCCCTCTCCCCCACTCTCTCTCCCTCTCTCTCACCTTCCTCCTCTCTATCCCCTCACCCTCTCCCTCTGTCTCTCTATTCTTCCTTGTTCTTCCAGTGTTGTCATTTATCTGACTCTTTGTGTGGTCCTGGTAGAATGGAGACAATAAAAAACAATAGAAAACCCCTGACTGGATTTGTGTATGTGTATCTATGTATGTATACGGTGTGTATAGTGCGTGTGTCCACAAGTTACAATGTCCATCAGGTCCACTACAGATACATGTGCATGTCCATCAGATCCAATACAGAGACCAATTCACATGTCAGATGATCTTCAGCCTCACTGGTCAACAACCTTTTCCAATAACCCCAACTCCATGCAGAATGAAACCACCAGTTAAGGGCAATTTGTGCACTGCTACTTCATGGCAGTGAGACACTTAACACTTTACTGAGAATCTGTTCAACAGGGATCTTTTTATAGTGATTTTACCCAGCCTGTGAACCTATTTTTGTTCATGAAATTATTGTTCTATCCTGGTTTACAATGAAAACCCCAAATTTATTCATCCAAACCCACAAGTTGCCCCCAGCTATTGCGATGGAAGGTCTACAAATCTGGTATTCCAAAATCAATATTCTAAAAAAGCAATTCAAGTTTAATTAGAAAAATATTTACTGACATGAATCAAACTGTTAATTATTAACATTTCTAACATGTTGTAATACATTACTTTATGCACACATACACAAACACAACACACATATACATGCAACAAGTGGAGAGTGTGTGTTTGTGTGTGAGAGAGAAGGCAGAGATGAAAGGAGAGGAAAGAAGGGGAGGCAGGCTAATGAACACAGGGTGGTAAGGGGTGACAGAGAGGGTGAGTGAGCAAGACAGTGAGAGAGAGAGAGAAACAAGGCAAGAGAGAGAGGGCGAGAGCAGGAGGGGGCAAAGAGCAGCCTGTCAGCGGTGAACAGGTGAGAGGGAACAAACCCAGCGCAGAACCTAGCATGAGAGCATGCTGGGAAACGGGGATGAGAGAAAGAAGTGCGAGAGCCAGAGAAACCGACAGAGAGAAACGCAGGGCTGAGAAGGGAACAGAAATATGACCACAAGCATTAAAGAACATTCCAGAAACAAAGATATTCTAGCCAAGGTTAGACCACTGACTACTGTACAATGTCCTTGTTACGTGTCATTCAGGAATTTGCAGAATGAATCAAAACTTTTGACATTTCTGAGAGTGGAAGGATAGATTGAAAGGGAGAGAGAGAGGAGCTGCTACCAGAGGTAGGTCAGTGCATGTGTGTGCACTTCCTCCATTATTCAGCCACCATCATGCCCTGTTGCTAGGGGCCCCAGGCTACCCAGCGATGGGGCTGCAATATTCATTTCAGTGCCATTAGAAGCAGTATCCTGTCCTAGGGATGCACATTTACACCAGCAGTGTGCACATGGAGAGAGCAAGGCAGAGGAAGGAGCCCAGGATGAAATGGAGAGAGAGAGAGAGAGAGAGAGAGAGAGAGAGAGAGAGAGAGAGAGAGAGAGAGATAGGGAAAGAGAGAGAGAGAGAAGCCTAGGATGATAGAGAAAGAAAGAGTGGGTGAGTGAGAGACAGAAAGACAGAGAGATAACTGGAGATGAGAGAGAGAGAGAGAGAGAAAGAGAAAGAGAGGCTGGTAGTTAAGGTGTATTAACTTCACCAGTTTTCACTTCTCATTAGGGTAGTATGGGTTTGATCACTCTGTTAGAATTGATTTCGGCTAAGTGAAGCTGTTAGCTAGCAACACACTAACAGGGTTCTGTTGACCACAATTACTTCAGCAGCTAGTAAACAAGCAGTCAAACATGGCAACAAGAAAGCAAGGTGCATCGCTTTTGTCACTGTCTCCATGTTTCTAAGGCTCTCTCTCTGTATGTGTAGGTGGACATGTCTGTGTGCACGCATATGTGTGTTTGTTTGGATTGCTGTATCCTCACTACAACAGAAGTGAAACCTTCGATTTTCCCCATTACCACACGTCACAGCCACAAAGGGAAGCCACTGCCACCATAATTATGGCATGCAAGCTGTGAATTCCGTAAGACAGGCCTACATCTCGCAATAGCCCTTAGAAAAATAAATAATTTCCCAGAGTGCCTTGGAGTTTGCTGTGCTCTCCAGGAATGACTGGACTCTTATTAGTCATTTGTTTCAGGAGGAGGCAGAGACAGAAACAGAAGAAAAAAGAAGACAGAAAGACAGGGAGGGACAGAAAAGCTCATATGGTCAGGACTAGTAATGTCTTAGGAGGAGTTTTCTAGCTGAATAAGAGGTTAATTGTATTACTGGAAGCACTGCACAATAAATAACTCATCATGACAAAAAATGGACAGTTAGGGATACTTCTAAGAGCAAGCGTGTGCATATCTGTGTGTATGAGTGTGAATGAGGCACTCACAGAAAATCTGAGGGGTCTAAAAGGCCAAGAGTGTGAAGGTATCAACTTGTGTAATTCCAGGGATGTCTTAGAAATCATTTACTTAGTTTTTAGGATAGTTTCTCTTCACACCCACACATCCACACACACTCTCCATCCCCCAAACACAACTTCCACACCCATCCCTCTGGACCTGTGCTATCAATTGTCTCATTCATGGCATTTACCAAAACTGTACAGGGGTGAGTTGTATTATGGCCTGGGTACAGATTTTAAATTGAACAGCTCCAACAGCTGAACTGGGAGCAGCAGCAGTCAGGAGAATGTGTCCAGGTGAGGGGGGAGGACGCAGGCATGAAGCTGCTCACACTGCCCAGTGCTGTGATTATGGACTGCCCACACGGCTACATTGGGAACCCCCAGAGTCATGTCATCACCCACATGAATGGTATCTCTACAGCATTTCACCAGGCAACACTTTTATTGGAAGGACTTTGCATACACAGGTCCCTCGTGGGAATCTATTCTCTCTTGTATTAGCTGCTCATGAGGAACAGTGGGGGAACTCTGTGGGGAACTGTGCCCTGTGCTGTTTACGTTTGCCATGAATGCTGCCACAGTTCCTCAAGCTTTACTTCAGTGTCCTCTCATGGTCAGAGAGAGGGGCAGAGCATGATGGCTCACCTCTGCGTGGTCCACTTCTCACTAAGAGGATCCTCCTATAGCCTATATTTACAGGTTGAACATGGCCTAGGCTTAGTGCCTCATGGATGCTGATTAGTGTTAGATCTTTATCCTACATCCATGCTTTTGTTTGTTTGATTGTGATGTGGTATGTGATGTAGTATTAGAAACTGAACTTGGCGAAACCTGGCAGAGAGTTAAGTGTTCCATGAGCTGAGTGTTTCCACTTTGAGTGTTTGTGGTATTATTATCCACATGCACATACACACACACACAGACACACACACAGTATACATACAACGTACCCACATGTGACTCTAGCATTTGCAGCTCTACATTAGGTAGCCTGACATATTTTTTCTCCCCACTGAGAACCACGCACTGATTATAAGAGCCAAATCTCTGGTTTGCTGCTCTGAACTGAAAGCCAGTTCCCCCATCTCAATCTCACTCGGATTTCTCAATCTCTACATCCCCAGCTGATCCAGGGATTTCGAGGATATATCCAGCAACCTGGGTTAGAGGAAAAAATCTAAATGTAATAGTAGTGAAGATAAGCAGAAAACTATTTATGTCACATCAGGTTTATCTTTGGCAGATACAAGTTCCTCTCACGCTGGTTGCCAAAAGGACTGTGTGTTTAAAGAGATGGCCCAACTGGCCGATTTTGGCTGCCAATCACACTCGTGACTAATTAAAGGCCAATTCTATTGGTTGATCTGTGGCCACAGAGCCCATATGGGCAGATCAAAAATGGAGTCGACTAGATGGGTCTCTAGAGTCAAGGCCCAGCTGACTTTTGTTCTTCTTAGGTAAATTGTGAAGGCTGTTCTTCAACCGATCCCATAAACAGAAGCCATGATTTTGGTACTCAAAAACAATACCTTGCTATATGTATAATGGCTTTATTACATTAACAAACTCAAACTAACTGGACATGCAAAGCAAGTAATGAGAACCTCAACAGTTCCTGCAGTTCCTGAAGCAATCAAGCAACTAAATGATGTTGGCAACCTGTTCCTACTTAACAAAGCACAAAGACAATCATAAAGGGACAAAACACTCGAGTAACTGACCTATTGTGACAGAAATGAAATGTGCTTAAACTGAGCTATACTATGTATTAAGTATGCTTTTATGTCAGGAAATTCTATAACCATGTAGGTCATGTTTGTGCTTTAAATAAAAGTGCTCCATGGCTAAGTGCTGTGCATACATTTGCTTAAGTATTGCAAAATCACTAATGGTTTAAATGATTGGCTGAGATGCTGTTATCACCAAAAGACAAAGCTGTTGAAGTGGCATGTTATTCTCGAGTGTTCTAAGCATAACACGCACCACTTAGACTCAATGGGAGTAAATGGACTGTTTTCAACTATTGTTTTGCATTGAAGGTCAAATGGCTGTCTGGGGCACACCACACCTAATTCAATGACTGACCTGGGACACAAATCATTGGTGTGAATAGGTTTTCCCGCGAAGCCAGCCTTTAAGATTTCAAAAATGTGTTTAAAAGCCAAAATAATCCAAGTTGCTTGGGAACATCACCTAGGAGTTGTTCTTGGAACAGTTTATCTTATTAGTTTGAACTGACTAAGCTTGGTGCTAAGAGGTGACAGACTGATCACTGCAATTACTCATTCTCAATACAAGCTCCCAGGGAGCTATGGGCCATTCAGCACTGTAACTTTCACGCTACATAAAAACCGCTTCATTGAACAAGACCTAATTACTCTAACAAACTTGATTTAGCCTGTAAGCAGCTCCAGCTCATACAATGCACAAGTCTGCCGTGCCAGGAGTAGATGGCCTTCCTTTGTTATAAAAACAATACTTCCAAAAAAAAAAGAGAGACTTGATCAAAGGCAAGCAAGCTTTCTGACACACTGAGAGGGAGGGGATAGCATGAAAGAAAAAGGGAAACAGAGAGAATGGGGAAAAAAGAGGGAGAGAAGGGAGTGTGTGAGACAGAGAGAAAGAGGGTGAGAGAGACGGTGACAGAATGGAAGAAAGGGAGATAAAGAGCAAGAGAGATGAGGTGAGGGAACAGGAGAAAGGGGGAGAGAAGGGAGAGTATGAGAGAGGGAGAGAAAATGGAAGTAAGAGGAAGAGGTAAAAAAGAGAGAGAGAGAGAGAGAGAGAGAGAGAGAGAGAGAGAGAGAGAGAGAGACAGAAGGACTGCAATCTCAGTCATGCACCTTGTTTTCCAGGAACATTAGTTGTGCAGAGAAAAGTTGTGGTCACCAAGGCGACAGCTAGAAAAGAGGCAGCTGCGCATCGGATCAACAGCTGTGCATTTTCAGCCACATCTGGCAACAAGAGTGCTCATCGCCATGCCGAGTGAGCAGGGCATGCCAGGAGAGAGAGTGAGCGAGGGCGGGATAATGGCTACTGCGCAGGGATCCACAACACGCCTGACATAGTCCAGCTAATATGTTTGTGCACTGCTGCAGAAAAGCTGTTGAAAGGAATGCTTGGCAAAAAAAGAGGTCTGACTGTGGAGAGCCTTGTTTTGTTTTGTTCAGGTTTCCTCTTTCGCTGTCAGTCGCAGTTTTGATCCGAGCTTTTCAGCCTGTATCATCTCAGCCTGCTTGCTGTCTCCCCCTGGATACAGCATATGCTGTCTCCCCATCTGCCTCTCTCTCACTCCATATTCCTATTCACCCTCCTTCTCATTTCATCAGCCGCCTGCTCAAAAACAAACCAAAAATCTGTCAAGCTGACCATGCACTGGTTACACAGGCTGCCTGTCCGTGTACATTCATTTGCTGGTCTAATTGTCCTGCATAACAAACAGCAACCAATCCAGTCAGGACCACATCAATCAGCACCTGTGTCTCAAATATTTAATCAAATTCTTTGGCTTACTTCTGTCCAATCAAAATATTCATCTTAAAAATCCAGTTGAGACTTTAAACACCAGTGTGAGACAATCTGACACTTACTGATAATTTCTGATCCAGTTGCAAAACTTAAGATTTTATAACTCTCTGTCTCTCATGCAAATAAGCAAAAACGTCTTGGCACATTTAGTTAATCCTGATTACATAAGCAACATTTAGGGACTCCCACCCACTAACCTGTATCCTCTTTCTCATAGATTACTGCTCCCACTCCATTTTGCTGATACCACATACTTAATCCATTCAAGTCTTCCCAGAATCTGTGCAAAGGAAGTGAGCAGTACCACTTGTTATAACTCTGCTGTAAGTTTGCTTTCACTCAATCAGAGTCCTCTCACTGGGTCTCACAATACAGCTGCTGCTGAGCTAATTTGTCACTTATCTTGATAACGAGGCAAACTGGGAAGGGCAAAAAAACAAACAAATGGAAACAAATTCTCCCCAGTGGGAACAGGTAGCCATATTAACCCAACAAAAGCTCACCTCAAGTCTGGCATTTGGTCCTGGGGTGAGCAGAGGATGTGGCTTCACTGCCAAAAATGTAGCACACTGATGTTATCTGATACTACTTACAGAAACAGAAACAAATCTATCAATGGAGGGAACAATAGAGCTATTCCATAGCATACTACGGTATTCTGTAGACACAAAGCCACCAATCCAGAACTGCTCTGTTTGATCTCACACACGTCAACATTTCTCACTTGACCAAATGAAACTGTCAGAGAAAAATACTGTATATCCATACAAGAAGGATAACCTAAGACAAATTATCATTTAAATAGGCTTAAAAAATAACGTGGCAGGCCACTATAAAATTGCTTTTGTGATGGTGTCAGTAAAGCAGGCTACACAAGAAGAAAGAAAAACAAACAAACAAACAAAAAAAACCCCACTGAACTGCTGACCAGCCAAAGGTCATGTGTCATTATAGAAGGAAGTTTTTCTAATAGCTCCTGGGACCAGATTCCTGAAGATCAGACTCACTGATGCAGAATGCATCAGCCCAGGAAGTTTTTCACAGAAGCCTTCTTATCTTTGAAAGAACTATGGGTGGGGGAATTCTCTGCATTGCTTGGTATGTGTCTGCTTGGTTTCACGCAGAACCCTAGAGGCTAAGAGAATTATATGTGTAAGTGTCCTGTAGGCCTCCATTATCTTCAGTTTATTACAGGAGGTTTAATGGCTGTTCTTTAAGCTTCTTGTTGGTTACATGAGAGACAGAGGCTTTTTGCTGGGAAAGGTATCACCAGACCGACCATTAAATGGAGGTCCCTTTAAACAAACCTCTAACACTTCACCATGGGAGAAAAGCTGCCCATCCAACATGGGGCTACAGAACTCACAGCCATGCAGTGCAGTGTGGTCCAAGATCCTCAGAACAGTGCAGCTGCTGGCCAGGATCAGATTCTGAAGAGTAGGATCTACACCATGGAGCCCTGATTAAACTGCTTTCCCTGATCTGAAGTCAGTCTGTGCACATATCATAGTTCCAGCGTTTTATAACTGTTCTCAGTATTTTTTTCTTCCAGTGGGAAACTCCAGCAAGGCCTCCCATATTTTCATCATCACATGGACTATGATCTCTTCTCACATGTGCGCAAACACACACACAAACACACACACACACACACACACACACACACACACACACACACACACACACACACACACACATCATCATCATCACATCAGCTCATTAACAAGCTCTGCAGACTTTCACTGTCAGACTCACTCCCTCTTTCCTGTTTTTAGATTCCTCAACTCATAATAAGATGACACCCCCCCCCCCCCCAGTCAAACTTGCAGTAAGACTCTTCCAATGGTTCAGCTCTTTATCTCTCTCTCTCTCTCTGTCAGGTTCCTCTTCATTTTTTTTCACCGCTTTCCTCTGCTGCTTCATCACCTCCTCCCTCCTTTTTCCTCCTCTTCACCCTGCTGGTCTTGCTCAGTCTCCTCATTTTTTCCTTGATGCTGTCTGATTGACTCTTTTTTGTCCCTCATTGGTGTCCTCTCTCCTTCCCCTGCCTTTTCCCACTTTTCTCTGCACCAGTGCATCTCCCCTTCTTTCCTCACAGTCCTCCACCACATCACCCGCTGCTCCTTCTGCAGCTTCCCTTTGCTCCAGCTTTTCACCACAACACCTGTGCCTCATTTAGCTAAGCTGAAAGGACATAAAGATTTATTTGACTCTCTTCTGATGCCACCCAGCTGATCTCTGCATTCATTCTGAATATAGAGGGCATCATTTTACAAGTTAAATATGACACCAGTTCCGTGGTTATAAATGGCCCATTGCACAGAATTATAAAGCCACACTTTCTGGCTCATTCCGGTAAGCTAATTAATTAATCAAGTCCTCAGCAGCAGCCTGTCCTCAATGCATACACACACAGGCAGACACAAAAACACAATTACACACAAACACAGACAAATGTCTGGTTCCACTTAGAGTCCTCAGGGTATAAGATATATTTAATGAAGCATCCTGAAACTCTTGCCTGTAATGGAATCATTAACCTATCAAGGAAGCTTCAGACTTATCTTAGCTTATCTTAACTTAGAGTGTGTTTGACTTTAAAAAAAAATTGGTATAAATGCTAGTGAATAAAAATAATCTAGATGAACTTCACAAGGAAACGAGTCACAAAACATTTGAGAGTATTGGTACTGCCCTTAAAAGTGGTCACAAGGTCTAATAACTTGTGGTGCTCTTCTGCATTTTTATGATTTGTAGTCTGTTACTATCACCGTATTGCTGTGAAAGGCCAGACGTTTTTTTGCCGCTAATTAAAATTTAATATGGATTTACTAAGATACTTAGAAAGAAATACTAAAAACAGATTTATTTTCCTAGAGAAAAAAAACAGTGGGCCAGTGTAATTAAGCAAGATAATTAATCAGTGACTATTTGTGTCATTGATATGCAACATGAATATTACAAGCTACACACTTATAAATCTGGCTAATAAATTTTATCTAAGTCCAATTAACAAGCAAGCTGGCAGATTAATTAAAAGACAGGATGAATTGACAGCTGCTTATAATGCCAATCATCTCAGCAGCTAAATTGTCTGAATTGAATCGATTCAAACTGGAACCTGGAATGAATCACGTGAGGGAGCACTGATGGTTGCATCTGGTAGCATCAACCATCAGCTGACACCCAACAAAGTTGCTGTATATTGCCATCTTAGGGTGGACATATTGTTGGGCTTCAACTGTTCGTTCTTTCTTTCTTTATTTCTTTCTTTCTTTCTGTCTTTCCTCCCCTCTTTCTCCACATGTGCTCTACTGCACTTGCTACCACATGGCCCAGGTGTGCTCACTCCTGGTGAGCGACTGCTGTGCTCTGGAGTCTATGCTTCTGGTAATGGAATCAAGCTGCCTACCAGAAGGCCAGTGGCATCAAGCTGAATAAATATTAAAGAAAAAAAACCAATTTAAACTAAAGAGCCTCATTCTGACACTTGTTTCAGCACGTACTGCAGTTTGAGGCACAGTGCAGCAAAAAATGACTTTGCATTTTAAATGTTCATCTTTTTTTATTAGAAGCCTGTACTGGCAGTAAACTAACACTGAGCATTACTAATGAGGAGTTGTTCACACAGAGTATACTTTTCTACTGTGGGCGGGAAAGGTTGTGAAAGGTTGCTTCTTAGCACAGTGGTATCCAGTTTGGAAGATCTACCACCCTTCTACAGTACACTGCAGTACCAGAAGTCCTGACAATCACACTTGATGAATTGAATCAGTTGTGTTAGATGGGGGCTGAAACCAAGCCCTGCACTGCGGAATATTTCCTGGAGATTGACAGCCCCACCTCGGCAGATGTGGTTAAATTTACGGACATGATCAAAGCTGATGTTTGCACTACTCTGTTGGTATAATCTGACCAGCCACATTGTTGTGTGGGAGTTTGACCATGATCTGAGGTCGTTACAACCACCCTAACAAGCGAGCTAGCATCTGTGCATATGTGCATGTGCATTTGCGCGCGTGTGTGTGTGAAGCGCAGAGGTTAACAGCATCAGTGTCACTCGCTATTTCATGTTGCATGAGAACACATGAGCTCTGTCTGCTGTAGCACTACCACCATGGCCTTTTGGTTGACCTTATATTCTCATTCATTCCCATGCTGGCCTGCTGCTTATTATCAGTCCTTTCAAACCATTGGGAATGGGACCATTCCCCCTAATAATGTGGCAGGAAGTGAATTCAGCACTCATGCAGAAAAATATGATACTAAATCAGCAACTAAACCATCAGTGAAATGTGAGATTTTCTGGTAATACAGAATCTTATATCAACACTTGAATACTGTGTAAATGTGTATTAAATTCCATTAATTAAATCTCTTTTTCATAAATGAGGCAGAAGGATTTGACAAATCATGAATCATTAAATAGTTTCCATTTCCCTTTTTAAATCACTTTTCTGACATACTACTATGAAAATTAAGCACTGACAAAAGCAGTTGCATTATTGCAGTTTGTTTTATTTTGGGAGCCAATTAGGCATTGAGTTTAACATTGGCTTCAGACAATATCCTGACATTAAACAGTGCATAAAAAGTACTGAGATAAAAGTAAATCCTGGAAATGCTCCAGTGAATCTCAGAAACAAATGCAGGACCAGGAGCCAGCTTTGAAATGGTAGGTTCCCCTAGGCACCTGATTGGTTGGTTCAAAATACTGATGAGTAAATAAAAGCATTGTATGATGATTTAACTCAGAGTTGTGGCTGTAACACCATCCATCACACATCTCTCTGTTGAGGAAAACTATTTTCCATGCATGGGGCTGTCTATCGAGAAAAAAGTATACATTACATTTTACAAGTAAAAAGTAAAATATTACATGCTTTTTGTACTCTTGAATTAAATACATTTGGGGGTTGGTCACTTATTTTTTTTAACTGTAATTGATCAGCAATTACAAAATTAGTGAGACAACAATGTCTGAAAACAGAAATTTGCATTTGCATGTAAATATCAGTTTAACAAAATATGATTCAACAACACCATACAACACCTCTGACAGCATGTCCTAGCCTCTTATACAATGCTGCTGAGACCTGTGAGGTGTGTTGTGGAGCCCTAGGTGACCGGCATGGAATAACCTGTGCTTTAATCAAATGTTACTCTTACCATCTTCTACCATTTAATAGGTTAGAACAAAGGAATCCTGTGCAGAGAGTTATGTGTAACTATGGAAACATAAGTAGATTCAAGCAAAAATTAAACAGACTAGTTTTGGAATGCTTTGACACACACTGCTGTTGAATGGCAGAGACCTGAGCCAGGGCTGGAGTTAATTGGTAATCTTCCACTCAGTTATTTCTGACCCCTTTATCACCATAACATGACCTCAATGACAAATCTGCTCATTACTGCCTAATCTAACATCTGCTCCTCCTCTACATCTCTCAGCACAAATTTCTCCATCACTTCTCTGCTGCTTGAGCTTCTTACTTGCCATTCCTCCCTTCTTCCATCCCTCTGTCTCTCTCTCTCTCTCTTTGAAAATGAATAAAGAAATGGGGAGAGGGGCAGAGGATCATGCAATCTTAAACAGTACCAAACACAAAGCAGATATACAGGCAGGGAAAGAGAGGGAGTCTTCAAAAAATAAAACAAAAATATAGATATAGAGGGAGAGCGATATAGGTGAGAGAAAGACAGACACATAAGATTTCTGGAAAAGAAATGTAAAGCAGAAAGACGAACTATGGCATAGAGAGATGGACTTGATAGCAAAAGCTAATATCCAGACAGTGAAAATGCCATTTGTCCATGGAATACTAGCATGAATAATCCATGCGCCGAAGTGCAGTGGCTCTCCTGAGATGAGCAGCCCTAGTAAGATGTGGCCAATCAGGTGCTCTTCATCCCCTACCCCTCCACAGGCTATGTCTATTTAAATGTGTGTTTAATCGGAGAGTGTCACAGCTGTAACCAGGGCTGCTATCATATACCTAGCCCTCGTCATCTCTGCTTGTCGCTAACATTCTTGAGCTTACTCACACACATGTATGCACAGTTAGAGAAAGAGAGACAGAGAGACAGAGAGAGAGAGAGATGGTGGATCCTTTCCTCTCTCTGCATTTCAAGCTCTCCCTTTCAATCTATCTCTTCCCTATTTATTTTCCCCCAAATGGTGTCTCACACACAAACACACCAATAGCCTGCAGCCATTTCTATGCTGCCTAATAAAGAGAGACAAGAGAGAGAGTGGGAAGATGAAACATACAGTGAGAGGAAGAGAGATGTAGAGAAAGAGGTGGGGAGGAAGTGAGGGGTGTCCTCAGGACAATGAGATGTGAGGACCCACAGTAATGACGATGATGAGGATTTAATGAATTGCTGACAAACCCTCGTCAATGCACTGTTGAAGGATGCCACAGTGAAGATAATCAAAACAAAGACTTTCCTCCTCTCTTTTCATCTGGTTTGAGAATTATGGAAGACAGAGGGGGAGATAAAAACAAAGAATGAAACAAGAGAGAGGGGCCAATGACAAGGGGAATGCATGATTTGGTGGACACTGAATGTGGACATATGCCCAAATCTCCCTTCACTCCCTCATCTTTCTCTTGTTACAATCCATCTCTATGCAAACACACACACAGATATGTACAAATTCAGGGCTGTTGCAAAGTCATGACAGTTCAACGGGGTAAATAAATATGCTAGTGTTTTCTGGACAAGTGACCCATCACCACAACTGGGGCCACCAAGAGAGAGATAGAGTAATCCAGAGAGAGAGATAGAGATAGATAGAGAGAGAGAGAGAGAGAGAATCTGGATTAAAAGAGGTTAGTCCACATTGTAATATGGGGAGGCATTAACAGTTTAAGCAAGGACAGTGGGAACAGATATAGGCTACACCTCACTGGACTAGCCAAGTTATACCAAGCTAAAACTCTGGCAGAGATAAGCCAAAGCCAGGCTTTTAAAATTCTTGTTATCTTTGCTGTCCTGTTCACCTATTGATAACCTTTCTTCACACATATATAAACACACACACACACACAAGCACACACACTCCACCCACCAGACTCTAGCTGAAAATCCAATGTTCTTTGTTATCTCTTTCACACTCACTATTTGTACTCTTTCCCTCTATTTGCACTATTTTCTAACAATCAATTCAATGAATACAGGACAATGCTCTCCTCTCTTATTGTGATTCTCCCATTGCTTTCACTGTGCTTACCTCTGCATTTTCTTATAGACAGGTCATCTTTCATTCCATCTTCCCTCAGAAGAACTCCGTAATGTGACCGTCCACTCCGAACTGACCTGCTGTGCTGTGACCTCTGTTGACATCCATCTGCACATCATCTCCTCTTCCTCTGCCCCATTATTCTCATTGTCTGGATCACTCCTCAGACAAATCTGACTCCAGACAGTAGCCTCCCATTAAACAGGATGGCACTTCTCAGAGAGGCCTTATCATGACTTACGGTACATAAGATGGGGAGGGAGGGGGCAGCAGGAAATACACAATAGGTTGAATTGAAAATGCAGTGATAATTATCATAAAGGAGAACCATGCAGTGGATACTGTCCCTATGTTTACCCCTTTAGTAAGACGTGTCAAATCAAATTGTGGGCACAACTGAATGTCGACAGGAAAGCTTCAAAGCTAGAAAGATGCATTTAAATCTGGTCACAATTGTGCCTGCCGAACCACCTCCTACAATGACCTGACGCACTCAAAGGCCACATTCTACAAATCTGCAAATGTCCACTGTTCTTCAAAGAAGCAAAGAAGTGAAAAGATAAAGGTAAACATACAGCTTGTGCTTCTGGCATCTTTCCCTGCAGACCAGCTGTCTGAGCCTGCCCTCAGAACAGCACAGCAATAGAGTTACACAGAAAACAGAGAGAGCAAGAGAGTGAGAGAGAGAAATCTGATCACACCATGGATTATTGGAGATGCCTTCGGTTGTAAATGCCCAGGAGGGATGTGAATGACGATCTGATCAAGGGTGATCAGGGGAAAAACACCAGATGTGTGCATACACTCAAGATAATGGTCCATCCCAGTGCACTCGTTCAGAAAGCTTATCCACTTCCCTTGCCAAACAGTGAGGCAGGAGTCCCCTCTGGGTGGTTTGGCTGTCAGTTACTTCTTGCTGCCAGCTTCTGCGTACACCCCAAAAAATGTCAAAAACAATATTCTGTATAGCATCCAAGAGCATCCTGTGGCAAGGAATAGCAGCCAGTCCCCAGCATTGAGCCCTGGTGTAGTCATCACAAAGTCTCTGAAGTATTACTGTCAAGGTAACCATTAAGCTGAAATCACACCTTGGGTAGTAGCAAGCTAACTAGCCAAGATATCCAAGCTAGCCAGGCTTGTGGATGTGTTAAAAGCTCCCATATGCACAAGCACCCTGAAATCTCTTTCGCTACAGTCTACTATGCTGCTCGACGACTACTAGCCTTGAACACTCTATACCCTATGCCTGTGAAGTCACTGTGATCAGGATGAGTCATATTTTTTGTGCTTGACCATTTCACCAAGTGCAGGCTTCTTCTGAAAACAGAGGATTATTTTATGGGTGTGTGGACATAAGGATAAAGCTTGGCTTGCTTCAGCAGGGAACAAAACCAAGCTGAATGCCACAGAAATTTGTGGGCTGTGGAGAAAAGTCTAAAGCTCTGTCTCTTAAATATATACATGTTTTTATTAGAGAGATAGACAGAGTGTGTGTGTGTGTGTGTGTGTGTGTGTGTGTGTGTGTGTGTGTGTGTGTGTGTGTGTGTGTGTGTGTGTGTCTGTGCGCGTGCGCAGGCACGCACTTGTGCATTCAGAGGAAATAAAAGCCACTATATCTGGCTTATTTGTGCTGGTAGCTGGAGGGAAAGCTATCAGCAGTGGAGTGTTAGCATGTGTGTAAAATTAGAGAAGTCTGGGAGGGCAACCAGTGCTACCATCACTGTATAGGGGCTATTAGAGTAAATAGCTGCTGAAATAAAATGTCAGAGGATCTCTTGGGAAGGCATATCAAGGTTGGCCATCTAAAAACACACACTAACAAATAAGATAGTCCATATCTCAGTTGTCCCTGAACACCCTCTTCCAGAACAATACACATACTTAAAACTCTAGGACATTGTCCCTGATGACCAGAGGGAGGACTGAAAATACAAGCATGTATTCAGATCCATTCAATACTGCCCCTACATTAAAAGTGTGCCTAGAGATATCATGGGAGTTAATGATAATGAAGTGTATAACAAACTGACTTCATAAAATTATAAATGGCATTTTCTTCCCCACACACAAATGGCCAAAGTATTACACATTATGAAAGCAATGTGCACTGTTCCAAACTGGACCTCCACTTCAGATAATCAAACAATTACTTGCATTGTCATAATTTCAAAGAAGCTTTACATTCTGTCAAACAGGTTTGACATAGAAAACTATGCGCTGAAAGACTGAAGGACTTTTTGGTGTGAGTACATCTTGCTGAGAAAGCCCTGGAAAGGTTGGTCTGGAAACCTGCCTGTGACAATGGTAGCTCAGTGATTAAGGTACTTGACTAGTAATCAGAAGCTTGCCAGTTCAAACCACACCAGCAAATTGTGCTCAGTCATAATTGTAAATTGCTTTGGATAAACGCGTCAGCTAAATGCCATAATGAAATGCCTGAATCATGTTTCTAACTACTGAGGACAAACTGAAACCTGCTGTTCCTTTAGATGGCCTATGAAAGCATGATTTGTTTAAATGAATTGTTTCTGCCTTAGACTAAGCACAATGTTTATTTCCTAACCTGAAATATCAGCTAAATGGCTGAGAACATGATAGCTGAGATGACATTTTGGCTGATGTCAATACTCATGAGTTTGAGGCTTTTGCAGATTTAGGACTGAATATCGATATAAAATAACCAAGTGAAATTATTTTTTGGAAAACACAGTGCACAATAAAATCTCAAATCTAACCAAAAATAACTTCAACATGTTCTCCAGTGAAAACATTCAAGAAAAGAAAAATCCTCTGTTTTTCTTCTTTCATTTTTGGAATGGCATGGTGGGTCAAGGCGCAAGACTTGGACAACGAGAGAAGATAGTGTGCACACCACAGGCTGTCATTCAGGGCAGCAGGAGACTGATGCGAGTGCGGATAGTCTGTCGGAGTGCTCAGCGGGATCTTGATTGAGCAGTGTGGTAAAAAGCAGACACAATCCAGTATAGGAACTGCCAGCTGAACTCTGAACACACATGGACCGTAAAACTCACATGTACAGGAAACCCTCAAAGAACTAACTATTTGCCCAAATATCTAAAAATCATTTGTATATATACATAGGACATACACATGTACAAAAACATCAAAGACAAACTTGTCAAGAGTTAAATGACAATTCAGATAATAACTGTGGTACTGTACCCTGCAACCACTCTATATGAGCACATTTACATTTATTAACACAACCACTAAAATAAATAGTATGAAAGGATCAATTATTATCACTCATACCTTTTGTGGGAGTTGTCTACTGCATTACTTTCTAGAGATGTAGACTTCAGCTTTACATTGAAAAAAACCAAGATAAGCCTTGCTGATAATTTTGTTGATCTATACCCTCTGAACTTTAGAACGCCATAGAACGAATGTCATGATTTAAACATCTGCTTTGTCTAATATAAATTGGTTCTACGTTCTAGTACTTCAGAAGCACTTTTACACAGCAGATGAAGGATCTCTGTCTGAAATGTGCTCTTTCTCTGGAAACCATGTGCAATTCACTACAATTTTGACCATTTCTACATATATAATTCCTGTTTCACTGTGTAGGATGTGTCACAGTACTTTTGCTATTTTTAGCATTGTGCTATTCTGGACTGAGACCTTTTGGAGTTACTCCTCCAGCTTAGGGGCACTTTGGGCTTTGACCCCCATCACCACCAACTTTGGTGTTAACCTTTTCTCTATTTCTTCCAACTTCTCATATTTCTTCCTTTGGATGTTTCGATCACTTAGGACTGCTACATCCATTACCACTGCTGTTTTCTGTATCTTGTCCACTATAATAATGTCTGGCTGATTTGTCACTACTTGTTTATCTGTCTAGATCTGGAGGTCCTACAGGATCTTAGCCCATTTTAACTTGGGTGTGTCCAGCTCATATGCCTTGCATATGTTCCTGTATATGATCCCTTGGTTGTGTCTCTTAGTGTATGCGTTCTGTACCAGCATTGTGGATCTTGCTCCTAGGTGCTGGATTGTCTCTGAGGCTCTATTACACACTCTGCATCTTGGATCTTCTCTGGTGTGTTATGCCCTTGCTTCGCTTGACCTAGTACCATTACCACTGTTATGCCCTTGCTCTCAATTCTGCTCAGGTGGATTAGTGAGTCAATGTCCCTTTCCATCTATCAACCATGTACAGTCCTGCTCCTCAGTCTGTACCCACTGTGATTATCTGGCTTAGAGGATTCAGGCCTATGCAGTCCAGTAGCCCACTTGCCATGGGGTCTACCATGCATGTAGTATCAGGATGCAAGATGCTGGCAAACAAAGCATCCACTGAGAGACACAACAAAGTGGCCAAATATGCAAGGCATATGAGTTGGACACTCATGTCCAAAAAGGAGGAACCACAGAGAGTGGTGAAAACAAATAGGTGCCAGTATAATTTATGTTCAAGTGGATATATTCCATTCCAAAAGTACATTCTCAATCGGGTAAGACAGCAATTAGTTATAGCACTCCATCAATATGGAATGAGTTACAGAAACATTTCAAATTAGAGAAGCTAGTATCCTTATCTGAGTTTAAGAGATCTGATAAAGATTTTTATTACTATGTTTGTTTGTGTTTTGATTTCTGTATTCCTTCCTTTACCTTCTCCCTTTTTTGTTATTTGTTGACAGTTCAATTGAGTGTGTGCCTCCTCCTTGGCCAGGGCTCACTAGTAAAAGGGATTTTTATCTCATCGTGAATGCTACCAAGGTTAAATAAAGGGTTAATTTAAAAAAACAGCAGTGATATTAGATGTGTCGGTACCAAATAATTTAAGCATTCAAAACAAAGAATATGTAAGGTGTGACTATAATGGTACGCCCCCCCCCCCCCCCCCCCACTTATCATGTGGTATGTGCAATGGGAGTTGTCTGTTGACTCTGTTGACTGTGACTGCCTCCTTATTTGTGACCACACCCACCTTATCATCACACACCTGAACCTTACTGTTCATATCATGCATGTCTGTATTGAAACCCCTGTTTTGTATGTAGCACCATTGTCAGTCATTGTAGGTGTTAGTGTTCATGTTCTTGCTCACAATTATGTTTCATACTCATGTTTACATGCTGTTGGGTGCTGTTATCATCGATTGTTTGTACCATGCTGCACTAGTTTGTTACTTGCGAGTATCTTTGATGGTTATTGTTTGTTCATGTTTTGCCGTGTCTAATAAATGTCTGTTTGCATGGAGAGATGTTTGTGCATCCTGCTCCTTGCCCTGCAGCACTTGGGCCATCACAATGAAAAATACCAGGGACAGAAAGAAGACGTACATAGAATGGGGAAGGTTAACACCAAGGTTGTCACAGAGGTGACACTTGGAGATGTGACCATCTTAGGCTGGGGGAATAAGTCCACATAGAACATCATCAATCTCAGTCCAGAAGAGCACAATCCAAGAAACAGCAAAATACTGCGCTGTACCCTCAAACTCCCACGCCTCTGGAAAAAAAGGCACAAATGTGGAAAAAAAAAACCATAGGACCATCAAGTGGAAGTGTGAGGCTTGTCTTCTTCCCACAGTGCATCCTTGTGCCAAGGTTATCAATGCACACACTCCTAGCTGTTCAATGGTGTAAAAGACAATGTGATTCCTCAGAGCAGTCCCCCATCTTCTATTGCTCCACGGTCCAGTTCTGATGCACACATGCCCATTATTGGCACCTTCGGTGGTGGATGAGGATCGGTACAGGCAATCAGCACTGTGTTCTGACACCTTTCTATCATAGCAACCATTAACCTTTTCAGCAATTTGTGCTATATGAGCTCTTCTGTGATAGTGGAGCAGACAGGGTAGCCTTCGCTCCCTACATGCATTGAAGAGCCTGGGTAACCCATGATTGTGTTGCTAATGGTTCATTGGACCACTTTTGGTAGACACTAACCACTGCACCCTGGAACATTCCACAAGACCTGCCATTTTGTATATGCCCCAACTCAGTTATCTAGGCATCACATTTTAGCCTGTTATCCTTAGCAAACTCACTCAGAGGTTTACCTTTTTTTTCTGATTACAGTACATAAACTGTTTGCTGCCAAATATATTCCACCCATTGACAGGTGCAACTGTAATAAGATAATCAAATGTTATTCACTTCACTTGTCAATGGTTTAAATGTGGCATTTTAAAATGATACATGCATAGAGAAGAACACAAGGTTTCCAGAGAGACAGGACTATTTATGGACAGAGGTCTTTCATCAGCTGTATCAAATTGCTGAAACTCCCAAACACATAAGCAGTAACAAGTAATTACATGTGAACTAAATCCCTCACAGAGACAAAAAACAAAATGTATAACAGTGGACCCACACAAATGACAACCAGGCAGTCTAAGACAGTACTCAAACGCAAAGCATGAGCACTAAATTAAATGGCAGGTCTAGCCCTAACAGAATCATGCTTTACTTCACTGAAAGTAAAAAATGTGTGCACATGCATACACAGAAATGCACACATACAGAGCCATAGCAGAAAGCAGCTTGAGAGTACAGCAAAAAAGAGAGGCAAACCAGATTCAAGGTTTCAGAGGGCAGCGTGAATGAAGGAAAGAAAAGAGAGATGGAAGGAATAAATACATTGTGTCTGACAGCAATCCAGTGATAACAGGAGGGCAGAAGTGCAAGGGGGAGCGGCATCTGGGAATGACAGATTAGTGGGCTGTGCAGGGAAGAGATTGGAGTGCTGATCTGGGCACAGTGATGAAAAGAAGCCTGATGCCTTTTGACATTATAATTTAGAATATTTACATACTTTGGATATGCGGCACTGCACCGGGAAGGCAGACTGGAAGTTAAGGGGGGGGGGGGGGGGGGGGGGGGGGTTAAGCATAGTTCCTGAAGTCAAACTGTAATTAAGGCTTTGTAAGATATGTGGGAGACAAATGGTTGATGATGGGACAGAACACACAAAAAGACTGAAGTGAGAGAGAGAGAGAGAGAGAGAGAGAGAGAGAGAGAGAGAAACAAAAAGAGAGTGAATGAAAGAGATTGGCAATGCAAAAATTCAGCTATGTCTTAATGGACATGTTTTCCATTCATTAAGATGTATGTCAGTGGACATTATCTTGTAACTGAAACTGGTCACTCACCAAACACACACTTCCTCAGTTATATTCTTATATATTAATATTAAACACTATTATATATTAATATTAAACACTGCTATCATATAATACTGTAAGATAACGCTTGTAGTCTATACTATTTCCATATCTAATTAGGCAAATTTAATTAATCATAACTTAGCATTTTATTTGTTACTGTACTTTAGCTTGGCAACTGAAAAGTCACAGAAGTCAATGATGATACAAAACAACACACACACACACACACACACACACACACACACACACACACACACACACACACACACACGAGAGAGGGAGCGAGAGAGAGAGAGAGAGAAAAAGAGCTTCAACCAAGCAAAGAGAAGGTAGAGAATCACTGCAAGGAATGAGAGCTGGCAAAGACAGGGGGCAGAAAGCCAATTTAGCTTTCACTAGTAATCATGCTGGTAAGCCCTTTTACTGTGGAAGGGGAGAGACCAGTTTTGATTCCTCACCCTTTTCAACAGCTTTTGGTCTAGCTAATATATTTAAGCTGCGCACTGTTCTATAAACCCATGCCACAAATGCTTTTCAATCGAAACCAATTCCCTGAAGACCACCGGTAGAAAAGGCAGGGTGCTTCACCACATCAATCCAGTAGGATTGGGGGGGGGGGGGGGATATGCAACTGCAAAACACGTTTTAAAGGCCACTGATGTGTTCCCCGTTTGTCTAAATAGGCTTTGTATACATCTCCACTAGGCTAGGGGATCTAGTGGGTTATCAGAAAGCGTGTGTTTGTAAACGAAGTAAGAGAGAAGAAAGAAAATGTAAAGACAGCAAGAAACACACCCTCTGTTGTGAACTAGCTCTTTTAATATTGTATTACAATTATTGTGGCAGCTTCAGGGCCAACACCTTCCTGCAGGCACTGAAAAGTGAGGCATATTTACCATTCACTGGCAAAATGAACCTTTCACCTCTTTGACTCACTCACGATCTCCAAAACAAAAAAAAAATGCTATATTTTTGCATTACACTGAAAAGCATACAAGCTCACTTTGATGTTCTCACAGCGGAAACAGGACTGAAAGGGCAACTACCTCCTTCATCTGGCAGGAAGGATGCTGGAGTTGACTCTCATCAGACCAGAGAGAAGCAACTTTACCCTACAGTAAGCCCAGGGCTGTACAGTTCCACAGGCAGCAGTGGCTGTGACAGTTCTGACAAACTTGGCATTGGGGGGTTTGAACCGTAACTGTTAAGCTACTCCTGATAGAGATGGTTTGGTCTAAATGAACCTCAAACTGAGGGCAAGCATGCAAGTGTCTAAGAGCCATTCCAGCACTCCACCAATTTTCATTGGCCTCCAACTCCCCCTGCTTCTCTCTAAAAAACATTTACCCACATATATAACTACATCTGGAAAAATAAATTTCAGTTAGTCACAGTAAAAAAAAAAAAAAAAAAAAAAATTAGAAACAAAAACATCCAGACAAGCAAAACTCAGAATGAACTCAGCAGCTGCTTATGTAAATATGTTAGAAAATTCCCCATGGAAGTCATTTTCTTTACACTACAAATGGCATGCCATAGAAACTTCCAGAAGATATAGCCTCTCACCCTGCCACAAAAAGACATTGAAAGTGACACTGTAAAATTCTCTCTGGAGATAAGACTTGAGCTTGAGACATGCCTGTCATTTCAATTCTCCAAACTGGTCAGAGGACTGCAGAAAGAAATATATGCAGTTTTTATTATTTTTTTCTATTTATTCCCAAAGTCTCTAAATAACTTCTTTTGTTCCAAATCATCAACCATTGCCCTAGTTGTCAGTGAAAAGAGATTAGAAACATTAAATGAATGAGAACATTTTCTCTCATTGGCTTCCCCTATTGCATGTGGTTTTATACCCCTCATTCTTTTCAGCATTCCCATTGTCACATCTGAGATTACAAGATTTAAAGAGAGAACTTCCAATAACATTCCAGTTTGAGATGAGCTCGACACAGTATCGGTATTTTACCACCATCATGCAATGAGCAACTGAGACAGTGGAAAGCCAGCCTGCCTTCTCTTCAACGATGCAAATGTATCTTTTATAATAAGCTGTTAATGCAGCTTTGTAAAGATTTGCCAAAGTCAAATTAAAGTTTATGACAAGAGGGGTTTAAAATACAATCATACATGTTTCCACATCTGCTAGCAAATTAAAACTTAATTTATGATGGTGAGAAAGCCAAGCAAGCAGCAAGCTTCTTCAAAATGAAGACAGTAACTAAACCTTCTACAGCTTCTGTTCAGAGGAGTGAAGAATGATTCACCATAGCCTACACTGCTGCCCAGGCCAGCATTAGACTTGTTAGTGCACTGCCCACAACCACTGAGCTCAACATGGCCCTTTCTCAGCAGCTTTCAACACCCATATTACAACACCATTGCAGAGATGGAGATGTTTCTATGTCTTTTTCAACAAGGAGGTCAGATGTGAGAAAACCAGAGAAAATGGTAAACACCACCACCAACGACAGCAAGAAAAAAAACCTTTTCTGAGTTCACAGGGAATACAGCTAGGTAAGAAAGAGGATGCTCTCCAAGCCCACACAGAAATCCATTCCCTTGGCCTTTGTTTCATCCAAGAGCTTTGGTGGGTGGCAGGGCTTCAAGGCTGAGACACCAAGAGACCACTAGCCAGCATTAATGGGAGCTCTCCGTACAATAGGAGGCACAGCCTACTGTATGACTCGCTGAACACAAGTGATGAGAATGGGATATAGATAGACGGAGTGCGAGAGGGGTGAGACTGAAAGCAAGAGAGGGACAGAAAGTGACGGCGAGAGAGCAATATCTCTCACATGAGGGAGGGAGAAAGAGAGAGAGAGAGACTGACACTGAGCAGACCTTTTAGCTATGATGCATGCTCCAGCTGTAATACACATCTACAAAGCCTGTATTCCTTCTGCATCTGATGAGGACAACTGCACCTGTCGCACACACTCAGTGCTGCATAATATCCATTGCTGGGTAGACGTTTTGACCTTCCAGTCATTTCCAATTATATCAGACTGAAGAATAAAAGGTTGGTGGGCCTCATTTACATGGAAGTCTGTAAGTGTGAGCATGGGGTAAGGTATGTGTTTGTGAAAGGAGGTCAAACAAAGACTTCAGTCTAAATACCTTCGTAGAAAGCAGTCTCTGAAACCTTGTCCTCACATTCCAAAAAACAATGGGGATAGTAGAGGCAAAACTGGAGGGGCATAGAGGCTCTGAATTCACCAATGACTAGAGCCACAGGAACAGAGGCTCAGGATGAAGGTCTGAATGCTTCATAAAAAGAGAAAGAGAGGGGGCGAGAGATAAGAGAAAGGGAGGGAGGGGGTGTCAGGATGGGGAACTCAAATCAGCATTGTTTTTTTGGTAGAAAGTAAGTGTAAGAAAAGAGAGAAAGATAGGGTGGGGGATGTGTTTCTTATGATAGTGGTGGTGGTTGTTTTATCTTTCACATTATGTCATGCAGAAACTGAGGAACATTATTCCCAAATTATCTCTTGTCAAACAAACTAGATTACGGTGCAGGAAGGAAAAGGCCAATTGTTTTACAAGTAAAGTGCCATTGCATTAAAGGTACCAGTGGAAGTGGTGCTGATGATGCAAGAAACAGAAATATTTTTAAGCAGCAGGATTCACATTACCAAGTTACAGAGGCTGAGCCCTTAAAGGCTTTTTAATAAACTAGGCTCATTACTACAGCTTTTTTTTGCCCACTCCAAAGTTAAATTAGTACATTCAAATATTTGTGTTATTTTATGAATCAGAACTTGATTTCGGCTTGAGAGCCAATTAACTGCAAATTCATTCACCTCAATACCCTGCAGAGAAATGAAAATATGCATATAGTGCACCGCAACAATGGAACGTTACGAGCACGGCCGATGGTTCACTCATGTTGTTTTGCTATAATGTATCCACAAAGCCGTAATTCTTCGTATTCGTAGTTGGTTGATTACTTGTGTCCCTCTTGCATTTGTGAAGCTACATCTGTGTGTGTCTTCTGTACCCTTATCTGTGCAGATCAGCTATGAGCATATGCGAGCATATGACACCGACGCCACCAAATCGGATCGATGTTAAAACCGTAGCAGAGTATCAAAACGATGAATAACTTCCACCACAGCTACAGGACAACAAAGGAACTTTAAGGTCGGTCGGTCGGTCTGTCTGTCTGTCTCTCTCTCTCTCTCTCTCTCTCTCTCTCTCACACACACACACACACACACACCTTGGATTGTTCAGTAGTTTGGCCTTCAATGCCTTGTTCAGTCTGGATAATAGACTGGGATGTACTATAGCAACGTCGAAATCGGGTGGTGCCAACACCCTGTTGCGTGTACTATATACTTGGCGCCACCCAACTGACATAATTTATTATAACGACAGACCCTTATCAGCAAAATGTACCAAACATACTGGTTAAATTATGACGGTCGGGACCACTTTTTCAGAATGATTATGTAAGTGTTAAGAAAAAATCCCACCTGCTGCCTTTACTTGGAGAAAAATAAACACCCTGTGAGGCCACACCTTGCGTTAACATGGCGTAGCGAAACTAAGTATAAGGAAAGGTTGGGAGTTCCGTTTATCCCGTAAACCGTTTGTGAAAAGCACCAAAAATAATTTTACAGTTACGCGTACAAAGTCTGTAGCATGCGTTCAAGTTGCGAGCCAATGCACATGGGACGTTCGACTTTACGGACTGCGTGTACTGCTAGTGGCCAATGGTAATTCGAATCGTTAAAGAAACACTGACTTTGGATGAGAACGCAAAAATCTTTCATGTTATCAGTCGCCAATACACGAAATATTTAAATGTTACATTACCTTGACTGCAAAGAAGAAATACAACAATCGTCCAACTGTTCCTCATTTTAAAAGTCGTAGCCACTGATAGTGTTTCACAATCTTCTTGTAATATACACAGTTCGATAACACAATCCTCAACCTCAAAAACTGCCTTATCATAAATTATCCTCTCGCGACGGTCACCGATAAATAGTGGTTAATGAATACAGGCAAATCCAAGACAGAGATTAAATTTTGCCCCGTGAACCGGCGTTTTGTTTTCTCGATCTACTGGCAGCGATAAAAACAGCTAAATCCCTCCCCAGTCGAAGGTAGGTTATGTCCTTCGTGTGTTCGTGAAGATCAAAAACGTCTGAAGGCAAGATGACACACTATTGCCTATGGCTGAGACTTCTTCCACTAAACATTGCTGCAGCAAGTGTAGTGTGGAGCTTGAATGTGATGTCATGCAGCGTCACAAAACCCGATGACCAAATCGAAAGGATGGTATGGTATGGAAAGCTTGTAGAACTTCATGTGGTTGAACCTGTTAGGCTGGTTTCAGTGGTGTTTCCCTGAGGAACGTAGGGCAATAGTACAAAACACATAGCTATTCGAAAATGAAACAATTCTCGTTGTATAGACAATCGCTGGAAAATCCCTTTATTAGTTTCTAAGACAAACCGAAAATCATATGAAAGTGTGAACAGCTATTCATATTTAATTGTAAAAGCGTTTGCCTAGTCCTATTTTGTATAGCACACAGTGCGGTTACAAGGACTTTTAAGTGTTCATATTTAAACAATGTCTAAATCAACAAACATATTACCAACCAGATTGTTATTTGCCCAAAATAACGCAGTTAATTAAGCAATTAATACGGGGTAGTGGAATGACGAATTCGGTGTTACCCATCGAGTTCTTGCTCACGCCTTATGCATACTAATCACTTACCTCGCTCTGCCATCTGTTGACAGTTTGATGCTATTGCGCACATATTTATATCGGGCCTTTTTGTTCACTCAACCTAAAACCTCAGGCATAAGTGACATAAGTTACCCAGGTAAATGTTAACTAGTTACATTCGATTTCCAGCTGATTTGGCAATTTTTCTATACAGGTTACTTCCACGTTAAGTTTTCATCTCAGATTTCTGAAATATTAATATTAAAAGCACTGACACATTGTTGTTTATTTGCTGCTCTGACAATCAGCAGCAGGCTCAGCTCGCCAGATCTTGACAAGACACATAATTATTTGTTTCAGCCTCCAAGTTATTCACTGCTGCCTGCAGATTTTGAAGTTACCTTGTAACGGTTTCACTAGGTTCTCCCTTAAAATGACCTAATTCCTTGTGTAGTCCACTTTGCAGGGCACTACTAGGGCGATGAGAGGGCACCTATAGCCCAGTTCTTCTGCAAGTGACTGCCGAAGTGACTACAAGAGCAAATGTGTAAGAATGTACAGCAGCAGTGCGTGTAACTGAAGCATTTGCGCACGTAATCTACAAAAAAGACACTACTGGAAACAATAGTATCTGTTTAAAACATAGGATAAAATGGTAGCTAATATGCACGAGCATAAATACCACTAGTATACAATCCATCCCAGAGCCGAGAGCACATAAATATCATTCTGCAGTTTCCTCAGGGGCAGCAGTCATGAGTCATGGTACCGTTCCACGCTTATGCCTGCCTCAGAGGTAGCAACACACATGTATAACTATGCAGCTTCCTCAGAAGGATCGTTATCACCATGGCATAGGAGCTGCTTTGGTCCTAAATAATGGTTTCTCGGTGTCCTTGAACTGAAAGTGAGCCATGTTGAAATTTGTTGTAGGCTACATTTCTTGCAAATGTTCAGAAACTAAAAATGGTTGATATATGAGATACTAGTTACATTTACACTCATGTCACAACATTTCCATGACGTTAGTAATATGCTATATGCATTTGATGCCCTCTATGTACTTATTGAAGGTGCTCTATACAGAGCGCACTGTGTATATTCAGTAATGGGTTTTTTCACCCACAGAGTTTACTTGGCAGTTCTTTTAGTCAGCTTTAGGGAATTGTGCCATTCTCCAGTATTCACATGTTCAAATGTCTTCAATTTGTCCTCCATAAATGTTGTTCCATGGTCAAAAATGAAAAAAATTTAACCAGGAGTGGTCTTTCACAGACTATACCCTAATCACAATCTAAGACTACTTTTAGAGAGCATTTTAGAAAATTACCGTTATTTGTTGATAAAAAAGACTTTTAGGCCATTTAGGCCAGTGATTGCTGTTCTGAGAGTTTGGACTGAGAATCCACAGACTTTAAGAAACCTCCTGGAGTCACTTTAGTCTCCACTCCATGCAGTCCCATCTCTTGAGTTATAGTGTAGTCGTGTTGTAAGGCATTTCAACCTCTAGATCAAATACAGTGGAATCTGGTATATGTACTTCAGTGCTGGTGTCTGTGCAGTCATATATTAAGATAGAATAGTTGGAACTAATGGTTGGTTTTGCATTAGTTTTGACTTTTTTTCTTTCTATTTTTATCTAGCCTTGTTTATTTCAGTTTAGTTTTAGTTCATTTTAAGAGTGTGTAAATAGTTTTTTAAAAAAATTCTGAAGATTAGTTATTTTTTATTTAGTTTTTGTTTTTAATATTTATTATACAAGCTGTGATGACAAAAGGTATCTGACAAGGTTATGATTAAAAAAAATCTGAAATGCATGATATGATATATAAGCTCAAATATGATATTTAGAATTTCCTTCCAATAAGGTTTGCCATTTTAGCATGGCTAAATTAGCACAAAATCGATGGCTGTATTATGACAGCAATGGAGGGTATGCTTGTGATGTCATAGTGGGTGGGCATCACTGGGGTTGACTGAATGGCAGAAAGCAGTGTTAGTGTGAATGCCATGGAAAATAAAAATAATTGAAAAAAGAAAGATCCATTGCGCGAGAATTAGGAGCAAGAATTACAGCCCACCGATAGCTAAAGAAAAAAGGAAGATCGTGTTCACTAGCAAAACAAACCCAGTTTAGATAAGATAACACTTTATTGATCCCGAAGGAGGTTGCTGTTTAGATTAGGTAGCCAGATAAATTAGCTAACTTTGTTGACTTGAAAGCTATACATTTGAAGAACGAAAAAACATTAAAGTCCGTAATAATTAGCATGTTCGGTTTAATGGTAACATTGGATGAGAGATTGTTTTACCAACACAAATATATACCATTACTGGGTGGCAGTGTTAGCTACAGAGAAAGTAGGCCTAGCTATCGTACAGTTTTCCAAATAAAATAAAATAAAAGATTTGTACAAACCTGTCCACACACAACCAGATTATCAATTGGTGTCATCGTCCCTTTAATTTCACCAGCAAATCCTTCCTTTTCGTGTAACCAAGCTTCAAGGCTTTTTGTAGTCTTTTCTTTGTGCATTTCTTGAGTGTCAAAATTGAAATTGTGTACATATAAATGTCAGTAAACACGATTCCTGACATCATGTTCATGTCCAGTATTTATTTATTTATTAAATTTATTTTTTGATAGTTTGGATGAATCGCTGTCAAATCCAGCTGCCTTCAATTTAAGCTTGTTTCATTGCTGGTTTCCCATTCCCCCCTAATAGATGCATGCATGTTGCTGAATGATTTGCCACTCAGTCCTACTGAGGTGGGGTATTCCAAAAATTGTCATTATTATTTCAGTTCACAGGTATATTTTTCACTGCCCATTTTTGTGATAGTTTTTGTTAGCAATAATAACCATGGTTTGAAATTACTTCTTTCTTAAACATGGGTTCGAGTTTTGTGGTATCTTGAATTCAAGTAATTGCATGGAAATCAGGCCATGGCAGACTTTGTCATATTCCCCGTCAAATTGATGTCCCTTCTCCTGAATTCATATGAACAACAGATACCAATGCAGTCTTATGATTTGAGGTTATTATAAATTGCGCAATTTCAGTGGTATCCTGTCGTAAGAAACACTACAACCGCCAAAAGCCTTGCCTTTGCCCTACCTATTAACCCCCACTTATTATATGGGTTGACAGAATAGTCAGTGACTAGACCATTCAAACAAAAAGCATAGTTATGCTACATTTTTTGCTGTGTTTGATTATTATGGAAGGCCTCTGTTATTGTGTCAGAGACTGCCCTGCTATTTTCCACTGGAGGGCTTTAAATCAAATGTATTTATTTATATAGTGTTTCAATATTTGTTGTCACAAAGCAGATCAAATCATACAGCGGGAGTACAATTTCCCAATAGGTCTATAGCACACTGAACATACTTTATAGCACACCTTAAAGCACAGAGTGTACATTGTGATACATTGTGTTGAGTGAAATAATGTAATGTTGCTATTCTACAAGTATTGCTAACTTGTCCTCAACTCTTTATCATTTAGTATGGACAAACATGATGGTTAATTATTGCTAATGAAAGTACATAAATAGGATGTCATCATATCTTCGCTCTCTCTGTCTCACACCAGTGAGAATATGCAGCTCTGTGTCCCTGACCCACACTTTGAGCCCAGGCTCATTGGTGAAAAAAAGGTACAACGTCTCATCAAGTGATAATAGCTACTGAAGACATTTAAGTAAAGCAAAGTTTATGAGAGAATTCTTTCCATCCAAGAGTATTCTTTCCATCACAGTGACTTCCAAATGAGGTAGGAAACCATCTAAATCGGGAAGCACTGGTCTAAGGCACTCCACTGTACCCTCGCTCAAATCATCTCCACACAAACATTACCGCCTATTCAGCAGTCTGTCCTGTATGTCATGTATTAGCTAAGCAGAGTCAGATAAGCTCATCGCTGTCTTAATTCAGTCATGGATCAGTAGCTGTTTACCATTATAACAGGAACAATTCTCTCTCTCTCTCTCTCTCTCTCTCTCTCTCTCTCTCTCTCTCTCTCTCTCTCTCTCTCTCTCTCTCTCGATAGCTAGCTAGCTATCTCACTCAATGAAGTATTGTACTTGTGCTTAGCATTGAATGAATGGTTCTGAAGATCAGGATTCACTATATATTGACGACGCAACTCTCCAAGATTCCAGTATTCCTGAATTTATTAAAGCATCACACTAAAAAGAAACTATTTACCCTCACTGGAAAAGACAAATTAAAAAGAATGGCTATACTACAACTACACTGACTCTGCAATCAATATCTAGCTGTCATTCCATAACCTTGGACTCCAGTAACCCAAGTTGTAAATTTAGCTTGCATCTGTGAAGCTGTCAAGACCTTCGTCATTTAGAAAAGAATACTCTCCCATTGTGTCTCTTCTTTAAACCAGCAGCCTTTCCCACAATGGAACAATTATGAGCATATGATGACATGAAAGTTACAGTGATGAATAAACCAATAATAAGCTATAGGGCAGATGAAATGCCTTTATTTGGTTATATATACATACATGTACAGTACAATGAAATGTTTCTCGCACCCATTGAGCCAAGAGGGTTAAGGGCCTTGTTCAAAGGCCCAACATTGGCTGCATGGCAGAGCCAAGATTCAAACCTCCAACCTTCCAAAGTCCTATCCACCAGACTAACACTGCCCCACAGTCTATCTACTATCATCTTCATCACCATCTTCTCCATCAAACTTATTTCTCAATTCTTAGACAGATACAAACATCAGCTAGCTTGATTTGATTATATGTTTTCTTTCTTCACAAGTACCTTTTTGCCATGTTCACATTTTCACTTGGATCATCATGTATTTTCTAGACTACCAGTGATGCTTTTTTTAAATTATGACTTTCACCAGGTAAGTAGAAGTTATTTCTGTCTTAATATACAGTCTTACATTGAATGTTGATATACATTTGAGTTCTCTTTAGTGTCTCTTTGGTGTTGTGTTTTAAAAAGTTCTGGTGATGTGTTAGGCCTTTCCTGACATCCTCACAAACATCCATCATGAATATTTTCCTCACCTCATCCCTTGTCTTTTTTTCCTTCTGCCCTGTTCCTTCATCTTAGCTCTCTCTCCATCAGTTACAGTTTGCCCCAGTGTGTCCTATGGCCCCAGTAAATGCACTTGAAGCTATAAGTGTTGCTTTGGTAATGGCACTCATAAGTGGTTGCCAATAATGCTGTTCACCTTAATTAAAGGCATTAAAGGGCCAAAGGGACACCCACTCTGTGGGAATGATACCTCTTGCACTTCAAATGTTTCACACATATATTCACTCATGCACTCATACTGGCTCTATAAGTTTTTCTCTGCTTATGTGTGAGTTTGTTCTCAGCCAGTTTCTGTAATATCCATGACTTTGTGTCTTCTAGTATTGATATCTCTCATTTCTTCACTGTCTCTCTCTCACTGTCTCTCTCTCTCTCTCTCTCTCTCTCTCTCTCTCTCTCTGATTTTCTCCCCTTTGGTACACTCCTCTTTATCACTGTGGACTCAAGGACTTTGGTTTGCTTCTTGTTTGTGTGCCTGCTCATTATTTCTTCCACACTCCTGTATGGATGTATGAAACTGCGGGTTTCCGACTCTGTAAAAGGAGTGACTAAGAGTGAGATAGTGTCAGGTGGGGGGGAAGGGGATGCATGTGTGAGTGAATACAAAAAGAAAGAGGGAGCTCACGAAGTGGAGGACAGAGTCATAACAACATATCTGCACATCTCAATTTCTGTGCCATGCATCTCAGGGGTGGCATCCATCCTTTTGTCTCTGTGCTGGGAAATAGGGTGCTGGGTGAAGCATCGTGTGTCTTGGCTCCTCTCATCTCTCCTGTCTTCCATTTCGCTTCCTTGCACAGTTCCCATAATACATCTGTTCACTGCATGTGCCTGCTGGCTCATGTGGCTTTTCCCCCTCTGTCCACAGCACACACACACGCACACACACAATGGATGGCTCTCTCTCTGCTCAGCTCACATCCTGTCCACACTGCTCCATAAATAGCAAAACTCTCTCCGCACTCAGGGGCTGACAGAAACAACATTTGGGAAAAGGGATTATGGGAGTTGAAAGGACAGGGAGGTAAAATATGTGAAAGGTTGTTAGTCAGGTTTCGTTTTCCATTTTCTCAGTGCTTGACCGCGTCCATCCTCTCTCCCTCTGCACTCTCACACTCGAACCCCAAACAAATAAACATCACACTCAATTGCATTGCTTACTACAGTTAACACAGATGGTGCATAATTGCCTTTCTGATTTTGCACATATAAACCCGCTCATACATACCCACACACATACATGCGCAGCCACACAATATTATTTACCTATACATATTTTCTTGCTGCTACTTTCTGGGGTAGTTTTAGAAAAAAGGAAACCTGCAGCCAAGGAGGCTTTAATAATGTGGAACAACAATAATCCCTGATCTATAAATAGCAGTTTGAAGGAGAAGACAAAACAAAAGAGCTTCTGTGGTACTGGGGCTGGCTCAGGTGATCTGTCTTGATTTGCCCTGGGCTCACCCACAAGACATTGTGTGTGTGTGTGTGTGTGTGTGTGTGTGTGTGTGTGTGTGTGTGTGTGTGTGTGTGTGTGCCATCAATGACACACACACACACAATGTGTCATTGGCCATCAATGACATCAGTGATAATGTAGTGGCAAATGTGAATGTGGTGTTATCCAACTGCTAAATCTGATCACAGCAATTTATACTCTCCATGGCCACACACCCACACCAATAAGCATATACAAACTAATATCAATAAAACTAATTGAAATCAATAGCTAAAACCCATTTGATAAATAATTTATGTAATCATATAATGATGCAATCTACATTAGAACAGGCAGAATTGATAGATTTTATGACAATTATATTGTAATTACATTCACACAATTCTCTTCAGATTTATTCATTTAAGAGAATCTCATTTATTGATTAAAAATTCTCTTTGAACAATGGTGATCAAATTCTCTCATCCTTACAATTAAAGAACATTCATGAACTATTTCTTTGTTTTGCTTTTAAGATTAAGATTAAGATTTACGATCCATTGCCAAGTATTCCTCTCTTGAAGGTTACAATTGCAATTATGATAATAATAAGAAAAATCCTAACAATTACAAGAGCACCTACTGTGCTTGAATCAGTAATTATATAAATGAAGTAGGAGGCAGAGTAACTATTTATAAAAATGGTCCAGGAATCGCACAGAATATAAATTACATTTGCACTGATTTTTGTCCTTAATGTGAACGATCCATCAATAATAAGAACTTTAACTTTGTTGGCCTCACATAATTATTTTCTGGATACTGGTCCTCATTTTAAATTTTACAAATATGTTTATTTCTGTTGAAAAAGGCAGAATTATTTTTGATGATGCATAAAACAGTCTCAGAACAGCATTTGTATCTATACAAATTTTCATTGCCACCACACAAAACATACTATTGAAACCATAGCCATGATAGATCACATATCAACAGACATCACAGGAATTATTTTCCCCATAATAAAATCATCTTCTATTTTCACTTTGTCTTAACTATATATTTACATGTTCAGAACCTGCAGACACTCCTGCAGAGCAGTCTGCCTGTTTATCAGAATGACAGTACATGTGCTCAGTGAAAATCAACACATGATGGTATGTGTGCTCGGTGAAAATCAAACACATGACAGCATGTATGTTCAGTGGAAATCAAACACATGATCTTGGTTTTGCTAACACCTTGCTCTACCAGGTAATCTGAAAGAGTTAAGATGTAAACAAATGTTTTTTACCTTACTATTGCACCATCTGATCCTACAGGACATAAGTGACTGAGTGGTTAGTGGATACTTTGTGTTCTGCCCTTTATAACATTGTGCTATTCATTGGGAAAGGTTCCATTATATAATAACATAACCTGCACTCTAAAACACATTCAAAATTTGGATATCTTTCCAGACCGATACAAAATAAATAAATCATTTACATTTATATTTACATTTTCGGAACTTAGCAGATGCTCTTATCCAGAGCAACTTAAAAAATTGCTTTGTCATATACTCATAGAATACATCCTAGCCAGTACAGTAGGTTCGGGTCCAAAATACCAATGAACTAGAATAATGTTGAAATACAGGGATCAATACTGATGCCTAGAAGTGCAAAATACAGAAGCTCTATTTCAGACAAAAATAAGTGCAATAACCAAAAAGTACTAGTTTGTTAGTCAACAAAGGAGCAGTCAATATCAGTGCATTAAATAATACCCTTTAATAAGTACTAGTTTCAATTAGTCAACATATGAGTAGGGTCAGTGGTCATTTAAATATTCCTCAAATAGATGGGTCTTCAGTCTCCGTTTGAAGACTGCAAGGGACTCTGCTGTCCAGACAGCAAGCAGAAGTTCGTTCCACCATCTAGGAGCTAGGACAGGGAATAGTCTTAAGACTTGTTTTCCATGCAACTTGAAGCATGGTATTTCAAGCCGAGCTGTACTTGAGGTTCGACGTATTCGAGGTACAGATCGGGCATTGACCATTGACATTATGTATAGAGAGCCTGGTCCATTTTTGGCTTTGTAGGCAAGCTTCAAGGTTTTAAATCTGATGTGGGCAGCTACTGAAAGCCAATGAAGGGAGCACAGCAATGGCGTGATGTGTGAACTTTGAAGACCAGTTGTGCTGCTGCATTCTGGACAAGTTGTAGAGGTCTGATGGCTCTTAGAGAAAGATCCACTGTAGCAAGTTGAGATTACAAGAGACTGCATAAGCACCTGGGCAGCTTCCTGTGAGAGAAAGGGCAGAATCCTTTGTATGTTACAAAAGAGAAATCTGGAAGACCAGATCAGATTTGAAACCTGAGTTGAGAATGACAACTGGTTGTCCAAAGTTATGCCCAGGCTACCAGAAGCTTCAGATAGTGATACCAGTGAGTTCTTGAAGGAAACTGTGAGGTCATGGTAAGGGCTGGGAGTTCCTGGGATGTACAGAAGCTATTTTACTGAGGTTGAGTGGTAGGCAAGCATGCTGATACATCTGGAGAGCTGCATGTCAGAGGGTGGGAAAGAAAGAAATAATTGGCTGTCTTCAGCATAGCAGTGGTTGGAGAAGCCATGAGAAGATATTATATCACCAAGTGAATGAGTATGCAAAGAGAAGAGAAGAAGGCCTAATACTGATCCCTGGGGGACACTGGTGGTTTGGATGTGGATCCTCTCCATGTTACCTGATAGGACTGAAACCATTTCTATGCAGAGCCAGTCACACCAAGGCTGGAGAGAACAGAGAGGAGAATGTTGTGGTTTATTGTGTCAAAGGCTGCCAAAAGGTCCAGAAGAATCAAGACAGATGACATTTTAACAGCTTTAGCAGCATGAAGTTTCTCCATCACTGCTATGAGGGCTTTTTCTGTTAAATGTGCTGGTTTGTAGCCAGACTGATTGGGAACATGCAGCTGGTTCAGGTTGAGGAATAGAAATAATTTATTGTAAACTGCTCGTTCAAGGGATTTGAGAGGAAAGCGAGAAATGATACCAGTCTGTAATTGGTTATGTTGGAGCCATCGAGTGTGGCCTTCTTAAGCATTGGTACCACACTGGTAGTTTTGAATGCAGTTGGTACATGTCTAGAGGATAAGGAGATGTTGATGATGACAGAAATGAAAGGAAGAAGATCTCTTGAGATCATCTGGAACAGAGTGAAAGGAATGGGATCCAGTGGACATGTAGTCGGATTGCTGGAATCAATCTTCAATTCTTACCCAAAAACAATTGGCCACCCTCCTGGTGTCCCTGTTTCCATGGTTTGCCTGTCATGTCTTTGTTTTCCTTTACTTCCTTGTTGTTCCATTCATTAGTTTCATTTTCTCCACACCTGTCATTGCTTTCACCCGTTCCTCTTTTCCAGTCCTTCTTTTGGTTCTGTTCTGTTCCACCCCCTGGTCTTTAGCCCTGCCTGTAATTGTTCACCTGTGTGGTTAGTCGTCATAAGGCTTGGTTGTTTAAGCCCTGGGTTTTGTCTTCCAGTCTGTAAGTTATTTTGGTACATTTGGTTATGGTTAGAGTTGTTGTCACGGTCCTTAGTTTGCCATTTGCTTAGTACATGTGTTAATTTGCCTCAGTGTTTTCCCTGTGTCTCGGTTTGTTAGCCTCCTGTGTTTTGTTTCCCTCTCTCATTAAAGTACCTCCTGCATTTGCATTCTGCCTTTCACCTCATCCATGCAGGAAAAGTTACAAAACCTAAAATATTTGAACAATGGAAATACATATATAACCTCAGCTAGTTTGCTCAAATCATATGGATTTTGGGATAGAATATAGAGACCTTAAGTATATAACCAGATAAGATGAATGGAAACCAAAGTTCAGAAGATTGAGTTAATCTTTTTAATCTCTTCCTGAAAATCATATACTTGTGTGCTCAAACCAATGCCTTTGAAATTAATCAAAAGACAAGCCACTTGAAATAATCAGACTCATGCTAACAGAATTAAGCTCTTCTCTTAGCCTTTGCAATATATCTACATCTTTGAAAATATTAAATCTAACCTAATCTTGATCCATGTAAAATGTGTAATTAAATTTTAAGATCTTAGAGATTGTTGTAAGTCATTATTTTAGTTTAAACTTGCATAGGAATCACACGAATTCAGTCAATAATTATACCTCAACAATAGAATAGTGGCAGTACTGGAGATGGCAGTAAATTAGCTGTTCTGGCCCTTGACCAGGGCCACAGTATGCTACTTAATCTCAGTGGAGTGCAGTATTCAGGAATCAGGAATTTGGGGAATGGAACTCTCAGATCCTATCTGAGGGGGTGTCTAGCCACACTTAGCCACTTCATGCTTTCTTGACTGATGGGATAACAATACTGGAGGCCAAACACACCATACTATACCAAGAAGACTCCTTGGACAAGGCTGCTACAACTATATTTACATACAACTGTAACATGACTGAAACTGCAAGTTGCTCTGCATAAGTGTCTACCAAATGTAATGAGCTGGCATCAGACAGAATGAAGCTGTATGTGAGCCAAGAGTAAATGCGCAACTACTACAAGTACTTGTGACCACAATCTGTGCAGAAGGACAATATAATATAGTTTTATAGTATTGTGGACCAATTAAAACCTAATGTCAAAAGAGGAAATTGTGCGGAAAATAGGCAGCCATGATTACAGACAAATATAGCAGAAATTATATATTGTGTATATAAACATTTTATACATATATTGTACATACATTGTTAATATATTTTGTGTGTGTATGTATATATGTATATATGTGTGTATATATATATATATATATATATATATATATATTGTATATATGTATATATGTGTGTGTATATATATATATATATATATATATATATATATATATATATATATACACACACACATATATACATATATACATATACATATATAACTTGCAGTGAAATGGTTTGAGAGTGGTCTGTCCAAACTGAGGAAAAAAAACAGGTGTATAGGGAAAAAAAAAAATTATATATATATATATATATATATATATATATATATATATATATATATATATGTGTGTGTGTGTGTGTGTGTGTGTATATATATATATATTTCCCTATACACCCCTGTTTTTTTTCCTCAGTTTGGACAGAGCACTCTCAAACCATTTCACTGCAAGTTATATGTATGTGACAAATAAACCAAACTTGAAACTTGAAACTTAAAACTTGAAACAATTTTTAAATTTTTATATATATCTGTCCAATAAAGATGCATTTGTGTGGTCAGTTGTAAATGAAATGTGGATGTGTTGCTGCCACCCTGCTAGGAAGACACGCACTCACAAGCCCTTGTCAATCACCAACCTCAACCACTCCCTCACTCCCAAGCACAGTTCACCTGTTCCCACTCTCTCCTTCTCCTTATTTAAACTGCATGGGTGCCTGGCTCTAGTGTTTCACAGTGTAACCTGCTATGGTCCAAAGCTTAGCTGCTGTGTCCTGTTTCTTGAATGAGGTGCTTGTCTTTGTTCAGTTTTATTCCGCCTACCATGGCATTCTTATATTGTCCTAAAGGTTGCCTTTCTACACTTGTATCTCACGCCTGTGTACAAAATGTCAAAGTGGATAGATTCAGGCATGACCTGGATATAAGATACATGGAGTGGTTAATTGTAATATAGGCTCAGAATGAACACTATCCATTTTAAATGGTAAATTATGAATGAAAGTAAAGCTTCATGTCTCACATAGATTTGTAATAGCCACGCATGAAAGAAGCTGGAGGAAAGTAAGCAGTTTTATGGTTTCTCTAAGCACAATTCACCAGCAGCATAAACAGCATCTTTCATGCTATGCCACTTCAAACCTGTCTGTAGCATAACAGGGCACCTGCTCATTGAAAGCATTCTGGGCTGAGCAGGTACCCAAAAGGTTGTCATGGCCAATAACTACCCCACAGTCCACTTCAAAGTCTTACAGGGCAACCTATGCTCCTGAGGTGGCCTTCCTCTCTGGGGGTTGTCCGAGAGATGGTAATGCACCAAGCTGGCATGTGGAACATTCTCCCAAATATGAGCAGAGCTGGAACTCACTGATTCTTAAATTACTGACTGGTAAACCCACAGAACCATAAGATGTCCTGTAGTTCATCTTGTGAACATTCTGTAGTCCACCTGGTGGAGCAAATAGAGCAAGGTCATAAACAGCCATGATTGACCTACACCACCAATCCTGTTATTCTGAGGGTGAAGTGGTGCAGTCTGGTTTTTTTTTGTTTGTTTGTTTGTTTGTTTGTCTGTTTTTTGATAAACTGTACTGACATACTGGGACTTTGTGCCATACAACCTGCCAGGGACTGTGCCCACCCTCTCGAAAAACCCATGATCCTTGCAGTCCCATTGACTTTTTCACTGCACCACATGTTCTATCTATGGTACACAATCTTTATAATCATGTAATCATGTCTCAAATTTTAAGTAGCCTAAACTATTGGTGTTTTTCTCTGCTATAATGTTGTATTCAGAATAAATTGAAAGCATTCTGTCAAAGAGCTAGATAAAGAAAAAATAATTCCCACCTCTAGATAAATCAAACATCTCTTCATACATTAGGGCCATTTGACTTGAACTGATTTTTGTTACATCTGAAACATCTTTATTGTCATTGATTGTTAGGTTCTTTGTATCTATAGAGGCCTTTTAACTGAAGTATGCAGTATAAACATGGTCTGTTAGGAGATAAAATTATAAGCACAGGACATACAGTAAAACACAACACTGAATAATAAAATACAAGGTCACACAAGATACATATGATTCACTTAAATATAATTAACAGCATTGGCCAATAAGAAAGGAGTAGTGAAGTGAGTGAGTGGAGTGTAGATGTTAGCAGCATATTGAATAAGAAATATCTGAGTGTTCAGTAGTTTTTGTGTTTAGTATGGAGATGGCCCTTGGAAAGAAACTGTCTGAATCTGGAGGTGCGCATTTTGGTCAGCATCTGATAAAGGGCAAGAGTTAAAAGAGGTGGTGATTGGAATGAGCCCTCGTATTGCAGCATGAGGTGGTAATGTCCTCCCTGAAGTCAGTGGGCCGCCAGTGATTTTTTTTTTTTTTTTGGGACGTTTTCACCATTGTCAGCAATGCCTTCTTGTCTGCAGCCTTCATACCATAGTGAGATGCAGTATGACAGAATGCTCTCAATGGTGGTTTTATAGAAGGCCACCAGCAGCTTCCTCTCCATGTTGTTCCTTTTGAGGACTCTCAGAAATGGAGTCTCTGCCATGCTCTATTGACAGCTCATAAATGAGGACTTCCAAGAATTTGAAGTTCTGCACCCTCTCCACAACAACCACATTTATACAGAGTGGAGCCATTTCTTCATCACACCTCCTTCTGAAATCAACTATGATTTCTTTTGTCTTTGTGATGTTCAGTGTCAGGTTATTCACTGAATCCCACTCTGATAGTCTATAGACCTCATCTCTGCATGTTGACTCATCTCCCTCAGTGATGAGCCCAACAATGGTTGTGTCATCAGCGAACTTAATGATGGTGTCAAATGGGTGTGCTGGAGTGCAATTATAAGTGTACAGGGAATAAAGCAGAGCATTCTGCTTTTGGGTGCTCCAGTGCTTATTGAGGTGGAGGAGGAGAGATAGGATCCAAGTTTAACCCTCTCTGAGAAAGTTATTAATCCTGGTGCATATTTGGGGAGGTCCATATTTAACAATTGGTATACTAGAATGCCCAGTAATATTGTATTAAATGCAACGTTCCTGCAGTAAGAGTTTGAGTGGGAGAAGTGCAGCTATAGCTTCCATGTTAGTCTCAATTTACAGTGTTGTAGGTACAGCCTCTGTAAAACATTAGAAGCTGTATTCCTTGCCACATCCTCCATAGGTCATTGTGGGACAGAAGGACCCCTATCTTTGTGTATGCTTCTATTGCTTCTCTGACATCTCTCTTCAGGTCAGCTCTGGCAGAGCTGTACTGTGCACTCTCACCTGACCTGAATGTGTTGTTACAATTTCTGAATGTGTTCTTACAGGAGACTGTGGAACTCACTCATTATTCAGGGTTTTTGATTAGGAAACACCCAGACGCGTTTGTTGACAGTGACATTGTGAACTCTGCTTTTGATGTAGAAAAGCAGTCTCAGTATACTCCTCCAAATCACCTTGGTCAAATATGTCCCATTCAGTGGGACAAACTAGATTAAATCACTGGTATGAGGTTAGCCCACCATACTCTGCAGAATGGGCCTGTTGCACACTGCATTTTCTCAGTGGGTGTTGCAGTGCCACTGGATTTCATTACATGTCTCATAACCTTTTGAAGATGTATTTGGTTGGGCTTTGCTTTAATCCAGTGACACTAATAGCAAAAAAAAAACCTCTCTCAGGTTATCAAGTGCTCCACTGAAGTGTACTGAAAAATATAAATTGGACAGTGGCTGCAGGGGACATTAACCCAACCTTCCATCAGGAGACATTATTCCCACCTTTCATCAGGAGACATATATCCCACCTTCCGTCAGTTACCTAAAGGTAGCAGGAGTGTCATAGAGAGCAAAAGACATTCAACTGCATTGTCCATTTTCAAAGAATGAGTGCTCTTTTATCTTTGATCTTTGCAGCACTTTGCAGAACTACCACCAGAGTTTAGTCCCTGCCCATACCTAACACACCTGACCCAGTTAATCAAGGCCTTCAGTAGCATGGTGCTACAGAACCACTGGTGCTCTGATTTTATATGATGCTATACCAGGTCAGTGTACTCACCATCCTCATTTTATGCCATGAAAATATAAACATATGTTTCCTGCAGTTCCTTCCATTTAGGCAGCTTACTCTCTCTACCGCCTGGCCAGAGCACACGGCCTCTTCAGTCTGCTTCAGCTTCCAGTGCTGTACCAACAGACTACCAAGGAGGTGAATTTTGCATGTCTCTTTATAGAAAGTCCCCTCCCCAGTGTGGGGTTAACTGTCAGCCGCTGCTATCGAACATATGCATAGATGATATAGCACATGTAGAAAATTTCACTTTGTTTTATTCCAGGGGAGAAATCCTCCCTGTCAGTTTTATCTTGCTAAAATGACTAGTAATTTAGTGAGATTACAGAAATATTCTGTCTCTTCCATGCATCCATAGTTCTGCTCTGTGATTATTATCCTGCACACACACACACACACACACACATACAATTGTTTTGAATATATCTCTCACTCTCTCTTTCTCTCGCTCTCTCGCTCTCTCATACTATCTTTTACTACACTGCAGTTACTCACCTGTAATCTTCTTCACATATATTTGAATATCTCTACATCTCTTACTATAGCAAATTAACCACCTGGAATTTATTACAGAGAGCTACATTGTGCCAGAATGGAACATCCCCACTGCTGCAAGGAAATTCTCTTCCATGGTGTATGTGTGTGTGTGTATATACATACATATATATATGTATGTATGTATGTATATGAATATGTATATATGTATATGTATATGTATATATATATATATATATATATATATATATATATATATATATATATATATATATATAATATGCATGTATGTATGTATATGTATATGTATATGTATATATATATATATATATATATATATATATATATATATATATATATATATATACATACATATACTCACACACATACTGTATATACACATACTTTTGCCAAAAATATTCGCTCATCCGCCTTTGCCTGCATATGAACTCGAGTGACATCCCAATCTTAATCCATAGGGTTTAATATGATGTCAGCCCGCCTTTTGCAGCTATAACAACTTCAACTCTTCTGGGAAGGCTTTCCACAAGGTTTAGGAGTGTGTTTATGGGAGTTTTGGACCATTCTTCCAGAAGCGCATTTGTGAGGTCAGACACTGATGCTGGACAAGAAGGCCCAGCTCACAGTCATCGCTCTAATTCATACCAGAGGGGTTGAGGTCAGAATTCTGTGCAGACCAGTCAAGTTCTTCCAGACCAAACTCATTCATCCATGTCTTTTTGGACCTTGCTTTGTGCACTGGTGCACAGTCTTGTTGGAACAGAATGGGCCATCCCCAAAATGTTCCCACAAAGTTGGGAGCATGAAATTGTCAAAAATGTCTTGGTATGCTGAAACAGTTCCTTTCAATGGAACTAAGGGGCCAAGCCCAACTCCTGAAAAACAACCCCACACTATAACCTCCCCTCCACCAAACTTTGCATTTGGCACAATGCAGTCAGACATGTACCGTTCTCCTGGCAACCGCCAAACCCAGACTCGTCTATCAGATTGCCAGACAGAGGAACGTGATTCGTCACTCCAGAGAACACGTCTCCATTGCTCTAGAGTCCCGTTGCAAATTTCACTTGGTGATGTAAGGCTTGGATGCAGCTGCTCGGCCATGGAAGCCCATTCCATGAAGCTCTCTATGCATTGTTCTTGAGCTAATCTGAAGGCTACATGAAGTTTGGAGGTCTGTAGCAATTGACTCTGTAAAGTTGGCGACCTCTGCGCACTATGCACCTCAGCATCTGCTGAGCCTACTGACCCCTGCCTACCACTTCATGGATGAGTTGCTGTTGTTCCTAATCACTTCCACTTTGTTATAATACCACTGACAGTTGAATGTGGAGTATTTAGTAGCGAGGAAATTTCATGACTGGACTTGTTGCACAGGTGGCATCCTATCACGTTACCATGCTGGAATTCACTGAGCTTCTTGGTTTTATGCACCTGTGGCCATGGAACACCTGAATTAAATTATTTGAATTGGTGAGCGAATACTTTTGGCAATATAGTGTGTGTGTGTGTGTGTGTGTGTGTGTGTGTGTATGTGTGTGTGTATATATATATATATATATATATATATATATATATATATATATATATATATATATATATATATATATATATATATATATATATATATAAATCCAGCACATAACAGCTGGATGTAAGATGCTACCAAGTAACCAAGTAGCGGTTACAATATACAGAAACATCTGTGATGAGTACGGGCTGGACGTTTCAAGGTCAAAGTAGGATAAACCCCCAAAGGTGTTGGAGAATCACCACAGGTCCTGTGGAACTTCCAGATAAAGACTGACAAAATGGTCATGGCTTACCAACTGGACATAGTATTGATGGACAAACAGCAGGAGAGGGCCATAGTGATATAGCAATCCCAAGTGATAGCAACATCATGAACAAGAAACACAAAAAGCTTGAGAAATACCAAGGGCTGAAAAAAGAGCTGTAAAAGATGTGGAAAGTTAAAGCAACAGTGGTTCCCATGGTAATTGGAACACTAGGGGCTGTGCCCCCTAAACTGGGAGATCACAGGAACAACATCCGAGATTTTCATCCAGAAGTTGGCAGTCCTGGGAACAGCTAAGATACTACAGACTACACAGGACCCTCAAGCGCCAGAGGAGGGCAAATGGGCAATTATATATATATACACATATATATCTCACCTTTGCAATGTGTTGCTTTTAAGCATTGCACTGAATTGGAGAATTTAGTTGTTTAAATAAAGTTGTTTAAATAAGTGGTTGTTTAAATAAAGTTTAGAATTAGTTTGAAAGTCATATCTCTCCTCTTTATTTACAAAGCAACTTGTTCTATAATGTTTAGAGTGAACTATCTCATACCTCTTTCTGGTCCTTTAAGTCGGTCTGAACCATACTACACTTCCCAGAATCCCCAGGTCAGTTAGATTGATCTCCACATTCATCCATCACCCAAACATACAGCTGTGTCACATTCATCGTTCCTGGAATTCTAATTGTTTTCACCCGTTCCTCACTGAACCATCTATAAAGACTGTGTTCCTGTCTGTTTATTGAGAGGTATTGTGTATGTAGTGCATATTGAGTGTTTCTATTGTCCTGTGTGCTGGATTTCTCCTTTAGGTTTTGGTAGTTTGTAGTTGTGTTCTTCTCTGGCTTTCACAGGAAGGATTCCTCTTGAAATTCAGTAATGAAGTGATTAATATGGAATAACAAAAATGCAGAGTGACAATTCACCACATTCTGGTGAGAAGACTTTCCCCAGTAGGACCCCATGAAGAAAGATGCAAACATCAGCTCCTCAGTAGCCTGTGTGTACAGCACTGGAGCCTAAAGCAGACTGAAGTGGCGTCTAGGTCTGCTCTGGCTGTGTGTTAGGGGGACAAAGAGAGGCTAAGCTGTCTAAATGGAAGGAACTCCTGGAGACACATGTTGATATTTTCATGGCATAAAATGAGGATGGTGGATGCACTGACCTTTTACAGCATCAGATAAAATCAGAGCTTTCCAACAGTCTGTGGGCTGCACTGTTTCTTTGTTGTTGTTGTTGTTGTTGTTGTTTTTAAAAAGACTGAGAATTCTGTGAGAATTGTCATCTCTTCACTCAGAGTAGTCCCATGACTTTACAGTGCGTTGTTAGAAAACATGTTGGAGGCAAGTAATCCAATTTTTCAGATTTTAACACAAGATAACAGTAGAATTCTGTTGAACTCACTGAAAACTAAGCTTTAACCAAACTTTGGCCTGGGCATGGGATTTCTTTTCTCTCTCATGTGATCCCTGTCTCCACTAATTAACAGGAGCATGAGGAAATTCTGGGCTGTGTGTTAGTGGCAGCTAACACAATACAACTATTGATGTATAAATCACTACATGACCTTTTTTTGCCTGTGTGGTCTTAATAGATTAGAAGGTGTAGACTCTTTATCAGTACCTATATTTATGAAAATTACAGCAGTAACCAGATCTTTGTACCACAAAGTCACTAAGAAATTACCTTCCTGTCTATGTTTGAGGCTTAGTCTCAATCTGTAGGTCTGAAAATGTACTTTTTGTATTCATGCTTTTTTTTCCCTCCTCCCCTAGGTGCAATTCTTGGCATTCATCAGCATTAATGACTGCTGCTGTCTCATGTTGCCTTGTGCTATCTTCTGCTTTTTCTTGTCTGCATAAGTTGCTAGACTTGCAGCAGTCTACCATAGACTTAATGGAAGAACACTGCTATCATACCCAACAACCTGTTGCATCTTTTTACTGAGTTGTACACATGCTGTGGTGTTTACATGCTTCAGTTATCTAATCATTGTTCAGATAATTATGGTTTATAAGAAGTCAGTCCTTGCATTAGGGTTACCTGTTTACAGTTTCCATCTTGATGTAAAACTGCCTTATGCTCATATTGAAAATATTTCATGTTCTCACATATATGATCTATGTACAACAATAAACTGAGGTAAATGCACCATTTCTTTGACATGGGTCTTTCCCATGTATGTTAACATTTTTACATTTCACATCATAGTTCAATGATTTGTTTACAGCCAGAAGAGGTGGTTTCCCTTTTGGGTCTTTGCTCTTCTTTTACCCTCAACTTTCCCCTTATATTCTAGATATAGATTTCTGGTTTTTTAAAAAAAAAGCTTAAAATTTAACTGAATTGAAAAGGGGTTTTTTCCACATTTTGAGTGCACTTACAGTTGCTTTGATTGGTCCAGTTTACTGTCTATGGTTGATGCAGTATGTTAATGGGCAATTTTGTTTGTTAATGTGCTTTGTTTTTTATGTTTTGATTCCATTGCTTCCAAAACTTACAATGCAAGTGTAAATAAAACAATTCAGTTTAGTGACTGCTGGCCTTTGCATGTCTAGGAATTTGAAATGCATTGCATATCTCTAGCCTATTCTTCCAGGTTTTATAGGAAATTAAGTTTGTGTAACTTTAAAGACTTTGGGGGAAATACTTGCCCTGAAAGCAATCAGCTAAGCTACAGCAAAGCCATAAGATAGCCAGCCCATGGCTGTGGGAAGGATATGGAACTACTGAATATAACCTAAAGCAAGAGCAAAATAAAAAGTGAGGTTTCTCTTCATGTTTGCTGACAGCCCAGGTGAATCACCCAGTCACTCACATCAGCTGAGTGATGCAAAGCCAGATTAATCCTTTTGTATACCCCAGAGTCCATGTGATGTCTTTTTCCACACAGACAACAGAAGTACACTGGCAGCCACATCTTTTACAAAGCTGTAGTGTAGCAGACCCACTTCAACAGAAAAGTAATGTCTAAAACTCCTGAGAGCATCTGAATGGTCTAGAAAGAGAAACATATTATGCAGAGATTCTCACAGGCCTCTTTATTAGCTACACCTGCTCTTTAATGCTAACATTTAAACAGGCAGAATAAATGATCAAACCCAGTGATTCCCAGTCCAAGTCCTGGAGTTCCACTGCTTTGCATTTTTAATGTCTCAGTTGCTCTCAACACAACTGACTCATCAGCTAATGAGCAGACTCTTCATAAGCTTAAAATGGGTATGTTTGCTACTGCAGTTTTTACCACTGTCTCTAGAGTTTACAGTTACTGGTGCAATAAACAGAAAGCTGGGAAAAAGCTCTGGGTAAAATCAAGGTGTTAATGAAAGAGGTCAATGAGAAATATATCCAGATTTGTTCAAGAGGTCAATGAGAAATATATCCAGATTTGTTCAAACAAACAAAATGTTATGAATATTTATCTTTTTAAAGACGCACATAAAAACCTGATCCTCAAAGCCTTGTGCTGTGACATCATATTACATGTTTATACAGTGTTTGGCAGACACTCCATAAGAATCTTTATCAGTATGATAGTACAAGTGTTCCTTGGGAATCAAGCCCATGACTTCGGTGTCACTAAAACCTTATATTACCTCTGCTACAAAGTGTGTTGCAGGAGTTATCTGCCATTTGACAGAAGAGATATGATCAGAAAACATAGGCAAAAATAAAAAGTAAACAAATAAATAAAAGAATACTTTCAAAGCATGTTGCAAGGCACACATCATCTCTGCCTGGTTCAGTTTACTTCACTGGCTTTCACTGGCACAGTCTTCCATCATGTGGAGTACCTTCATGATACAGTTCAGAACAAGAAGTACATAACAGGATGTGCGAATAAGAGCTCTACAAACAGGTTAAATGATGCTGTTCAGATCTGGGCCTGAATTCCCAAGTTTATTTAATCCATGTCTTTAAAGCATTCAAGCTGTCCTGCAGCCAAAAGTGGTTTGTACTGAGTAATAAAGGTGTCCCTAATACACCCTAATAATATATCATGTCCCTAATGCACCCCTATTAAAGAATGTACCTAACACACCTCTAATTATAAATAATGTCCCTAACACACCCCTAATAATAATAATAATAATGTCCCTAACACACCCCTAATAATAATAATGTCCCTAATACTTAATCTGCTGCCAGTCCAGCATTCTCAGATTTGTTCCAATGGATCAATGACCATACGGAGTCTTGGACCTTTCCATGTATTTGGAATGAACTGGCTTCTGAAATCACTTCAAGGTTGCAGAGATGAGAATTTTTAAAGTATATCTAACACATTCTTATGGCTTAGTTAAATGTTCTGGCACATTGTGAAAATATTATCCAAATTAGCATGATGTCAATAGAATTTCAGTTCCTATTTACTTCATTTACAGCATAAGTGCTACAATTTATTTTATTTCAACCTGTTTAGCTTATTTTGTTATCGTACATTATGTAACATAACGTAGCAAAATGCAATGAGGCTTAAGAATACAACAACAATGAGAATCTTCACCCCACATCATTAGCTTAATTGTATGAATCTGAGTAATGCTTAATTTGATATCTAATTAGACAAATGAAATGTGACCATATGTTTGCTCTGTGTTTTGTTAGAAGGACTGAGTGAAATTGTTTTTTCTTGGTGCCCTATGGCAGCCCAACAGCATGGGGTTAGATTTAGGTTTGTAGGAGATGGGCTGATTTTAATATTTTTGACCCAAGTATACATTTGTAGGGTAAAACTACATGGCAAAAGCAACACCATCTGCCATGCAATTCCATTAGCTGCCCAGTAAAGCTCCTCTATGACATCATTACCCTCCAGCTGCACCATGTCCTTCTCTTCGATGGTCTGGAACAGGGGAAAAGTCCATGAGAGCATTAAGCTCACAGCACTGTGAAAATTTAATGCAATTCCATTTCAGTCAGTTCAGTCAGTTAACCAAATTAAATGTATTTGATCTCAGTTAAGCTTATCTTTCATACAGTTGGACTATTTCCTTAAATTCAGTTCAATGTATTCTCAATATTTGCCTTAGATTTTAAATGAAATGGCCCCAGCCTAGTTCTGTTATATGACAACCAAAATCTCTTCCAAAAGATAGCATTTTATACTACAAAATGAACCTTACAACATTAAGCATATCATATTACAGACAGAAACTAGGAAAGGACCAGTAGTTTTGACATTTCCTCTATGCAGTCTCTCATTTCATTCTAGGTTAATAATGATTACTTATTATCTGCAATGGCATGTAAAAAAAAGATAAGCGGTCCCAAAAAGAGAGATGTATAGCCGTGTCCAAGACAACTGCTACCTTATCAGAGACATGCAGGGCATGTCTGCCCTCTGGTGGTCAGATGCAGAGAATTGCTGTGTTGTAGTCCTAACCTTTATAATAATAGCATGTCATTGCATAGATGAATAGAATCCCTCTCTTACAGATTCCTTGACTCTTTCATATGAAAATATTTCTTATGAAATTCCTCTAGGAGCCTGAGTCCAATCCCTGCCACCCTCACAATGGCTGATAAAGGTGTAACCATAGCAACATGGATGACCACCATCTTTTTTCACTCTGACAAGGAACAGCTCTTAATTCCACACCTTTGACCTCTCTATCCATTTACACTTGGTAGCACACAGGCTGACCTGAGAACCCTTCACCATATGTAATCCTGCACCACCAAGCAAACATCAGTGCAGATGCTCTCTGAGGCATCCAGCAGGCATCACAGTATTGGACATGATTGAACAGGCACTGGTCTGAAAACAGCACAAACCTGTTAATGATTCTTATGTGATAACTATAAGTGTTCAGTTTATATCAGTTTTGCACTGTGAATTTTCTGGGGTTAGACATTTGGCTAATCAGGAGACTGCACTGACCTTCAGATTCTCAGTATTTGTTTAGGCACTTGCGATATCTTCAGTATGATATTTTCTATCATTAGGCAGCCAGTCTAAAATCAGTTTATCTACACAATATAGAGGACAAATTTAAGTAGAGAAGGCAGAACAGAAGGAGTGAAAGGAAGTGGATGAATGAGACCTTAGAAGCCTTTAACCATAACATGGTCTGCTACACAAATATGTCATACTCTGGCATGGAATATAGATTACAAAAATACTCTGTGAGAAATAGACCAAAACATAAACCTGTAATAAAATATGTATTGTGCATATATTGCATACAGAAGGTTTTCAAAAGGTTTTTTATTTTTCAAATTTTGTGACAAGCTTCTGAAAGCAGCAGTATAACTATTTACAAATGTACATAAATAGTAGTATAGACATGAAAGAGTAAAATTACAGTATAAATTATAAATTGCACAGAATTAAAGGCTGTGCATTTAGAAGAATGTAGTATGAGCAGCAATAGTACAGTGATATCATAGTCTAATAAAAATGCATGAAGTAAATGCATTTAATTTTTTGCACAGGAGGTATTATAAACAGGAGAGGCAAAAAATTAAATTAAATTTTTAATTACACTCAGTGTGTAATGTAGGAGTGCATGATATGTCTGAAAAAAATGTACTGATAGCACTTGCCAGATGGCAGCACATCAAAGAGGCAGTATCCAGGGTGTGTTGTGCCTTTGCTGATGAAGCCAGCCTTTTTTTTCTAGTCAGCTGGCACAGAAGATGTCTTGGCTGGGGAGGTCAACCTCGATCCATTTTGCTGCACTTCCACAGTTGGTAGTGCAATATCAGAGTCACAACCAAGTCATGAGTTTGAGAAAATTGTCTGTAAATTCTGTAGCACTGAAAGTGTGCATGCGCCTCCATCATTCTAACATAGAAGTTTGGATTCACCAAACAAACTTCTTAAATCCTGCCACCCAGCCAAACTAGTCAAAATGGAGGGAAAATGGATGCAGAAATCAAAGCAATCCTGGGAGAGAACCTTTGCAAGATCTCAGGGCAAAGGTTTCAATTTCAATGAGGCCACAACCCAAATCATAGTGTCAAGGAAACACAGGAGTGGCTTCGGGAAACATTTGTGGAAGTCCTGTAATCGAGGCAGAGTCTAAACCTTAATCTGAAATATTAGTTTGGTCTAATATAGATCTGGAGAGACCTGAAAATAGTAGCATCGGCATTTCTCATCCAGACTGGCTGAGCATGAATATGCAGCCAAGAAGAATGGGAGAAACTTCTAACAGGAAGGTGTCCTGATCTGAACAAATCATTACCAATAAGACCCGAGACTGTCATTGCTGCCGAAGTATTAAGTGAAAGGTCTGAATACTAAAGTAAATGGATTTTGCCTTTATATACCACCTTAAATAATGTTTGTTATGCCAATGTTTGGTATCTTTTTTTAAATCAGCTAATCACTTATATAACCTAAGGTAGATGGTTTTTTTTTTTCATATTCTAAATAAAAAAACACAAAATTACATTTGAAAAAAAAATATATATATTTTTCACTATAAAAAGATAAACATACTCAATATAATGTTTAATACTGAAAATGAAAACAGATTCACGAATGTGAATATGTAAATGTAGATTGTGATAAAAACATATATACAACTATTACGTGATATACTTTCTACTTACTCTATTGACACCAAACAAAAACTAGAATGGTGTTTTAAATCAGCACTTTCCACACAAGTTGACAGCAGTGTTGAACTTGACTATTTATGCTGTGACATCTTGAACCAGTCATGTGATTTGATCACATCACCGTGATCAGTGACTCCAGAGGGACTCCTTCTACATGTTGCTGGATATTTCCAGCAAATAAATAAATATTTCCTGTATGGCCAGGGTGAACAGGTCTGAGAAGATAGGTTTAGGGAAGGATTAGGGACACCAGTACACACCCCTGAAGACAGGCCTGGGGGTGAGTAGCCAGGCAAGCAGCTGATGGTTAGACTACCCACATAATACAATCAAACTTCAGCCTGAAAGGGCAATGTGGAACCATTGTGTGGTTTCACCACCTGCAAGGTGATGAATGTTTGCCTGGTAGAAATGGACAGGACTATTATAACTATCTGTGACGTTCCATGAGATACACATAGAAAATATCTAAACCATGAATTGCACCACAATCAGCATCCACCATCTAGTTTATTAAAATATTTTTGCCCTTTACCCTTTAAGAAATGAATCACACAAAGCCAAACAGACTATCTATAAATATCTTTTTATTTACTCCCTGATCCCCCTCATGACAAATAGTAATATTGTGACTGAAATGCAGATAGTCATTTGTCTTAGTTAAAGCATTAAAGTGAAGACAGTGAAAGATGATTTACATTCATACCATAGCACATGTATTTTTAAATGGCCAACTATTTAGGGTTAGTAGAGCTCAAACAGAAAACATGTTAATATCAAATCAAAAGAAAGTTTTTCCATACACATTTGTAAGAAACTATTAATATTTTAGACATAGTGCGACATTCTGGCAATTAAATTTCCTTAATTTATTCTGTCAGTAGTTCCAAGGGTAAGCCTTTCTACTGAATCAGGTTGATTTAATATATGGACATTTTCCACACAGAACTGTGATCACCTAAAGCAAAAATCCTTCTACCAATCATTACAATGTGTAGTTTGGTCTAAAACAGTTACAGAAGCAAAGGTTAAAGGCTATTGTTTTATTTGTATTGCATTCATAGAGGTATTGCCATCAGTAAAACCACCCAACTCCTGTGAATCTCGAAAACTACCGATGCTGAATTATCATAGTACCACAATACAGACAAAGGTATTATACTTCCATGATAATGCTACATACAATGATTGTAGTATACCTTTCAATTCGACTCTGAACCTTTGAGGTGACATGTTTACACACTGGCCTGTCTTATTTTTGCCATAATTATTTACATTTGTAAATTTGTCAGTATATTCTATAACACCCACAGACCACTGATGTGGAATGTCAGGGAAGATAGGGTGCTGGAACATTTTATCCAATACTGTGATAATTAATAAACAATATACTATGCAGGCCTAAACTGTGGTCTAAAAGAATCAGCCACACTGAAAATGTTGCTATGAAAATAACCACTTGCCTCAGACTGCATTTGTGCATTTTTTTAAACTTGATGTCAGTGTCATCGATTGCCAAAAGTATTCAAGTTGCAGTTAGTCTTATTGATGTATAAGGAATATTCTGATGGCTGTTTTGTTGTACTAAGCAGTTTTACAGTAATCTATTACACTACAATACAGTATTTGTAGATTTGTTAGACTGGTTTAGCATATTAAACACCAGTACATTTTTATACAAGATCCCCTTATAAAGGTTCCTGGAGCTCATAAACATGTTTTGGTTTTAACCCAAATAAAGTAATGAACACATTTACATGTCTAGCCAAAACAGGATAAAGACAAGCATTCCATTTTGACATCAGAAACAACACTTTAGAAGAACTTCTAAAAAAAAAGAAAAAAGAAAAAAAAGAAATAATAATAATAATAAAGTCCAGATGATGCACTTATCTTATCTAACCATCTTAAGAAGCAGTTTTAATCATCTTTTTAAACTCACAATAAATCAATTTATTAAAAAAAATTTTCTTACAAATGTTTGAAGATTTGCTCCCAAGTTACCATTTACAGATTGCAGGAGAATTCAGGACCCACTTTGTACTGAGAACACAAGTTTTGAAACAAAAAACACCTCTTAACTGCTGCGCATGTCCAGCACACATTTTTGCTCCAGTTTCCCAGATACAAGCAATTCATGGCAGATTTATTTAAAAAAAATGTTTCTGAGTCTAATCATTATGCCAAAGCTTGTAAGAGAAAGTCAAACAGCCAAAACTATTTGTTTCTTTTTTAGCTGCGTCGGCTTAATGGTACATCTCATAGTGGCAATCTTTCTGAAGACCTCTGCGTGTTCTGATACTGCAGTCCAGACAGACCCAGTGAGCCCTGCTGGGTCTGGGGCAGAGGGGTCCAGCTTCAGCAGCAGCCACAGTGGAAGTCGGCACTCGGGTCGACCAGGAAAGAAGCTTGGTTCCGGTCGTGGGGTAGGCAGTCCAGATGGTACCAAGCATCACAGTCATCACACTGGACCCACTGCACTGTATCCTGCTGTGGTAGACGACAATGCACCGCTGCACATGGCTCCACACCCTGGGCACCCACATCTTCATCTTCATCATCTTCATCCGAAGAAGAGGAGGAGGATGAAGATGAGGAGGAGGTAGATGAAGATGAGGAAGAGGGGGATGGGAGTGAAGGGCGAGGCAGGGGATGCTTCCTGGGTCTTCCACGTTGTCTACTGCAAAGGAGAAAAATTAGATGATTGGATCATAATCTGACACCCAACAAACCATAATAAATGGCAGGTTTCACAGTATTCATGTGCTACAGTACACTGATGAATTACTAAATCCTCTCACTGACAGGAGCTGCTATACAACTAGTTTAACAAGACCACCACAACCTTTACTAAAATTCAATTAGTTATCTAGCTTGTTACACGAGCACACTTAGTTTCACTGTTTGGTTCACTCATACAAGTTATAATTCAATACATATACACTTATGTTCATTCAATCTCACCACACAGAAAATCACAAATGAAAACCTGTTCGTTTTAGTTAGCATTCATGTTAAATTACCTAATTCCTATCAAATTAGGAGGGAAAGAACTTACATTAAACCTATTTGGATGCAGGTATGAAATAAAAGGCAACATCTGAAACTGCACTGTTGCAATTGTTATATAAGTATTTATCTGTTTTCACTAATATTTTTTCATGAATAATCTCTGCATTAATCTCTGACTAAGAACTTTTAGATGAGGTCTATCTTTGATAAAAAATTATCACAAATTTCATCCAAAGGTTTTAACAGAGTTCAAACATTATTGTTTAATCAGAAAACTGGCGTACCCAGTGGTGGTCTTGAAGCGTGCAACCTGTCCCCTCTCCCTTTCCACCTTGGTCAGCCTCATTGATGGAGAGGCCAGGTGGTAGTTTACCCCACCCACCACCAGAGGGGAGTACACAGGTGAGCTGTTTGTTCTTCGCCTGCCACGAGGGGCTGGCAAGCAAGGCTTCTGCTGTCTGCAGCTCACAAGATTTATACCTTTGTTGTAACTCATGTTTACAATATCTCGCTTTTGAAGTGAGGTTAAAGAAGCATTAGCAGGTTTCCCATTGGTTGAATAATTGTAAATTATACCATTTTGCTTGGGTATCACGGGCCTGATGTCAAACTGTGACTTCATGCTCAACTCTGTTTTAGATAATGGAGGCTGGAACATCTCAGACTCAGACTTGTACAGCCGTCGCCTCTTCCCCCCTCTGACTTTCCGTGCACCCTCCAATCCACTTCTGCGGCCCACAGGATCATCTGAACTATCATCTTCCAACAACACAGTGTGCGCCGACTTGCGCCGGCTCTTAGATGATGGCGGGAGGGACTTTGAGGAGGTCTCCTTGGAAATTGCAGGGAGTGGAGGAGGGGTGGAAGGTGGCACCAAAGCTGTAAATGAAGGAGTTCTGGTAGAAGTCAGGTCAGTGGTTTTGTCTGTCCTCTTGAAGGTCCAGCAACTTCCATTCATCTTACTCAGGCTGCCAATGGAGTTAAGAATGACGGTGGCTCTATTGATGGACAGTTTAGAAAGATCAAGACTCGGCTCAGGTTTACTATCCAGACTTGTCCTGATCCGGTTCTGAATATCAGATGAAAAGGAACTAGCCTTTGGAACTGTAATGGCATCAAAGTCCTGTGGTCTAACTCGAACCTTCTGGAAGAGGAAGTAGAATTCTGGGTTCCCTCGCACTGATTGACCACCGAAGGTTAATGTGTCACCATCAAAGATTTCCCACAAAACACCTTGCTGTATTCGGACATCGTTCACCCATGTGCCTGCCAAATATAGTATAAGCATATGGTCACACTTTTTTTTAGTGTGAAACACTTTATCCTGGATAAAAACAGATTCAGAGGATTCATGTATTGCATGGAGACAAAACTGGACTTATTGAACACTCACCATAACTGCTTCTGTCCTTCACCTGGACTTTCCAGCCCTCCCCTGCTACACCATCGGTCTGCCTTTCAGCATGTAGTTCAGCATGGATACGTGACACGGTTGATGACTCCAGAGTAACATCACACAACTCTACTGCCCGCCCCAAGCGGAACACTGATTGGGCAAGCGCCGGTCGGAACGTGTACAGGTCACGTGCCAAGTCAGCGACATCACTACCCTGGCCGTTAGCATTATTTGACGAGCCAATTCTTAACAGCTGAAAACACGGCTGGACGCCAGACAACATTTTCTCCGCAAGAAAACAGCCACAACTACACTCGGTAACAGTAGGCGATTTAGCTACATAACGCTATACCCGTGTGCAGAATTATGACTCTTCATGGTAGCTAGATTTTCTTAAACGCTTCTCTACAGGACAACATGTAGAAACCTTTACAGCCGGTAATACCTGTAAAATCTGACTGAATAATTTGGTTTGAATAATGCTCGCGCATTAAATTATTAGCATGCTGAAATGACACTAAACAAGAGTGGATTATTTTTGTATAGTAGGCCTATTTAATTTAGATAAATATATACATAACAGTTTGTGGTAGCAGGGCGACGTCCGACCTGGTTAGACTTCATCCTGAGAATGAGAAAATATAACTGGGTTATATGCTATTACTGTTCACAGTATGTGCCATTCAATGTTTAGATAGCTAAGATAAACCTAGCTAGCATAGCTATCTAACTATGGTAAACTGATCGTATATACAAGACGTGTAGTGACAATTCAATACGTTAGCGATAAATAGTCTTTACTGTCAATATACTGTAACCTCACGAAGTTACTTTTTTGGATTGCTAGCTATAATCTTGTGACCATTTAACTGGAGTGCAAGCCGCTTTCTTGTCGAGCTATGCAGCGTTAGCTAGCAATCGAGCTATAGGTTACGATGTATGCCAATCTAATTGGTTTACCCCAAGTGCTAGCTAGCTAGCAGAGATGGCTGCATTGTTAAAACATCAAAGTTCATCAAATTGATACCCTCGCCATATTGCCAAATATAAAAATATAGCAGTCGATCTTAAAGGGAAGCACATTCAAAGGTGTTCACTGCATACTAGAAATCGTAACTACTTTGATTAACTTTACTACCAGCAAAACACAAGGAAATGCTATGGCAAGGAGTTGAATATTAGTTAGCCTACTAGCTAGCTCTCTATAAGCTGTCGGCAAACCCACACATTTCAGACAAAACGAATTCTAATTAAATATCTAATGGTAATATAATTTCCCGTTTTAAATGAGGATCATAACAGCAAAAAACATTAGCAACGCACAACATACCCTAAATATGACGGCACGTTATTGCAAACATCAATGTACGTCTCTTTTTTTTCTCCGTTGTTAACTTTTCGCGTTCTTTTCCCAGGAAGTGCTTTGAAATTTGGCGCGCCAGGAGAGGTTTCCTTGCGCGAGATTTAACGCCACTTCCGACTCTCTTTTGTCGCAGGAGTTGTCAAAGGAGAACACCAGGCTACTTTCGTAAGGTAGTTAATGATAACACGGCTAGTAGAAGGGTTACTTCTACTTGGCTAAAATATTGCTTAAATATACATTTTTAAAAATTATACTATTAGTTGCAATTAATACTTAGAAACCCCTAGAGTATCTTAGAAATAGGATTATTTATATTAGGACTGTTTAATTTTTTAATTGTGTGTGTGTGTGTGTGTGTGTGTGTGTGTGTGTGTGTGTGTGTGTGTGTGTGTGTGTGTTTTGGGGAGAGGTGAAGGTAGGCCTACTTTTAACCTTGTTTTGTATGACCACTAGTGAAGAACCTATAGTCTCTTAATATGCTCAGGTGGGTTATCCATAGCCTAAGTGTAAGATGCTGAAGCAAAATTCTATCCAAGTATGGATATTATGCAAATCTAAACATTTAGAATAAATATCAGTATTTATCCCCATGTTATAATTCCACATTGTTGATTATAATTGTTTATTGATTATTACATGGGTACTGGACTACTTCATAAAAATAGGCTCTCCTAAACTTAAACATGCTTAACTAATAAGTTATTAATTGAAGAGACAATGGAACATTCTTTTATTAGTGTTTTTCATTCAGGAAAAGGGATGTTGTACAAAAGTGTGCATGAACATAAATACTGAGAAGGCATTAAACCTTTTATGGCCTTTCAAAAAATGTTATAAAATTTAATTATTTGTGTACATTATTGTTAATGTCAATGTCTAGAACAATCTAAATGCCTTCTTCCAAAACAGATCCTTGGACAACCAACCTTGACAAACTGCTTTAGCATTTCATCTGACATAAGTCATCTGTAAATTTTATACACATACAATCCAAACTCATATGTTGTACTTCAGATTCAAATTCAGCTCAATGATTTTATATTACATTTTAAATAATTAAACTTCAGTTCAAGATGTTTCTTCTTGTTTGTGCATAGTCCACTCTGGTTAGATATAAAGAATGCACTGTTATTTGTACGATATTATTTCATACCATATGACAAAGAATTAACCCAACTGATTTGGAATCTTTACAATTTTTTAACATAACACAAGATTGTGACTAACCATTTGTTTATATTTTGCATCTCAATTAAATTGAAATCTTGAAATATGTTTTGTCTCACTGGTGGTGTTGACTGTTCACAAATACTCCAGAGCACTTCTCCAAAATCATTAGACACAGTATATGGATAATTTGGAAACAAAGCAGTTTGATACAGGGCAATGTTGTATACATCAGTACATTGCCAGAAATGTGAAAAAGAGGCTGTAGATGGACAGAATCAAATATGTAGTGCAACTGAATAAGTTGCAGGCAATTGTAAGATATAACAGAAAATACCTTCCCCTTTCTGCAAAATCTTTAGAAGAATTTCCTTTGAGGAAGGTCACTATTGCTTGACTAGAAGGTAGGAAAGGACTTTAAATCATGAAAATTTCTACATCCTGAGCAAGACTATCATGCCTAAGTAGTTGTGATAAAACACTATGCAGTCAAAGTACTGCTAATATGTTTTTTATAGCCAGTATTGTTTTTATAAAAAGAGGAATGAATGAATTGCCAAGGACATGGGATGTTAGACTGACATTAAGAATACGTTGTGGGCATCATAAATGCAGTAGGAGCAAGACTAGTTCATTTAACCAGCTATGAAGTCTACTGTCAATCAAGCAAGCTATTGACAAACATGCTGAAATAACAATATTTTCTAGGTATATTTACATTTATGACAGCATATTTATTAAGTAAAACACTATAATATATATAGAGTATAATAGTATGTCTAGTAGTCTTGGTGCAATATTTGCATAATTGAAACACATTCTCCAACACAAATAAAGGCAAATAATAATTTCTAGTGCAATAATGTGAACAATTTTAGAAAGCATTTGTCAGAGAAAAACAGTAAGAAAGCTAGTGAGAGCTTAAAGGAGAAAGTTACAGATAATGAAGCAAAGAGTAGCAATCAAGGGATCAGAAAATCTTGCACCTTCTTGGTGTGTGTGTGTGTGTGTATATATATATATACACACACACACACACATGCAATATATACAAAAGTAAGGGTACCTTTTCTCAAAAGATGTATGTGTTGAAACTTACAGTTGCATCTCCCTTGTGTAGGGGGTGCAAGGTGTGTGTGTATGTGGGTACTTGTCTGTCTGCACCATCAGTATTTGGATTTGAAGAAGGAGAGTCCTTCTTCCAAAGAATGCTTTGCAGTACCAATGTAGTATTTCAGTGCGCATATTATTGTATATTGCATTTTTATATAGCTGTACCTGCATATTGTTTTGTAATGGTCAAGCAATACGTTGTATTGATACAATCTACCATCTCAACTCCATAAATTAATAAAATACATTTTTATAGCTAATTTTGTCTGGAAGTATTCTTTTACCCCCATATATTTACATTCATTCCAATTTATTAAGCATCATTTATGGGCTACTGTTATCATAATTGTGCTTTTCATTGACACCAGCCTGTCCTGTTCTTTTCCTCCTTCAGCAGACATTAAAGATGAGGTAGCAGTTTTCCTAGCAGGCCTTGACAGTGTCTTATGACAGTTTACAATGGAACCTCCTTTGTGAATAAGATGGGCATTGTGTGGCATTCACTTGAACTGTCCCATTTGTCTTCCAAGTACCATAAACAGCGCATAAGGGCAATGACTGTTGATTTGGACAGAGTCCACCTTAGGTGAGTGCTTAATTATGATTGAAACTGAACAAAGCAGTCAAATGGGTATTGGGGCTAACCTGGGGTAGCACCGATAAATATATGAAATTATAGAGAGCAATTGTTGGATTGGGTCTGATGATTCACAGCTGAAATGTGTTACTGAAGATTATGAGGCCTTATATTAAGTTCCAGTATGAGTTGAAGTCGAGCACTTATAAAAGTATTTCAGATACACCTGCACATAAATCTGACACATGCAAGTTTGATTGCATGGGTCCATAACAGAACCAAGTTCTCTTGTGGGTGTATTCTGTGAAGTGGCTTCTGAGCCATTTTTGTATTCTGAAAACACCTTTTTATTGTCTAATATAAGCTTTCAGAATGGAAAATATGAACCTTGAAAACCTATCACCTTCTGCCAGAATCAGTACAATTACAAATAAATCAGCGAACATGCGATTCATTAATCATTCTTTGCAAGCAAAGATGGAAAGTAATTCATATCAGACCAGCTGGTATTATTATGCAGGACATGTTTCTTTCCTGGAAATGTTCTAGATAGATAGATTTTTGACAATGTGTGAATGGAATCATTTTGAAGACAACGAGCACTCCAAGTTTTTCTGCAGCATATTTAAACACTGCATTCAAAGAGCATCTCATTTAGACTTTACTGTGCAGATCATATCTCTCCCAATAGATCCAAACAAAGAGTATAGCTATTATTTTATAGAGACTCCACTTTCAGATGACAAACATGAAAGGGCAATGAAGGTGAAAAATGGAATAATAACTGCAGAAAAAAGAATATGGAGACATAAAGCACTGGAATGATGAGTTCATACTGGTACCCTCTTTTGTCTTTTCAGCAAGGTCTTCCACTACAGCTGATATTCACTCCTTTTTAGCTTCCAGATATGGTAACCTGGGGTCTTCACGGTTCTCTAGCAAGGGGCTTTTTGTTGTTTTAATCAGTTTTCAGGGGTTTACAGAAAATAGCTGTGATGTCTACAAAACATTGTCAATTTTCATTTTAGAAATAGAGACCATTAATTAAGGAAGACTTTGTTTGTTTGTCTGTTGTTTGTTTGTTTTACTGCGCCAGAAGAAAGTGTTCATTTTTACTAATAGTGCTATTTCGGAGCCTTTTGGAACATCACTGAGACAGAGGCCTTAAAACACTATTGTACTTTGCAATATTGCTCTAGCATACCTATACCTTAACTGGAACATAAAAGTATTCTTTTGCAACTTTATGATCTTTGGGAGCTGTAGAAACTATGATCATAGACCAGAAGCTAAGAATATATAAGTGGGTCAAATACTTAAGTCTTTAAGATGAGAACCTTTATTTATTTATTTATTTATTTATTTGAGCCGGGGCAATTCATGCAGTACTGTTTTTCCTCTTTTTAAAGTGATTTGACAACTTCTATAGTAAATTTAGTGTGTCGTAAACACAGTGGGGCTAGGGAAAAATGTCAAATTTGTGGTTTTGATTTCCAGAACATTGTGCACAGAAGCAAAAGCAAATACTGTGTGTTGATCTTAGCTAAGGTACTGATATTACAGAGCTTTGAGCTAAACAGCACAATAATGTTTTAAGGCAATGAATCTTGGTACATTAAAAGGATATAAGGAGGTTCTCCAGTTCCCTCCAGAGAAATATTCTTCTTTAAAGTGTGTGGCTGTTTTTCTAGAGAGCCTAACATGCATTGGACATTCGGTTTACAATAGATTTGGCTTTTAACTAGCCAAAAAGGCTATGTCATATGCATGCATTGTGCAGGAGCTCACATCCTATGTTCTTTAAAGTTAACGTAAACACATTTGTTTATGTATATATTTGTTTATGTAAAACTTGTTGCTCTAGGACTACCCATTAGTGCTAATATTTGGCAAACCATTTGTTTAAAAAAATTCAGGCATTGGACATGTTATACGAGAAGCTTTAGCAGTTAGTTGGCAATCTGTGGGCATGATTATAAAAGAAATGATCAGGCTCAGGTTGGTTAGTGGAAAACTCTGGAGTGTGCCACTGAACAGATTCTCAGGTTGTGGTACCATCTGCACTGATACACTGATCCAATTTGGCTACTTTGTCATTGAGCAGCAGGGCGTCTTGGCTTGTTTCTGGCACTGGGCTGGTTGCAGGGGCTGAGGCTTCCATGGCACCTAGCCTGCACACTTTAGGGGTTGTATGAGGGGTAGTGACTCCTAAAAAGTCGCTCTCTGCGTGGGCTTCAGATTTGTGCTGGGTAGCCGGGCTGGCACTGAGAACCGAATCCGGGGTACGAGTGGCACTATGATTGCCCTCTGAATTAGCTGGGGCAGCAGCAGCAAGACTGTCAGAGTCAAAGAGGAGCTTGTGGGAGGCATAGGTTTGAGGCACATCAGTGTCGCTGTCCAGTGGAAGTGCAGAATCAGTCATCTCCACAAAGTTATTTTCAGCAAGGAAAGTGTGATAGTGCCCCGCTGTGAACACTTCGAGACCCTGCAACAAGAAAGATGTTAGTGGGTGGGTCATAAAGAAAGGAAGACATCTTTATGACGCTATGGTCAATGACAGCTTCCATCTAAAATGGGTAACCAAGTAATTAAAAGACATACATCTTAGAGTTAATTATAACAGTGTATTTATTTCAGCTGCCTTTCTAAAATGTATAACCACTTACCTTGATCTCAACCTCTGTGCTCTCGGTGATGTTCTCCCAGGTAGACTGCAGAGTGGATTCCTCAGTGAATCTGGTGTAGGCCTCATGAACTACCTTATACCAAGAGAAGCTCCAAATAAGTACCAAAAATCATGAAATCATGCACTACATATCATGAAATTCTGTTTGGTTGTTAATCATTTTAAAAATAAAAGAGAAATTAAAAAATTGCAGATGGAAAGCTGACAGTGTAACACCAAATGCTCCTCTATTTATCCTCGATTTATGGCAGTTTAAATTCTGATAAATATTGTAACAATATGAAAGGATAGTAGTGTTATAGACAACATTAAGATTTTATTTTTTGCTTCTGTCTTGTGATGAACCAGGGCTGGAATAAGGTGGTTTGTTATGAAAAAGCAGATTTTCTATTAGACACAAATTATTTTAAATCACCAGCTGCATTTAGAATTACTCCACAGGAGTTTACCATATTAAAACATGGGATTTAAATATTCCATGTCTCCAGAAATTCTGAAAGGTTGTAATGCATTAGGGTCCACACATTGTCACAATATATATCTGTACATGTGCACACGCACCTGGACACCTGGAATCATACATCATCAAGAGAACTATTTAACACAGACCAAGGACAAAACAGACAAAACACACTTTCACTGTGGCAAATGATTAATTTGAATCTTTTTTCTTTTTTTAAATCTTTGGCCAGTAATCCTCCAAATTCAGAAATTCAGATGGCTGTCATTCCCCAATGAATAACCACATATATCAGCCACATACACAAACTGTTTACATGGTTTGTATATATTAACAAATCATTTATTCAGAATAGATTATTTTAAAAATGTCATTCAGAATAGAATATAAAATATTTTTGTAAAGCAAGTTGAATTTTAACATCAACATTGCAAAATCTCATTATACAGCTGTCATCCTTTGCACTGGCATTCTTTACATACAGCAATTTTGTCCAGGTGCTTATTTGTTAGTTGACACTTTCTAGTTTTGTTTTTTTTATATTTTACTCTTAACAAAAATGTTTTTTATTATTTAAGTTAGACTTTTTGAAAGCATTTAAAAAAGGAAGCATCCAATAAACAGAACTGGACTTCTAATAAGCATACAAAAGCATAACTTATTTAGGTAAAAAATCACCACCACATTTATACCTACAAAACTTTTTTTTTTTACTACAAATTGTTTGATTTAATGGTTTCGTTGGGGAATTACGTCCAATTAAGATGCAGTTTAGGACTGAATCTCTCAGGGAAACCAGTCCTGACACTATTAATCATTTCCAACATCTTTAATTACATACATATTCACACAGCCAATATGAAGTTTAACCAGCACAAACACATACGCGCACACACAAACACACACACACACACACACACACACACACAAAGGTCCACATTTACCTCTTCACCATCCAAAAAGAGAAATATCTAGGTGCATGTGTGTTTCAGCAAGAGCAGAAATATGTGTTACTAAAGCTTTAACTGCAGGGATCAATGTAATACCTTAGCAGTTACTTGTGTCTATAGACCTGCATGGAAAACAGAGGGAGGAATGAGGGATGGATGATACACGCAATCACTGATGGTGGCAAAAGGCCTTTGCAGCTTGGACTCCTGTTTGACCACCCTAAGGAACTAGTACAAACACTGATACAGATCCATCAACTTAACACTAAAGGAAAAAACAAACAACAAAATGCAAAGCTTGCTCACCAAGAAGCTGCTCCATTTGAGGCTCCTTTAAAAAGGAAAAATGCATTGCAAATCAGTGGTTAAGCTAACCTCTTCAACAGAAAAAAGCACTGTCCAGGCTCATTAGAAAACAGCCAAACAACCTATCTGATGTCTTCGCGCGTAATCTACTTATTCCAATAATGATTTTTCAGTGCGTGAGGCTTGGTGACTGAGAAGGTGGGACCAGTTGGGTGAGTGAAGACGGATTAGAGCAACATGAGACTACGCACTACCAGATACTGAAAAGATGTTTACAATGAGACAGCAAAGCGAAGGTAGTCTAGTATATTATCAGGTTATTTTATAGTTGAAAAAACTATAGTGAGTGGAAAATGGCACTGGAAAGTTAGCCAGTAATCAGAGTCTGTGCAATATAAAACAAAATATGTGCTTCTGTTTCTTTCAAGGGAGATTCAGCAGGATCAGTATTAAGCACAGGAACAAAGACAAACATATAATACATAAACAAACAGACATTTAAGGCATGTCAACACTGTGATGAGGTTTTTCTATTTGCTGCAGTACTTATGCAGTTGTTCTTGTACTGCTTATAACCACGTATGGACTATTTAAAGATTTAAAGACTATCTACAAATTCAATTTACAAAGATAATTGTACTACCCAAAATCTCAGTACTGTATTGTACAGCTGCCACTTTAGTGAGCCCGGATTAAGTTTTCATGTAATTAGTTCCTTTTGATGTTTAACGTTTATGTTTGGCTCTTGGAGTTATTCTACTGTGGTGTGCTTTACCTGTCTGAAGGTTTCTCCATCTCCCTTGCCAGCTTGTTGAGCAATGAGGGCAATCTTTCGGGCTCTTGCTTCCCGACGGCGAACCTTGATCTGACAGGAGATTAGACACACCAACAGCAGGAACGCCAGCAGACCCAATAAAGACAGGATCACCACATAAAGCTGAGGCAGTTTGTAGGCTGAGATAAGACAGGGGTAAAGGAGGGTGAGAATAAAAGAGAAATGCCAAAAAGATATAGTTAACCAAACAAAGAAAATTGATCTCAAACATTAGTCAGAGAGAGGGCACTCAAGATATCTCATTAAATGTAACTGATTAGATAGAAGCTACACATTATATAAGTTTGTCCAACAAAATTTGCCTCTGTACTTACGCTCCACATCCACGTAGACATCGGCTATGTGAAAACCTGATAAGTCAGTCACTCTGAAAATGCCTGTGTCACTAACTTTGACCTTCTTCAGGTAAAACATTGAGACATCTACTGACACTCGGCCATCTAGCATGGGGTCCAAAGGCACGACCAGTTCCCCCTGATCCAGAATAAGCCGAGCCTCATTGTCAGAGTCTGGAGTGTAGACCATATTGATCTTCGTGTGGTTTATATAGAGCTTGATCTTCAGAGTTTTGTCATAATGCAAGTGCACAAATATCTGGTGCTCTGGGTATGATAAAAACAGAAGGGAAATATAATCCTGAATCACCTTGCACAAAAGATGCTACACAAACCTACATTCAGTCTATTTATTTCATAATGCTATGCCGTGTCATCCATCATAATATATTCTCTTCACCCTAATCTTTCCTCTAAAGACTCACCTTTAACATTCAGACATGTCCTTTTACGAATTTTTCCATCACTGTCCAGTACAGTGTAGCTACCCTCATCTGTTCCGGTCACCACATGGAGGTTAACCTTCTTCTCACTTGCACTGAGACGGGTCCTATATTCCTCTATAGGGATGATGCTATGATTGAGAAGAACCACAGCTGATGGCTCTATAGTTTGGTTAATGTGACTTGTGCTGCGTCTGAACTCCAGGGTGTAAGGACCAGTGATGTCATTAAGTGTAATATGATATGTTTCACCATATTTCACGGTTGTCTCTGTGGCACAATCTGTAAGGGTCAAGAGTATTCTACAGTCAACAGAATGACCAACAATAAATCAATTGTACTTGACTGACTATTCTTAAAACTAATTTGGCACTACCACAAATACATAATACTTTTTAATTACATATGAAATCATGTGTAATGCAAAATGGGTACAATAACATCATGACATTAAAGATCTACCTGAGGGTCATCTAGCAGCAATTACTCCTACCTCTAACTATAAGGATGATGCGTCTGACATCAGCTGGAGCTGCAGAGTTCCTCACTACATATGTACCCTCATCCTCTTCACCCACATCTTCCAGAACCAGGTGTCTGGTCTGAAAATTAAGTTTGGCTCTAGAGTTCTGAATCTCCCTGTTCCGGAAGAAAACCACCTCAGAGATTGGATCCAGCTTTGGTTTAAACACCACCTCTGTAGTGTCCATTGCTGGCACAGGGATATGTATGTCTTCCCCAAAGAAGGCAGTACGGTGGTCATCCTTTGCTGAAAGTGAAAAGAGAGACAAATGAGGAGTTTATAATAAATATTGAAGATGGTAAGGTGTTGTATGATAATGAATCATGGCTTATTTAAGTCATCACCCAAAATTCCTGTTGTGTATACATCACATAAAATGACTTAATGGACAATTTTTAGATTTGAAATGTGTTTACCAGTAAAATGAGGGTACCAGTGAAGAAGATTTGTATTTATGAGTGAATTTTTGAATTTTAAGCATTTCAAAAATGTTTAATAATATGTCTGCTGGTAAAGAGAAACCAAAGTTGTTTTTGACTTTACCTTTTATGGTTGCAGAATAAGCTGTAAAAGAAACATAAGATGATTGTTCTGAATATTACCAAAATGATTTTTCACTGACCAGCAAAACAATATGGATGGATCTGGTGACATTTAAAAGCCATGACAACTTGATAATCCTAGAAAACTGTAATTGAACTCCACTGGCCACTGTAGATCTTTGAGATGTGCTTTGTGTTCATAAGTGGGAAGGTAAGATGTTCCATTGTTATTGTGTTCACATAATTAAGTGGAATATCTTGATTGCACCTTTAAAACCATGTTACCCACAAAAGGGACTGATAAGGTTTGACAGAACTTCATATAACTACAGATTGCAATAGTGGTGTCATCTTTGGTGGATTAAAACTAATTACTGACTGTAAAATGTATGGCAGATTATTTGGTATATTATATAGTTACCTGAGCACAGTAAAGAGGAGAGTACTGCAATGTGTAACATTTCCATATTGATTGGATTTCTGTCAAAATAAAAAGTAAATAAATATCAACGAATGACCATAAATAAATGACCTGTGTTAGGACAGATGATCTTACAATGCAGTAGAGTATGAGAAGGTGCATCTGAAACATAGAACATCTGAAGTTGGCAGCATGCCACCAAAGCACAGGAAAATGCAACTGTTTGAGGAAACACGAGATGAAGCAATTTAAGAGTGTTATGCTACAAAATATTCAGTTACAGCCCCCTGTCCTTGGGTTAAGTGCAGCATGCACTTTTTCTTTGCACAGTCCAATATAGATATTATTGGAGCAATGACTTAAAGACCAAAAGCATTATTATGATTATTAATGTATTATTTCAATATTATATTCATACAAATAGTTGGTTTTCTTTCTCTAGAAGCTGTCTAAAGTTGTTTTTCATGGCAAGTCAAAGTAACTTCCATCAGAATGTATTATAACAAGCATTCTTTCACATGCATCCACAGACATTTAAAAAGACAAAATGTTGCTCCTAGATTGTTCAGTGCTACACAGCTGACACTCACAGTCAGAAGCTTTTAAAGATGATTTAAGTCTTACTGAATGTTACTATTGAATGACAGATTTTCAATGAAAATAATTTATGGATGGTGATATCATCATGTTTGGCACAAGCAACTCTTGATCCATCCCCCTGGGTCTTTGGTATATGCTGTTCTGCCAAAACCTACAGTTATTTGGAACACACCTCATGCTCACTCTTCTTTCCTCCCTTTCTGTACTCTCTCACAGCCTCTGATGACATTGTTTCTCTCAAGACAAGACAGCAGCTCTTGTGTACAAATGCAGAGAAATTTAGGGCTCTCGCTAATGAGAAATCCTTTCTCATTTTATAGTAGATTAAATCATTATTAATCAACCAGCCAAGCTTTCTTATGTGTCAAATTTTATAATTTAATATATAAATCTGATTTGAATGTCATTCTAGGAGGTAGCCACAATCCTCTGCAAAGTCTTACTTTTCTTATGGCGCGTAATACAATGTATGCAGGTCTATTTCTTGAGTAATAGCTACGCGAAAGAATGCCCCTCTCTTTCTAAGTAGCACATCGCGTTAGTGGTGCGCAAGGGTGTGTCAAGCTCCGCCGCCGGAGCCACCCCTCCAGAAGAGGTGTCACGAATCATGAGAACGATATCGAAGATTCTTCAGTTTTAGAGAGATGGCCCAAAAGTTATTAGATTATAGATTCTACAAGAGCTTGAGATCTCGATGTATTACCTATAGTATGAATTTAGTTTAATCTAAATATCTTTAGTGTTCCCGCTTCATTCACTTCTTTAGAAATATTTTGCGACCAATTTTTATTTAGCGCATAAACAATCACAAATGCCACAGTGCCACATAATTCACGCGTAGATACGAAGGCGGCTATCCCTTGCACAAAACAAGCACAAACGGTCAGTCCATAACCACACTACCCTATTTAGTGAACACCAAGCGCGTACTCAACAATTATTCTAAAATTAACGTCTCTGTTTGATCATTTGATCTGTATCGACTGTTTTATATAACGATATTCCCTCAAAATCTTCCAAATTAAAGAACAGTGTGTTCTACTGAATCGTTAAGGATGGCGCAACATTCCTGCAGAGTTCCAAGCGCACCGCATCAGTTCATTAAAGAAAGAGACGAAAAGGCCAGGCTTCTTTAATGCTTCTTTAAAATCATTATTCGACAATGCGACTAGAAGGAAGCAATAACTAAAATGATTCCGCTGCGTACTATATATATCTGATTAGTTTAACATATTAATTGGGGCATATTAGCGTGAGACAGACGACATGAAGAAGCAGTACAAGAAGCAGTACGATGAACAGTAATTCATTTGATTGTGTAGGTTTTATATATATATATATATATATAAACGCTAATATGCCCCAATTAATATGTTAAACTAATCAGATATCGGATAACTCATTCATACACTAATATACGCTTAAACACTACGCAAGAAAACCTAACGCGTCATGAGATTTTGGTTGTATTCCCTGCAACACACATAACTAACATAATTACCGTAACGGTTGCAATCACTGATGTGCAGACGCAGAATCCGTATAGCGAAGCTCAAAGCCAGGGAACAGGTTTTATGATTTTTTAAAAAAAACGATGATTCCCCCCACCTCTAAATGTTCTTCCCCTTGCCCCCTGCCCGCCAAAGAAAGGGACGTCTGATGTTAACAAAGCGGGATTATCTGGACGATTTCGGATGAAGTCGGTATGAAGACCAATAACCGTCGGCTTCGCCCATAAAGCGTTGCTCTTGTCCATGGAATGTCATGTGTCACAAAAAGCCAATTTCGTTACCTCTCCTCGCATCCTCTCATTCTCTCGATAGAGCTCTGCCCAGTGTAGTCCAATCTAAAGTAGAACACTGAACAGACCTACATAGTCCTTATTTATGTTCATGTTGGCAAAACTAAGATGCGCTAAATGCAGGCTCTTGGTGCGAGGGGCGCATGCTTACTTGGGCGACGTCTTTCATTTATTTGCTAAAAATGTTATTTAGTTATGTATGATACGTAGCTCATACATAACTACGTATCCATTTCTGCATTGTAGTTTAGTGTATCTGGGCTTTAAACATATGTACTTATAAATAAACACTTGTAAAACAGGAAAGATCATTGAAATAAATAAATTGTAACAGCTAATGTCTGGTGGCTTAACCTCTTATGGACAGTATAGGCTATACTGATTGGAGTTTAACCATATGGCAAAAGCATTTTGGGAGAGCTAGGTGGAGTACAAACTTAAACATAAGTAGTTCAGGTTCATATTACTGTTTACATACCTGTTGGGTGGGTTCTTTGAAAGATTCCCTGTAATGCAAGGGATCAGCAGAGACTCTGAGTCAGAGGTAGCTTGGGAGAAAGAGGTTTGCTTATGGCATTAATTTCTGCATATCTCAAGGTGGGTGAGCCAGTGATCTAGTTAATTGTGTCAAAGAACATTTCTTCTAAAACATATCACCTGATGAATATTTCATTTAAAACCCGGTGTCTCATTTAATTAAAATGAGTACCACTGCATAATCTGTGCATGACTGTGCATGACTGTGCATGTGTGTGTTTGTGTGTGTGTGTGTGTGTGTGTGTGTGTGTGTGTATCTGTGTGAAAATGCAGAGTTGCAGTTGTGCACCCTTGACAACTGTGGTGGATAGTTCTGGCATCATTAGGAGTCTGTGACTCTTTTGCCTCCCTGTCATTTCAGGAATATGTCTAATTTTGCCCTAGTGGTGTCATGCTTGAATATCTTATTTTTGCCAGGTTGAGAAGAGGATAAGTTGCAGTCTGTGGTTTACCTCTGAACTTCCACCTAATGCAGCCAGTGCATCAGACACTACAGGGACACCATATTATAGTCTAATAAATCCTCTTTGGACTGTGTCCAAACAAGACTGGACAGAATGATAGATCTGATGCATGTGGATTTAGAAGAGCATACTGTCTTGGCAGATTGCTTTAAAGGGTTTATATCAACCAATCTTAGAGGCCGGAAATAGCTAAGCGTTCACCCTCTGCCTGGAGTCATGGAGGGGTTATGATAGTAATAAATTTTAAAGTTGGTGATTTTAGGAATCATTCAAAGATAAGCAAAGCAGTTTCACAAATGTCTGAGTACAAGCCCCCAATGAGCAAGCCAAGGGCAACAGTAGCAAGGAAAAACTCCCTAAAGCATGGTGGAAGATTCTTCCTCATGAGGAAGAATACTCGGGGGGGGGGGGGGGGGTCCATCCTCCTCTGTCTAACAACATACACTATAGTAGTAACAATATAAACAATATGGAGCAGAATAAATAGTGAAATAGATATATAAATAAATAAACAAACAAGCAAATAAATAAACAAATAAATAAATGTGGGAAAAAAGCAATCAATGTCTAATCTGGTTTTCTAGAAGTCTTAGTCTAATCCCAACAGTGTGCACATGTCCGAAAGCTATCCTGCATGAGAACGTCCAACAAGGGCAACATAGAAGTAGTTGGCTATGGTTTAGGTGTGGTGGGCTACAGCAGGGGGCACCAGAGGAGCCATGGCAGCTGAGATGGGTTGAGGCTCAGTAACAACATGTCATCAGGGGTAAGTACCTCATCAGAAAGAGAAAATAGATTATTAGGCATGTCCAGGTACGAGGGTGTGTAAATTAGGGAACTGTAATGTTCAAAGATAAACGTCTGCAGGTCTAACTATGGCAGCTATTTTTAACATTTACAGGAAGGTTATTCCATAGTGTGGGAGCTTTATAGGAAAAAGCTGCAGTAGATTTTCTTATTCTTGGTACTAGTAAAGAGCCTGCACCTTTTGATCTAAGCAGATGTAATGTGTCGTAATGCACAAGGAGTTCTCTAAGGCACTGTGGCACAAAATAATTCAGTGCTTCATAGGTCATTAGAAGTATTTTATAGTCAATATGAAATTTTACTGGGAGCCACTGCAAAGTAGCTAAGATAGGAGTGATGTGATCAAAATTTCTAGTTCTAGTAAGAACTCTGGCTGCTGCATTTTGAACTATCTGGAGCTTGTTTAGGTGCTTAGTGGTACAGCCAGATAGTAATGAATTACAGTAGTCCAGTCTTGAAGTAATAAATGCATGGACTATCTTTTCTGCATCATATGAGGAAAGTATATTCCTAATCTTTGCAATATTCCTGAGGTTGAGAAAGACGGTCCTAATATTATTTACATGAGCTCTGAACAAGAGACTGGGATCCATAATCACTCCAAGACACTCTTTAACTGTTAAAGAAAATGTGATTGGGAGACCATTGAGGTTCATTAGGTAATTAGAGAGCGGTGACCTAGCTGTCTGTGGGCCTAACTTCTTCTTTCTCAGGATTAAGTGAGAGAAAGTTTCGCAACATCCAGTGTCTGGTGTCCTTCATAATGCTAATAATGCTAAGATGATATATGTGCACTGGTTTGGCTGAGACATATAGCTGCATAGCAATGGAAACTAGCACAGTGTTTTTGTATAATGTTACCTAGAGGTAGCATATATAAAGAAAAAAGCAGAGGCCCCAGAACAGATCCTTGTGGAACACCATAGCTAACATTGTTGTATGCTGAAAAGTCTCCATTTATGATCATAAACTGGTAGCAACCAGCTAGAAAAGATTTAAACCAGGAAAAAGCTAATCCCCCAATCCCAACAACACTTTTGAGTCTATCTCATAAAATGTTGTGAGTTAGTGTCAAATGCTGCACTCGGATCAAGCAGTTTAACCAACAACAATAAAAAAAACTTGGTCAGAAGCCAACAACAGGTCAGTAACCACTTTAATCAGTGCTGTCTCTGTACTATGAGCCCTAAACCTTGCCTCACGGTATTCTCAGTTTGTGCAGTGAAAGTGTATCAGATAATTCATAATCTGATTTCTTGCCTGTGCCGTTCAGGTGCTGTTGTTATTTAGACTTTGCCATTTATGTTCACCTCACACTTTGCTCATTGTGGCAGCCTGTGGATGTTTTGGGATGTTTTTGTTTTGTTTTTTCTTTTTCTGGTATCTGGGTTAGCCTTAGAAAAAATCTAACAAATCTTTAAAAATCTGGTTTTAAGTCTAATTAGTCTTTTAAATCTTTGGATTTATAAAAAAAGAACCTAAGAACCAAAGAACCTAAGAAACTATGAGCTCATTTTGAGCAAATGTTATTGTTTAGATATCTTGTTGTCCACAGTCTTACTTTGCAGTACATTAGCAATTTTGAGTCGCAATACAATTCATCGGGTCCTAATATACTACTAATAATCCTAATCTACTACTAATAAATTCTTAAGTAAAAATCTATATTAAAAAAACAAAAAACAAAAAAACTAAACAAACAAAAAAACAATTCGCTACCGCCCTCCATTCTTCATATTGCAAAGAAACTCGTTTTAATTCAACGTATGAAGCGCAACGAGCATATGATAGGCTTTATTGACCGCCATCAGATGGCAACCAAATGGGGCGTGGTGTTTTCGGGAATACGCCATTAGCACGCTCCATATACTTAGCGGCGTTTTAGCCTGATACAAGATCAGCTCCCTCGTTCAAACCTTAGAATTAACCACTACGAAAAAAGCTGGTCTCGGATCAGAACAAAGGGGCAACGTCAACGAACAATTGCTAATAGGCCTTCCCACCAGTCATTTAGATTTTCAGAACCATGTCTACAGCATACTAACTTAAAGCAGTGAATATTGTATTTCATGTTGGGGAAGAAGCTTGAATAATTTTATTACAGCAACTTTGGACTATCATTGCACCTCTCGGTGAGTGCATTCGGTATTTAATGTATTTTTGATACTGAATTACGTCGCTAATCAGTATGACGTGTTTACAGATTTAAACACTTCGTGTTTTCATCGCTAAATTCCATTGTTTTTTATTGTGTACATTTTTTAAAAAATTACGATGGTATAATCGTGCTATTTTAGGCTATTCGTGAAATATTGAAAGCATTCGGAATACGAGACACTGGGCGTGGAATTTTTCTTGAGTTCATTTACAGCAACAAGATATGCGTAACGTCGATTCAATTATCTTATTAGGCGATCTGCTATTGGAGAATATGCAAAAGATGCAGACGTTAATTTTAGATTATTTTATTCTGTATAAAGTACAATCAATGGGATTAGGCTACGTTGAAAAGCTTCCAAATAATCATCCTATAGAGTAAATATATAGACTTCAATAGGCGAAACGAGGCTACCATATGAGCCTTTACGAGGAATAAAGGGATGACAGCGTAAGTGGAACGCTTTAAAAAGTATATCTGTAGGGAATAATGATTCTAAAAATGTATAAGCCTAGTACAGGTGACAAAGGCCATGCAATGAAGTAGTTTCTTTGATAGGTTAGTTATTTATTGAAGAATCATTACAAACATAACTCTCTTTCAAGGAGATGCAGTACTGCATTTTGTGTAATATTTGATCAAATTATTATGGCTTTCATCATATGATTTGGAGTTATATACTGTATTTACATCTAGCCAAACGTTATCTCTGAAGATGTGATATTATCTTCAAAATCTGGAACCAAGACAAAATCCATATTAGATTACTGTTAGTGGTGTTCATATCTTTGTTGCATATTGAATTTTTCTTCTGTTAGTAAGAAGATGTTTTACACCTGTGGTCCCAATGAAGCTATGGTGGTGTCTGGTAATGTCTCATGCAATTTTTCAAGAATTTAAATTACACATGAATTGTAAATAAATATAAAGTGAAAGACTATAGAATTGTTAACTAATAATTAATGTCTGTCATCTAAGGATTCTGTCGTTCTCCCCCGATGATGATATCTGGAGGCAGAGTGTTTGTGTTTCCCTGCATCCAGCAGATCCAGAGGTATTAGTTTGTCCATAAATATACACATATCTTCATGTATGTTTATTTTTTAAGGAGCCTATCACTCCTCTTTATTTCCTTTCAGGATCTCTCTGAATACTATGACCTTGAATGTGAAGAGTGACAAAGTCTACACACGCCATGGAGTGCCTATCTCTGTTACTGGCATTGCCCAGGTGTCCCTCTCCCTGCATGTGCCATGTCAAACCACTAAGCCAGTGCAGCTGAGCCAGTATTTGTTCTCTTCCATACAGTAACAAAAATCATATGCTGTTGACTACACGATTGTTTTCCCATCAGATGAAGATTCAGGGACAGAATAAGCAGATGTTGGCAGCAGCGTGTCAGATGTTTATGGGGAAGTCTGAAGCAGAGATTGCTCAGATTGCCCTGGAGACACTGGAGGGTCATCAGCGAGCCATCATCGCCCATTTGACTGTAGAGGTATGTGACACAGTTTAGGATTACTTACTTTGTAAATGCACACAGAGCAAGCTTGAATAAAAACGCAGTGTTTCAGGGGTTACACTGAATAAAGACTTTTTGTGGAATGCTCTAGTAATAATGAAGAAGTGTCCTTGGGTATGTCTGTTCTGAAGGAGATCTATAAGGATCGTAAGAAGTTTTCTGAGCAGGTGTTTAAGGTGGCGTCATCGGACCTGGTCAACATGGGTATCAGTGTGGTCAGTTACACACTCAAAGATGTTCATGACGATCAGGTAGGTGTGTGTATGTTTGCAATATGTTTGATTTCTCAAGTAATAATGGGCTTTTGAGCATTTTGTCCTTTCTCTGGGTTAGGATTACTTGCACTCTCTGGGAAAAGCTCGAACAGCACAAGTACAAAAGGATGCCCGCATAGGAGAGGCCTTAAACAAAAGGGATGCTGTTATCAGGGTGAGACCATCTAACTTCTTTTACTTTCCTCTGTCTGTATGGAGGCTACACCGAATCTTTTTTTTATTATTATTGGGCTTTCACAGTTTAAACCTGAACCTGTTAATCACATTCAAGATTGATTCCATACACAGGTACAGGGCATATAAAGGGAAAGAGAAGACAGAATAAGAAGGAAAAAATTTAAAAAGCACCAAACTTGACATAACCAAGACAGGATAAGTGGTCAAATTATGAAACTCTTGCCTTATTAATCACATCCAGTTTTCTCTGTATAGCCATGAAGTTTTACAGAAATTGGTAGAATGGTAAAGGTAATCAATTAGCAGCTTGTTTGAGCCACATCTTAACCACCAGCACATACATCATCTGTTTCAATTAAACAAGCCTTCACTGGTTCTTTGCTACATACTTGCATCTCACATAAAACCTACTCATCACCATCAGTGGGTATTTACACATTCAGAAGCACTAGAACTTTCATGAACCCTGACTGCAAGTAGTGTTAACACTGGTGGCTGCTCAAACACAAATGTAAGCTCTTAATTACTACTTATTTCCATGCCAAGTGTCTGTCTTTCTGCAGGAGGCTCATGCTTTGCAAGAAAAGGTGTCTGCTCAGTACATGAATGAAATTCAGATGGCTAAGGCTCAGAGAGACTTTGAGTTGAAGAAAGCTGCCTATGACATTGAGGTCAACACCAAAAAGGCTGAGTCTGAAATGGCTTACCAGCTACAGGTAATTACAATATAAAGAAAAACATACTATCTGAAAAGTATATATAAGCATTCACATTGAAGAAGTAAAGGTTTGTATATTTTTAGCCTGCTAAAACAGTGCCTAGCTAATAATACTTTCTAGTTCATTCTGAGAATAACTGAAAGACCAGAAAAGGGTCTAGGGGTCTAGCTTGGGGTCAGTTGGACCCCCATTGACTTTCTGTGAATCCTGGTTAGGTAGCCCAGCACCTAGTTCTTGATAGGGCTCAAGCATCATGAGTTCTGCACTGGCATGTAAATGGCATGTAAGCTCAATCTCTGACTGGTTGCGTGTACCACATATGAAATATTTGATTAATTGCTCAAATAGAGCCTTCTAGCTCCCAAATGTCTCCTAAATAAAGCCTTCTAGTTTGGCCTTGTGTTGAGATATTTAGTTTGATATTTAGAAAAGATTAGAAAACCTTTTGTTGAGTTTGATCTGGCTATTTGGAAATGAGCAATTTGAACAGGTGTCACAGTTACACTACAGTGGATTCTGTTTTAAAAAAAAATGTTTACAGTTACTAATATCCAATCACTTATTATTAAACAGGTGTTACACATTTATATCAAAATATTGGCCATGTTTTACTCATATGCCTGTGCATATTTATCACACGTTTGCATTATAGTTTGAGTTCCTGATGTGATTATAGACCACATCTATATGATTGATTCAGAAGAAGAATGCCACTCTTGTGATGGAACTAAAAAAACTATCGTTGGGATGCTTAAAGACTTAAATATTGCTGTGTTGTTCCCTTCATTTAGTCTTCCATGTTATAAAGGCCTTATGTTCCTCTATATCATTTTCAAAGCTACCTTTTCCAAGCCACCAAAGCATGAAACCTTTGAAACAATTAAATATTAAAATAATGTGAAGTAATTCCTTGATCTTTTCCCCCTGCATTGTGATATCAGGTGGCTAAGACGAAGCAGCGCATCGAGGAGGAGAAGATGCAGGTGCAGGTGGTGGAGCGCACGCAGCAGATCACCCTGCAGAAGCAGGAGATCACGCGCAAGGAAAAAGAGCTAGAGGCCAAAGTGAAGAAACCGGCTGAGGCTGAGCGATACCGCCTGGAGAAGCTGGCTGAAGCGGAACGGTGAGTCTGAGAGGGCTGGACCTTTCTTTTGCTGTTTATGCTATTACTGTGCAGTGAAAGAGAAAGATTGATTTCAGTTTTTAACCAACTTTAAGTAGAAAACAAATTGATTTTCTGAGTTAGTTTGTGTAGAAATCAGTCTTTACTTGCTTTACTTGCTAGGGAAGTTATTCTGTTTAGCGCAAAGTTTTCAGTTATTTAACCTTTGCCTCAAGTGTACCAATAAGCTGACTTGATCAGAATGTGTGCTGCCAGTCATTTCATGGAAAGCATATTTTTAATGTTGTCATTTTAAAGTGTCAGTGTGTGTTTTCTGCTTTTTGTCCCCTCTCTCTCTCTCTCTCTCTCTCTCTCTCTCTCTCTCTCTCTCTCTCTTTCTTTCTTCCTTGCTCTCTTCTTGCTCGCTCTCCCTTCTTACCACATGCAGTCTTCAGCTCATCATGGAAGCAGAAGCTGAGGCAGAGTCCATCAGAGTGAGTAAACAGGAACATCATCACTTAAAAGCTCAGAGTCCATCAGAGTGAATGAACAATGGCCACTTGATATCATCATTTAAAACCTCAGACATGTTGAAGGCCTTGGGGCTGATTTTTCAGACAAAGATTATGCTCGGCCTTGAACTAAATTTCATGGTCAGTGGATCCTTCATTAAATGCCATTATAGAGTTTCAGGCTTTTCAGATGATTAAAGTCAGTTTAAGGAAAAGAGGTCTGGATGTTCCACATTTAGGTGACACTATTTAAAACCTTTTGAAATTCTTCTTTAATTGTTCATTTCAGTTTCTAAATTTCAGAGATATTCAATGTAATACAGCATGCATATGTACCATCTGTGTGTTCAGCTGTGATATATTCAGCATTTTCAAATGAACATAGTGAATGCATAGTTTGAGTAGTGCTGCCCCCATCTCTCCCTGCAGGTGAGAGGAGAGGCAGAGGCGTTTGCTGTGGAGGCCAAAGGCCGAGCAGAGGCAGAGCAGATGGCAAAAAAGGCTGAAGCCTTCCAGCAGTACAAGGAGGGAGCCATGGTGGACATGCTGCTGGAGAAACTGCCTCTGGTAAGGCTGTGTGTGTACACATGTGTGTATGCGTGGGTGTGTGTGTGCAGGTGTGGGTGTGTGTTCATAGTCTTAGAACTTTGCAAGAATTTCAGATATAATATATTGGATTTTATTGGATTTTTATTTTTATTGGAAAATGTTAAAGTATCTAAAAATATTTGTGTATGAATTAATTATATATATATATATATATATATATATATATATATATATATATATATATATATATATATGTGTGTGTGTGTGTGTGTATATGTATGTATATGTGTATGTATATGTGTATGTGCGCTTCACACACCTTTGGAAGGCTCAGATGGGATGGATACAATATACAGGGTAAAGTGGAGTTGAAAACAAGTTATATAAAGGTGTCTTTAATACCAAAATCAAAACCTAAAATGTAATCCAAGAAACAAGCAGGGGTCAAATACCAAAAGGGACTAAATAACCAGACAGAGAAAACAGGAATAGTCAAAGCAAAAAGGGAAAACCAGAGAAACTGTGAATAAATCCAATAGGCAGATAAAGGAACAAACAGTGAAACAACTGCTCAGTATACAACATAAGCAAAACAAGCTTTTGCAAAGACCATAGACAAGTATACAATGGAATTAACAGGTGACATTAATAGACAGGACTGAAGAATGTAATCAATGGGAATCATGGAAAGTGGAGTCTAAGAGCACTAGGAAGGGCAGGCGTGACACTTTGATATGCTTCTCAAAATATCATAAAAGTGACACATCCCAAATTTAAATTTTATATATAAAATTGATTCCCTGGTTATTACTTATGCCTGAATCTTCTCAGAATGCTAATACATTATAATGTATAAGAATTTCCAGCTGTTTTCTATACAAATACATCTGATTTTTTTCTGTTTTCATGGTGTCACTGTCTCTCTGTTTGCCAGGTGGCAGATGAGATCAGCAAACCTTTGACATCTGCAAATAAGATTACCATGGTTTCCAGTGGTGGCTCAGAAGTGGGTGCTGCAAAGCTGACTGGTGAGGTAATGGACATCATGACCAGGCTTCCTGAGACAATTGAGAAACTGACTGGAGTCAACATCTCTCAGGTGAGACTACAGAACATACACATGTTGTAAGGGTTGGCGCCAGGCTGAGGCCCCCTCCGGCCACCAGAGGGAGGCCTCGAGTCAGGCACGCCACTAATCAGGCTTAACAACCAATAGCTGGGCTAGACCTTATATAAGCCCAGTAACCAGTCATTCAGTGCTGGGTCTTTGCCAAAGTTCTGAGCCAAGCTCCTAGCTGGTAACCTCGGGTATTGCGGTCTGTGATCCCTCATGCTACACCTCACTTCTGCGTTGTGAGAGTGTCCATGTTTTTACACATCCCCTCTCCAGTTTTCCCTCTCGAGTCTGTCTCTCTCCCGAGGCTTCCCTTAGCCATTCAAGTTCCTCGCCGTTTTCTGTTTTTGTTTGGGAAGCTTTAGTTTGGTTTCCCCAGTGTATTGGGGTTACCATTTCTTCCCGTGGCGTCCTTCGTTCTCCCTTTTACCACGCTCGGCGTGGTGTTTAGTTTTTTGCTTTTGTTTTACCTGAGCCAAGATCTAACTGTTCTGCACACGGGCCCACCATTGTTAGAGCATGGTTGCTCATCCAGTAGGCTATTGGTCTCATCGCCTAGCTGACCTGGGTTCAAGCCAACTTCACACATACACAGCCATATGCATGTAAATTCAGTTCTCTGGTTAGTGAAGTGGTTGTTAAAAGCATTAACTGCAGTTTGTGTGCTAATCAGTCAGAATGCAAGAGAAAGTTTGAGATTAAGTGCAGATCTAAAATCCAGAGGTTGTTTTCCTTAGGATCTATAATGATTAGAATTGGGGAAAGAAAATGATTAAAGTTCAATATACTGTGAGAAGTTTGACAGTATTAATGAATGTACTAACCCTCTGACTTTTTTTTTTTTTTTTTTTACTCTTTAGGTCCCCCACACAGTCTGAACACCAAACAATCATTACACCTTTAGCCTTCCAATAGTTTGAATGTGTCTGTCTTGTTCCTTTCGATGTTTCTCCTGCTGTCACATCCACGTTTTAGTCCTGCATGCTATCCTGTCCATCACTTTTTTCCCATGTTCAGATCTTGTCCTGAGTGTCTTCTGTCTTTCTCCTTCATCACTGCCCATTCACTGCCTTGCTGCTGAACCCAAAGTGTACCTTACCACGCCAGTGCAATGCACATGTACAGCCTGCATCTGGGATCAGGAGGAACAGAATGCAGTGCAGTTAAATGGTAAATGTCAAAATTTGATTAACACAGAAAAAGTGACCAACTACATGCCATGAAGTTTTTCATAAAACTTCTAGGGTGTTGGGCCTTTATGACTGTGTGTAGTAGTATGGGCATCTATTAAAGATCGTAAAGATCTTTCTATTACATATCAAAGTGTAGTTTAATGATGTCACTAAAAGGTAGTATATTGTATATTGTTAGTATTTTTTTTAACATCAAAGAATTTGTCATTTTTTTCTATCTCAGAATTTGTCATTTGTGTATGATTATACCTTGCTAATCCTAAGAATAAGATTAGCATGTTCCTGGTGAGTCTGTTCTGTTGTACTGCACTGGTACTCAGACGCAAATGCCATTCAGTTGTGTTACATAATTATCTCCATATGGCATTTGTCCTCCACTAAACAGAAGTAGTTAACTGAAGTGTAATGACAGTGTTTGTTTATAAAATGTTTACACAGCTGAAAAGATAAGAAGTCAGTTGTCATAGGCCAGGATTTTATGTATTTGCAGACTCTGACCAATGTTTGTTTAGAACTTTATCATTTACAGATAGTATATTGTTTTCCTGTTCCATAACTAGATGATAGTACTTAATATCTACACACTTAAGTGTGTAGACATTTATGAGGACAGGATGAGCTTTAGGTTGTTTTGCTGAGCTAAGTGAAATAAAACCACTTCTCTGGAAGTGGCTTCAGTCAGCTTGGAGCAAAGAAGACCAAACATTAATAAGACTGTAAACATTAATATTGTAGCACACAGTCTCTATTTTTTACATTTCAAGTTGTTTGCTTTGTCTTGTGGCTTGGTTTCGCGTCATAAGGCTTAGCAAACAAACCACGCGCTTTCAGCTCAACCTTCAAAACACAGAATCCAAAGATGCTGTATAATGTGCCATCATACCGACAAGTCAGATTTTTAAAAATTACCTCACTAGACATGATGAGGGCTGTGATGTACAATACAGAGCAAAAATGCTCTTGCTAAAGGTTTCATATGATCCTTTTACACATGTATAATCATTTTAGTCACTTCACAACACTGTCTGCATTTGAAATATTGTTACCTTTAGTTAAAGAAGAAAGTTTATTTGACCTGACAGTGTATAGAACAGCTTTTCTCTAATAAGGATAAAATCAGAGATACATGCTGAGAATCAGAGATACATACATGATACATGCTGAATATGTATTTGTATGCATTAAAAATTATAAACATAATATATTGGTTATATATTGTCTTTGCAGATTAACAGTGGTTAGCAGCTCTATTGCAAAAAAAAAATGGAATTGTCTTCCTGAAGACAATAGATTAAATAATATAAAACCAAAGGTGTTTTTTGTTCATCTGTGGATGAGTTCAGAAGAACTGACTTGAACTTGTGTCTTAGCTACATGTTAAAGCCCTAAGTACACCAGAATCAGATACCTTTTGTACTTTGTAAATAGTATTTTACTCCAACTTTACACAATCTGATTTCTGAAAAACACTACTATTCTTGTCATGATTTGCCATGATTGTCTGAATCATTCTAATCATGGCAATATGTAACTGAAATATGTACAATTATTGAAACCAAAGTAGCAAAGTATTTTAGATAAATCTACACATTTATTATTTAGTTTAGCAATTTAAAATAACCAACCACTTTATTAGAAAAGTACACTGTATGTACACCTTACATGTGTTCAGTTAGGTTATACCCTACAGTTTATGTGTAAAATATAGCCCATCTTCTAGCTTTTTATCAGTACTCAGTTACTTACCACACAACCACTATCAAATCCTGTAATACTGCTGCCACTGACGCACACATGTACCAGGGCATCATACTAGTGTGCCATTACCATGTCAGTGATATCAGTGCCACATAAAATTTTAACAAATTCCGCCAAATGGCTACAGTCTGTAATATTACATTAATACAGTGCACTGATAAAATTGGTGCACTTTATTAATGTAACATTAAAACATTAACCAATAAAATGGCCAGTGAAATTCAATGTGGGAATACTGATTCAGTGTTCAGTTTACTTTGGAAATATGTCAAAATAAACTGAAATGAAAAGACTATTAGGAAGTGGTATGCAGGGGAACATGGAGGTCTAACTCTGAGAATAAAACCTTATTGACCAATGTCTTTTTGTTTTTATTGTTCATACAAGGAGAAACAGTTATTTAGATGAATGAGCATGGTATATACAGCAAAGCCAGCATTAAGAGTTGGTAACAAGAATAGTAGGAGACATTAACAATAATATTGAGAACTGTATTATTTCCAAAGACACATGAGATACAACAAGGATTACACATGAAGGCACCAACCAATCAACAGTCTGCTCAGTCAACAAAAGCATTTTATGTAATCCTGTGATTGGTTGGCATGGAAAAAGTCATCATTCTGTACTTTGTTCTCCAATATTACTTTTTAATGTTTTCTTTTAAATTTAAATTTCAATAGGATCAGAGACAATCCTTCCTTTTTGTAAATAAAAGACTTCTGTATGTATTTACAGTCATTTCCAATCAATAATGAAGGATAATTATAATTGCATAACAAAAGCCAACAAATCAATAATAGTTGGTATTAAAGGTTAAAAAACACACTACTAAATAGTACCTGGTAACCAAATTGATGCTTGCACCATTATCTCCTGCCTTTTCAATTCCCACCTCCCTCCCTCTGGTTTAAAGTCCTCTTTTTAGGGAGGGCTGGAAATATATAAAATGACTGCACTCAATGTAAGAAAAAGAAAACACTGAATCATGTTTTCACATATAACTCTCTTGACTCCCTCCCACTGACATGCTTTTTCAGCCATTTCTTCACATTCTCACATACACATGAATATGCATACACAGACAATAGAAAAATACATAAATATGATACAAGACAAATGTAAATGATGAAAAACAAAGATGATAAAAAGTTTATTTTAAGTGCTGTATCCCTTAAAACCTTTCGCCTTCTGTTTCAGACTGTGATGTCTATAATGCTCTTACTTTTATATTGTGACTAGTAGTAACAAACATAACATTAACTTGAACTGTCTGTCATTGGCCCAGCAAATCATCATCATAACAGATCTCATGGAGCCATACTTATAAAAGCCAGTCATAACATCACTGATATTAGGTGTGTTTTTTAAACTATAAAATGGAAACTTCCACATTCTGATAAATAGCCATGCACACAATTTACCTTGAGAAAGACAAGTATCTTAAAATACAAAGACTAGGTCTTGTCCAAGTTTGTGTTTGTGGGAAAATCCTCATTTCTAATTAAGGCAATACCAATATTATACCAGTATGGTACATTTAACATTTAAAAAACTGGGAAATCCACTCTCCAAGTCTGATCTGTTGACCTGCAATGAGGTTAATGATGAACAGCTCAGTACTTTGTGCTTGCTTATTGCCCCCAAATTTGTGACAAAGCACAGCATAAACCAAACAAAATGGACCAAAGTGTGTTACAACATTCTCAAGAGACTTTGGCTGACATGCTGTTGTGCAGACCACGACAGACAGTTCACACATAATTTCATGTCAAATCACTGGGCCACCACCTTTCCTAAACATCAGAAGATGAAGTAAAATCAAAGGCACTGTTTGAGCATTTTTTTTAACTTATTTTTAGAAAATGCCAATTGGATACAAAGAAAAATCAAGAGCAACAGCTGAAACCTGAAACTAAAGTACTGAAAATCCACAATTTGATTATTGAAACAAAAAAATTATTTCCCTACTACTTAATTGTTTCAGTCAGAGATGGCAGTTGGGTTCCGCTGAATTAAAAACATTAAAATATGTTAGATTTGCCAGTTAACAAGACCTGAAAGAGCTATTGTCTGGACTGAACTGGCATCATAACTTTATTTCATGGAAAACAAATGATAGGAGGGTTGAAACACAAGTTGACAGGAACTGATAACCATCTTGCTGTTCAACATCAATAATGTCTAGAAAGAGCCAATGCCACTTCAGGTTTTCATTTGAACCAAGCAGGAGCATATGATAGGTTTTTTGAACACTGGAATCTGCTAATTAAACAAAGGAAAATCAGATATACTCCTGTTGGTTAAAATAATTTCAGCCAAACCACCATTTTGCAGATAAGACTGGACACCCCTTATTGTTGGTGGAAGTTCTACTGACATTAAATATTTTTAGAACCAAGCTACAGCAGCTCAGCAAGAGTCGCGACACCTCTGAGCACAGCAATGCCAGTTTTGGCAGTTATGCATCTATATTTTTCTTTGCATCCAGTGTACATTTTCACAAACAAATCCTCCAGTAATCCCTTTGAACACTTTCTATCTTCTTATGCTGTGGCTGCAAATCTAGGCAAAACCTCTTCAGATTTTTTCACATAGAATGGCCATCATGTTGTACAGCCATTCATCTCGTTTTTTGCCTCTAGACCCCATAGTGTATACCCCATGTGTACATATCTCATCCAAGGCAGTGTAGCTTCTCTCTCATTTCTTTTTTTGTTTTACATAGTCCAACTTCTCCAACTCCCTCCTTCCATTCCTGTCCTACGAGTTCATGTGCTCCACCTGAATGGCAGAGGTGGAGACAGTTAGGCAGAGGTCCTTGTGTGCAGACAGGTCGGCTACGCTGACGGGTTTGTACTGGATCTCTCCAGCTGATACTGTCTTGTACTGGTGCAGGTCAAAGGGGCAGGGGACTCCCTCTGTAACAGGGTAGCTGGTCGGTGGGTTGGGGTTGGCTTGGTTCTGTGCCTGGGCTGCTGCTCCAGCAGCAGCGGCACCCCTGCCTCGGCCACGGCCCCGACCGCCTCCGCTTCCTGGGGTCTGAGCTGGATTCTGGCCCTGCTGTGCCTGCTGGGCGGCTACAGCAGCTGCTACAGTCAGGGGATCTGGGTTGTGTTTTCGCATGTGTTTCATTAGATATGTCTCCTGTGGAAAAGAGATGGCAAGACACTGAATTTACATGGTGACGGGAGAGCTTAGGCTAACTTGGTGCAGGGACAGGTAGAAGATTAAGTAAGGGACTGTATGATGGAAAATCTGCATGCCTGAAATAGTTTTATTTAAACCTTTAAAAAAAGTTAAATAGTGGATAAATTTATCATTTCAGTTTCTACAAGTATAAACTTTACTAGATAGAATCTATGTAGATGTCATCAAATGTGTTTCTAGAAGAGTAGAAAACTTACTTAATTTAACCAGTGCAGTAGTTAGGCAGTGAAGATAGCAAAGGTTTGTAGTCTAAGACGATCTCTCTGCTGTTTATATAGCAGTTAAGGTACAGTTAGCTAGCTAGTCCAGCATACCTACTGACTGAGCATCTGATGTAAGTGAATGCATGTACCACAGAATGGATTTCTATTGGTTCGATGGCCCTACCAATATGCCAGCTACCATTATATAATTAAAAAGTGAAAAAGCAGTTTTCAACATCCAACCTAGTCATCTAAGAAGATTTTACATGCTTTATAGAGGAGATGACAAAATCTAGCATTAAAGCAAGATAATTAACTTACAGAGGTATATGCTCGGTTGCAGAGACCACATGAGTAGAGTTTGGCATGTTTGACTGTGTGTGTAGACAGATGGACCTCCAGGCTAGCTGCATCTGTGTAACCTCGGTTGCAGTTGTGGCACTTGTACGGCTTGTCTTTATTGTGCTGTCTGCGGTGAGACTGAAAAGAAAATAATACAATTTTATACAAAAAAAAACAAGTCTTCAGTTTCTAACTTTTCATTTTTTCTCACTTTTTGCCAGTGTTAATCATTCTATGTTAATCCAATGTTAATCACCCTATGAGCTCACCATGTCCCAGGTGACCCTATAACTGACAGTATAATTTACATTTTTAGTAATATCTTTACATGTAATTAAGTCAAAATAAAAGAATATCTCCGCCTGGCTAGCCTGCAAATATGCCAGATTTTCTTATGATCACTCTGCACTGATCATAGCCAATACACATTGTGCACTTCTCATTACAGCAGCATTGAGCAAACATTACATAACAGAAATGCAGCACATTAAGGCCTACATTGTAAATTAAATATATTGCATGGAATTAAAATGGTCCTTTTATAAGCATACAATCAACGTCAGTGATGCTGTAACACTACTTTAACACTTTTATATAAGATATAAAAGTTGCAGTACATTTTACTTAATAGCCAGTTAGTGTTAGTTTGATTTGCTCTCCTTTAATATTTACTGAGCTCAAGGGGGGAAAAAAACTTTCTAAGAAAGACCACTAAATCTATAAAAAAATATTTTTGCTGCAATACATTTATATAAAATAGAAGTTGTGGCAGATTAGAATTATTTAACAATATTTAACAATATCATGGCATCAGAGGCTCACTCAGTCAACCATAAAACATGCACAGGTGAAAAATACTTGTCTCATACTTATTCATACTTCACAAGCTTAGGAGAAAAATTTCTAGCAATATTTCTAATGATATTTCATAAAAAAGTCAATTTACCTGGAGGTTTGAGAGCTGGGTGAAAGCCTTCTCACAGCCAGGATGGGAACACTTGTATGGGCGATCACCAGTGTGAATCCTATCAAACAGAAATAGCAATGAACTTATTAGGTAATTTTCCAGAAAACCTCCCTTAGTGGTTTCTGACAATATCACAATTTTTCCAATTAACCAATAGTGCCTGCTGGAAAACAACATTTTAACTTTATGACAAAACAAGAAATGCTAAATGAGAGAGAAGATACTGAAGTAAGAGGGTGGATAGATGGAGCAGAGACTTGTGAGATGTGGCAATGCTAACTTTAGCTGTCCCTGGCCATTACCTGTGGTGCTGCTGTAAGTGACTGAGCTGTCTGAAGGTTTTCTGGCAGTAGGAGCAGGTGTAGGGCTTGGCCCCGCTGTGGATGCGGATGTGCTGGGCCAGGTAGCTGGAGTTGGCAAACGATTTGGAGCAGTGGGGGCACTTGTGCGGTTTGCTCTCTGTATGGTTTCTAACAAGGGTTCAGGGGAAGGATATGGAGAGAGAGAAGGAGAGAGAAAGGAGAGATTTATAAAAACCACTCAATGTATATATCAAATCATGAGATCACAAAACGTATAGTGTGAAACATGATTGCAGCAGTACATCAGTGTGCTCAGTTCTGTGTCTGAGTTTTGAAACGCAGTACACAAACACACACAAGGAACAATCATCCTGTTCTCTCTCATTCTCTCTTGACCTTTCCACCTTTCTTTCCCTGGGTGTGCTATTAGGTCAAGTGAGAGCTTTCTTGTATCATGGTTCACTCTTAGAAAATAAGATCACAAAATGGGATGATGGGGGACAGAGGAAAAGAGACTTAAATGAGATGTAAATACAACCTAAGTAGAAAACTACAAAGTCAAAGCAAGCTGCAAAGCATGTGAAATATTTTCAGTTACAGCAAGGCTAAGGAGAAGGTCAGAGATCAAATATTATCAGGTCAAATGACTTGAAAATGATCATATGTGTGGAAAATTACATTGGCTGAACAATTAACGGAATGCAAATAGAGTTCATGCAAATTTGCAGATAAATATGTGAGAGCTAAGAAGTGTGAGAGAAAAAACAGAGAACTGAATAGGCTAAGAAGTACCAAGAGGCAGCTTGCTGGTTAAGTCCAGGGACACTAAAGCATGACTAAGTGAAAACATGCTTCCTTCTCCCTGCTGTAATCCATATTCAATCACTGTCAATCAGAACGTACACATACGTACGTACGTACGTGTGTGTACGCATGTGTGTTCATATCAAATTAGTGGGGATGGGATGGGTAAACTTTTATTCAAAGAGAAACCCATATCAAACCTCTGACCAAAACAAACTAAAGAACTAGTAAAAGAAATTCTGAAAGCTTTGGATGGAGAACACACACTTAAAAATACTTTCCAAACCTGCTAAGATCATGCAAATGCAGACAAGCATAATAGAGTGGTGGTTCAAAACCACCGTGACCATTCTAATGCAAACTGCAATAATTAGTCAATACTATGGTAAAAGATTATATATTGATTCCTGTATTGTTCAAAGGTAAGTTTCAATTTACAAATTTGCACTGAATAAGAAATAGCAGTATAGATTATAGTGATAGGAATAAATTAAATATTTATTAAAATTATTTATCTAGGCCTTTTATGAACCAGGAGACTCTTTCAGTAGCCCTTTTTAACATGTCCTCTCCAACTTCCACAGACCTACATAACACAAGAAGCCACTTACGTGCTCTCACCAGAAAACATAAGAATTCATGCAGAGTTAATTTCTTTGGAACTGTTTAGTCTAACAAAAATCTGCAGCCAGACGAGACATTTGTAAATAAGGTTGGACACCTGTGGGCTAAATAACACTGTTAAACATGATAATTATTTAGCCAAAAGACTAAAGCAATAAACAGCTATTAAATGTGACAAATAGAGTAGGTTTCAAAATAAAGGCCAATTCAAATGTAGTGAATAACATATTGTAAAATATTTGTATATTTTTGAAATTTTAAGCATTGTGAAGATGTTTTGGCTTACATTTATAAATGGATTTGTCTGCCATTGTTTTTGTTGTTGAAATGGAATCTGCGTCTGGCTGCTGTGTTTTCTGGGGAAGTTCTGCTTCTGAAGTGGACTTGTGTGTTCACTTGTTACTTTGCCCCTGAGGGATCATCTGACACACTTCAGTAATGGAACAGCCCTTAAGATCACGTAGGGGATTCCCCCAATGGGGAAGTGGATGAGAGTGCGTTAAAATGGGTATTGAAATAGGGCTTTGAATTTGGTTAAATTCCTCACTCATCTTTTACTCAAAATGTTGATAATGTTAATAACCTGGATTTGAAAATTAACAGGCTACATTCATGTACATACTAGAATCTAACTAAATCTACTGGAAATGCCGCTCCTTTGGCAAGTAAATTCCAATGAATATAAGACAAGAAAGTGCTTCCTTGAGTGGTTCTATGTTTGAGAAAAAGAGCAAGAACTCCTTTTTCCACAAGATATCATGATATATTTACTGACACATAAGGGATTAGAATAAATCCTGGGTTATTTGTATCAGTCCTTTTAAAGTAGGAAAAGGTTCCAGAATCTATAGTGATGCCGGTTCCCACAGTTCATAAAACATCACTTACATAGCGGACTTGGACAGAACTAAAATAATTGAGGAATAAAAGTAGTAATTACATTAACCCACCTCTCCATATAAAACAAATTCCATTTAATTGGGCCTTTAGTTATAAATTGCAAAAAATGCAATAAATGAAATCTTATTTAACAAACAATATAGACTTTACACAGCACTGTCTTTACTGAAGATATGGTTTGATGAATTGAAGGTCATTGATCTAAAAATATGTGAACCTCTAGAAAAGCCATTTTTTTAAAAGATGCTAACTGGAGTGCCCTAGACTGAAAATAAAAACCCTGAAATATTACTAATGATATATTATACTAATGAAATATTATACTAACGCCAGTGGAGGAAACCACTGCTCTACAAAAAGATACTACTTTCCATCTCAAGATAGCTTAATTCAACCTAGGCCAGGGCTTTTCACCTTCTGTTCTGAGAACTAGTTTCCTTCCACAGATTGATTCAACTCATTAGCTAATTACCAAGCTATTCATGAGTGAGATGAGCTGTACTGGGGTGGTGAAAACTTGAAATTGTGCGGAGCAGCAAGTTCCCAGGAGGGGTGCACAAAATCCCTGACAGAGATGTTCCATATCACTATTGAAGTAACGTTCTGTAGACAATTGAGGAAAAAAGGTTGAACTATTTGGTATATGTACATATGAGTACATTTTCAAACAGAGCATATAAATCTCTGCTCATCACAAACATCAAGCATGAAGCATAAATAAGGGAATACAGTGTGTGATTGCTATGCTTTTTCAGGGCCTCTGTGGTTTACAAGCAGTGAGAGACCAAGGTCTTCCTATCTGTATGAGAAATTCTACAGCAAAATGTCAGTTTATCGGTCTTTGATGTAAAATCCACTAGAGATTGGGTCAGTACAATCATTATCCATAACTCTGGTGTCAATTACAGACCAACTCAAACAGAAGATATGTTGTATATAGAATGTCCAAGGCATAGTCCTTACTTAAGTCCCATTAAAATGCTGTGGGGTAATCTTAAGGAAGCCATTCAAGTAAAAATTCCCAAAATTATATAGAAAATCAACCAGTTTACCTTTTAACTGCTGTTATTATTATTAATTTTATTATTATTAGGACCCAGCACCCACCCCTAATTAATAAATGGTTCACATATTTCTTCCACCAATGATCCTTCAAGAAATGGCACACAACATATCCACAAAGATATTATAAATATTTTTTGTTAAATTAACATAGCATTTTAGGTGCTCTTCATGCATAAATCAAAGGGTTTGCAAACTCTTTTCCTGCAAGTGCATATGCATGCACAGACAAAATGTCCATACCGTGTGTGCTGCTGCAAGTGACTGAGTTGTCTGAAGGATTTCTGGCAGTAAGAGCAGGTGTAGGGCTTGGCCCCGCTGTGGATGCGTATGTGCTGGGCCAGGTAGCTGGAGTTGGCAAATGATTTGGAGCAGTGGGGACATTTGTGGGGCTTGGCCTCTGTGTGCGACTTGGCATGGATCTGCATGTCCGACTTGCTGAAGAAAGTCACAGCGCACATCCGGCATCTGGATTGATGAGCCAAATGGAAAAAATGTTTGAGAGCTTTTGATACAAGTTCTGATTATAATACTGATCAGATTCTGACCTACTGGAAAAATGTTTGAGAGCTTTTGATATAGTTATATATAAGTTATATTTACAATACTGATCAATACTATTGATTACAATAGCAGTGTAATCAGTATTACAATAATACTGGACTTCTCTGTACTTCTGTGTAACAAGTCCAATATTAGGGAAATACTGGGGAAAATATTCTGAAAATCAACTCTTGGATGAAACGCTGCAATCAGACTTGCTAGGAACAACCAAGAATCAATGCTCAGTTTGCCCTAATTGTAGTTTTACAAGTCATAAGTTAAACTAATTATTTGTTACTTAAAATGTCAACATGAGACAGATGTTAAAAAACAGATAAAACAAATGAAATAAAGTATTATACACCAGATATATGTTGGACTGAATATGTATAGAAACACAAACACAGGGTGCTATTATATGACCATGCAGAGGCACAATTGTGCCTGAGCCATTTCCTGACATAACTGTCTACAGTATTATGGATCCAGCAGCTTACTTAACAGATGACAACAAACAATATTTGCTGAAGGAATCCTTTGGTTTTCTCTAGACAAGCATTTATGGTTGTTGAAGTGAAAGACAATTGATCAGACTAGAATTTATTGTTCAGTGCTTTATAAACAAAGCTGTATTATGTCTGTGTATTGGCCACAGATACAAGCATTGGTACACAGGTTTTATTGAGAATAAATCACAAAGATTCAATTCTGGTCATTTTTAGCCCATAGTTTTTGCTGTGTATTCCTGTACAACAGGAATACAGCTTCAACGTTTTCACTTTGCTGATTCACTGTTTTTGTATTGCATGTGTTGTCAATATTTTCCTGAATGTTCCTCTTCACACATTAAGCTTTTGTGATATCTAAATGACATTTTGTCTTGTTCTGGAGCTGTTAGTTGCCTTTATGTTGCTTTTAAACCTTGCATATAAATTTGCTTGCATTGTTTTATAGCTGACATTCTGCTAACTGTCCCTATACAGTCAACCTTAGGAGAATCGATTATAGTTGCATTTGTAATGTAGTTTATTTACATCAGAAAAAAAAGACTTTCATATGGCGTCTCCATTATTTGCTCACCGTGTATATATGTAGATAAATGTAGGCATTTTTTAAAATGAGGCAATATTTCATTTCTGTACCTATATGACTTGTTCCCATCCTTGCCTGTGTGATCATCCTCATCTTCATTAGACATGTCATAGGGATCAGCAGCATGATGCTGAAAAGGGAGAGTCATGAAACAAAAATTACTAATTTTAAATTATAATTTTAAATTAATAACTTTCTGTGCTTTCTGGAGACAGTAACATTTACTAAATTCAAAATCATCTCTTACTGGCAGTCTTTTGCCACAAATGATTAGTACTTGCTTCCTATTGGGTATGAAAATTTCTGAAGAAACCTGGACACTGTGCCAAAGGTTTGAATTTACTCTGCAACTTCTTCATTGATTCTCATCATATTATATTAAATCTAATATACTAGGTTTACATAAATATATCATTTGACATCTTAAAGCAAAACATTTAAATAAATGCATGAACAGTTACACATTTGTGTGTGTGTGTGTGTGTGTGTGTGTGTTTTAACTCATCTTCACCTAATTAAATGAAGGTAAAATTAAAAATTAAATAGAATTACCTGCCCTCCAGCAGCTAGATGAGCAAGAATCAATGCATCACTTCCTGTGGGAAGGGTATGTGATGTCACAGGACCCGCTCGGGGCATCATGGATTTCTTCTTTCTGCCCCGCTTTGAGGGTGCTGGCATGACAACAGCTGGAGGAACACTGCTATCCTCCTTCTTATCTAGGAGGGGAAACAGTAGACAGACAGGAATAGTAAAAAGAAAAAAAAAAAAAGAAAAAAAAGAAAAAAAAAGATAGAAATGTTGATGAAGAGTAATTCCTGTTGCACACAGAACTATATCTAGTGTATATCTAATCCACTTTATATGTCTGCTTTACAATGTCAAAATATTAGTCCACTTTATATTTTGAAAAAATTTATGCATATAGTCATTCATGTAAAATATACAATATATTACTCTTGTAAACTAGGTTTTTCCCCAAAACATTTGACTATGATGTCTAAGAAACTGATGTTACAGTGTTACTGGTCTTATTCCTGTATTGATTCTTGCTAATAAATATACCCATTGACTTGTTAACAAAGGTGCATGTTTGCAAGTCCTGAGCATCTGTTTTCCCCCTCACACTGGATAAAGTAGACCATGGAAGATTATTACTTGGTAGCAGAGTAGCATGCTAGTCTAAACAACAAAGCTACTATATGCTGAAAATAAATCATTCATTCATGTAATCCACCTGTTTAAATTTATGGGACTTATGGGAGAACAATCAATCATTTTCAATGTTGTCTTCACCACTAGTCACTTTGTACGTGCCTCTAATTTTACTAGATGCCTAGCTAACTAGCTACTACAAACAGGTGCTGAAACCCCGCGCGTATAAGCGTTTAAACAAAGGGGATCAGACAACCAGCGAGTTCAAATTTTAGACAATTTGAGGGGAAAAAAAGCAGACCAAAACCAGATACATATTCCTCACTAAATGACAGGTAAAGATCTTCTATGTTATCAACAGTAAGAGACAAAACATACCTACTCACTTTTTAAAATCCCTGGGGACTTCAACAGAGCAAAATTATACTACAAAATTAAACAATAAAAATAGACAGCTTGCCAGAGATAGATAATACTCTAAAAATACACTGTGCCACTGCTACACAATTCATAAAGATGCTCTGTCCGCCAAGCAACTCTGGAATACTCTGATCACTGCTTGAGTTCATCATTACAACCTACAGGAAAAAAAAAACTAAAATCTACAAAGCCAGGAACTGCAAGACTGATTTGACTGTACCAATTTTAGTTTTTTTGAAGCTGCAACTGGCAACCTGAACTGACACTGTGACATGGTACATCATCGGAAGTGAAGATAGAGCTGTGTACAAGAAGTCCAGGAACTCACTGATGAAGGACATCAGAGTGACAAAAGGCAGCTACAGTTTTTGGCATCAGTGTAGGTCATCACAAACTACAGAACATCATCAATCGCCCCTCTGAGGCAAACAAAGACCTGACTGATGGCATGAATGTCTTCTGCTACAGGCTTGAGAGGGCCAAATACACACCCATCACTCACTGCAATCCAAAATTAACAGCAACAACCACACCTCTGGCATTACCTTCATAAACAGCTGACTAGTTCCCTCTGCTGTGCCATAGCTAGTCTTGTTTTCTCTGATAGCTATAAAATGCTACTTCACACCTATAATAATATATTGTACAATGTTGTACATCACAACCTTATTCACATAAATAGGTACTACTGATTTTAGACATTTTTTTTATTGTACATACTCCGCATTATGTAGTAGCCCAGTGGTTAAGGTACTTGACTAAAAATCAGAAGGTTGCCGGTTTATGCCCCAACACTGTCAAGCTGCCCCTATTGAGCCCCTGAGCAAGGCCCTTAACCCTTAATTGCTCAAGTTGTATTCAGTCATAATCATAAGTCACTTAGGGTTAGTGACTTTTACTTAGGGTAAAAGTGTCAGATAAATGCCATAAGCATAAATTTCTGTATATTGTCCATATTGCTCAAGAGTAACCCAACATCCAAAACCAAATTCCTTGTATCTGTATGCGATTCTGATTCTGTATCTGCTACCAGAAAAGACCTGGAGTGGTGTTCATGGTGGCGTTTGTTTCAACAGAAAAAACAAAGTTTTATACAGGCCACCAGAATGTTAAACAGCACTACTCTGTCTTCAGTGCTGCCCTCTGGAAACTGTGATGAATATCTAAAGAAAATTAGCCAGACATGATTACCAAATTAAAGGTAACATTGTGAAAAGATGAAGACTACACAGCTAAAAAATAATCTATGCATTAGGATAAACCAATTACTTAGGATTCCAAAAATATATTAGCCCTTCTCACCTTTAATCTAATTTGACATGACTCTGAGAAACACACCAATTTCTCAGTCACAGCGAGCATTTCATCAACTGTAGTGCCTTGCATTTTACTGCAACTCTTTCTTCTCCTTTTTAGGCAATGTCATCTACATAACTGTAGACATGTATTTTTAATTGATGGACTTTAATGCAATTATATCAACTTTTTAAATGTTTCCTATGTAAAGCACTTTGATACTCTGAAATACAAATGAAAAGCCCTATATAAAGTGCTAAACATTTTGGTAATTGTTTTAGACTTGTTACTAGTATTGGCTATGGAGTCCCTCAAGGTTCATCATTAGGGCCTGTCCGTTTCTCACTTGCTGCAAGAGACTGATTGTTCATGGAGGGACATGTGGACAGTGTCATGCGCAGGGTTGCTCCTTAGAGGTGAATGCATTATGGTGGAGACCGTCACTCTCTGATGGGAAGGATGCTGTGACGGAGATCGTCACTTAGGAAGGTTAAATAGATGCTCTGGCTGCTATGCCAGGGTGCTGGCTCTTTGGTCCGGTGGTCAAAGCTCATGTTTACCTCCTGTCAGACCTGGGTTTGAGTCCCAGGTAGGGTGGCTGCCTTCAAACTTCGTCACACTGTAAAAATTTCTAATCTAGAGTAATCACAAAATATGCAGTTTCACCACTACAAATATTTGTGGGATGGCTCATGCAGATTTTGACAGGAGCTTATTTAGTTGTATAAAAACACACTATGGGTCAAAAAGGTCAACTCTCAAAACCTTTCAATCTGTTGGTTACACATAGCGGCAATGTGGAAAGCACAAGCACAGTAGCATATGGTTAGTTTACCACAGGAAATTATACATTATGCATTCTCCTCAAAAGTTTTTGTTTGATCACTGCTGGTCAAGTGTTAAATGTGAACTAAGAATCAGAAATAGCTGTTTTATCCTGTATTCAGTGCCCTCCAGAACAAACGGCACCTTCAAATAATACAAGTAAAACATGTTCTAATATTTTTTTCCTACACTTTCTGATAGAAATATATATATATATATATATATTTCTATGTTTAGTAGAAAACACAACCATGGCCAGGATAGCAGCACTGCTCCTACAGTTCTTGAAGTTGAAGAACACAGTAAAGAGATCTGAGTGTGTACATGTGTGTTTGTATACTCACTGTGACTTTGGAGGTAGAGGGAGGGGGGTCGCCTGGCCTCTGACAAATCAAGAGAAGAGTACATTAACACACACTTAACACAGAGCACTCACTCTCCCTCCTGCTATAACACAGTGCTTTCTCTGCTTCCTTCATAACCTCATTCCCCCTTCCCTCCAACTTCCCAAATTGTGTTTAATTCAAAGTTTTGAAAAGTGATCAAGAGTAAGACCACACAGTATGTGTATGAAAGTTAAATGTGGGGGGGGGGTGCAAATACACTCCAATGTCAAAAATATATTCTCTCCTTTTGACATTAGAGTATTTGTAATACAATGTATTGCATAATTGAAGCAGGTTGCCTCATTATAAGGTAGAAAAAGGTTTGAGCAGCATAGAGAACAAAGGAAAACAAAGGGTTGCAAACTCGGAAAGCAGAGTGTAAAGAATGGAAAGCAAAATATTTACCTGTGTTTGAAGGGTGCAGGGTGGACACTATCATGGTTGTGGCAGGTGGTCCAGTGACAAAAGACTGAGAGGAGGCAGGAGGAGTGACCAAGGTGCCTTGGGGAGTGGTGATTACTAACCCCGCTGAGAGAAAGGAAGAGACTCAAGGTTGGATTGACAAGCCTCATACTGAAGAAGCATCTTAACAACCACACTATCCCGTGGGTTAATTAGGAACCACACTATACCGGGTGTAAACTAGGAACCACACTATACCGGGTGTAAACTAGGAACCACACTATACCGGGTGTAAACTAGGAACCACACTATACCGGGTGTAAACTAGGAACCACACTCTGCTAATCAACCAGTGACAACAGCGACTCTGTGTATTCTGTGAAAGTCAGTGGCTGTTCAAAGATATTTGAAAGACTTGTAGTTGACCACCAGAGGAATGTTAAATAATACTTATACCAATTGTTATTTTGACAAATCTATAGTCTGATTAAGCCTCTGCTAAATAAATTCTGATTTTATAAAAATATAGTGCCAAAATCAATGAGCATATTTGAAAAATATCTTGCCGTAGGTTGTACGGCTCATAAAATAAAAAATAACTAAAGTACTAAAGATGTAATAAGAGGACAATTTTTGCCATTAAAAAGTACCCCATATTATTTTTTAAAAATTGTATTCAAATTGTCTCTTCAGGATCAAATTTTCTCTCTTCACACAACACAAGCCAGGTCTTTATATTTATTTCAGTTCTATGAATTAGAACTGACTAGAGCACATAAGAAAACACCTCTTCACGATTTAACAAGGGCTGATAAAAAAACAACAAAACCCCCCCCCAGCTCTCTTACACCAACCTGACAATTCTTTATTGCTGGAGATATTTACACCAAGCCCTGGGTCAGTTACGCCTTTACCTTTTAAATGTGCATTTAAATGGGTCACCAGCAATACGGTTATAGGGTTAAAAGAGCATAGGGTGGTTGTTGTAGATGCAATTTAATTTGAATGTGAACATTTAACACAGAGTCGATGACTAATAAATCAAATGGTTTTTCAACACTGTTACACTTTTTTGGATATCTATTATATCTATAATGATAATGCTGAATGACCCCATTTACACATCACATTTTATGCAACTTGAATACCAGGATTACATCGGGATAGAAATCCATCAAATTTGCAGTCATGTGCCCAAAACACATTTAAAACAGATTTAAGTACAATCACTCAAACCACTTCTGAAGGTGGTCAGAAAGGCATTTTATGCAACTGTTCAGAAACTCCCAAAATCTCACATCACACATTGCACTTACCCAGGATACATTTCAAAGCCAGAGCATCGAATCAGGAACATTGAAAATTGTAATTTTAAAAATGGCATTCATAATTTATAAATTGCGCAACAGGAAAATGGGAAACAAGAAATTGAAGTGGTATAAGCATAAAAAATTAAATATCAGATTACATTCTAGCTATTTAGAAACACATTAATTTACATGCATAAATGCATGTAAATGTAAGTAGTTAACAATTTAGGAGCAAATAATCCAGATGCTGGTTGCTTTAAATGACCATGTGTAAACCAGGTCTATAGTTGACCATGTAGATTAGAAACAGAGCAAATAATTTTAGCCCTTTAGCAGAGCTCTCAAATCCATCCTGATAGTGTACACACCTGACAGGTGATGCGGCCTGCTCTGAGCAGAAGTACCAAGTCACACTAAAAAGTTGCTTTGGGCCATTGATTTAATAAGTAACATGTAGCTCATTAATTTTACTGCAATAAATACAAAGGCAATCCACTCACCTGCTGTCATTATGCCAGTAGAGGGAACTGGCACAACCGTGATGTTCTGTGAGGAATGGGGAGGATGGAGGTGTGCTCCTACAGTAGCCATTTGTGGTCCTCCTGTTGTTGCTGCACCACCACCACCACCACCACCACCTCCTCCTCCTCCTCCTTCCTGCTTGGGCACCCTGGCAGCTGCTGCGGGATCCATGGAGGCAGGGCCGGGAACCGTAAGCACAGCAGTGGAGTAATGTGCAGAAGAAGAGTGAGGAAAGGAGACACTCTTCTCTGGTCCCAGCTGTTCTTTCATTTTGTTCAGAAACATGGCGTTCTCAATCTGAAAACAATAGTGGGTAGAGAGGAACATGCAAAGAATGGAAAATGGGGGAATGAAGAGGCGTAGGTAAAGAAAGAGGAAATAGCATGAAGTAAGAGATAAATGCAGAAGATGAACAGATGGTAGAAAAAGAGGAGAAACAGCAACGAGGAAAGCTCATTTTCTCTGGAAAGGTAGTCAGGGTAGAGTTTCACATGGATCAGAGCAAGTCTTCTGTTAGCCATCCCAGCCTGATATTGGGCATTTTTTGTAATTTGGCTTTTTAAGCAAGGTGTCTCCTAGACACAGTGATGTACTGTACAAGAGAGTCCAATAATAAGGTTTCTACCTGTCCTTGCACTGTTGGAACAGGAGACCAAAAGTATGATGAGTTGAAATGGGAATCTTCCATTATTTCTGCAATTGAAAAGCAACAGAACTTGTAAACACCCATTCTGCTTTTGGCTACAGTTGTGAAACTGATGTTTTGCCCTTATTGATGTTTTATTTTGTGCCCTTTGGAAAGGACTCTTTGCTTGAGTATAAGTCAAGACACCCAAGCAAACCGCACTGTCTAAAATCATTGTATTACCCTCTGGAAATCTGGGTGCAGTTTTTGTCTCAACATGCATTTTCTTTTTAATTGCCATTCAAATTTGGGCAAGGAACATACATACAGGGATATCTCATTGATGGATGATCCTACGCTTGCCACAGGACAGGCAAAGAGGCATGTTTGGTTATTGTTAGGTATTTAGGTTCTGTGGTGCACAATTTAAACGAGGCCAAAAATTGTTAGAATGTGTATTGATGTTTTGGTGTTACCTGTGTTACTGAAGAAAAGGGACAACATATAATGGGGGAAGAAAAGTTTTGCTTCTATACATTACCTTTACTCACACAAAGTGATTGTGGTTCACTGCAATTATCATTTAGTTGTTTATACTGTTAACTATCTGCTTACTTAATTGGAACGGAGGTAAGTGTAGCTTGTACATAACAATCCATTTTACAGCAACTGACCGACGCCCACTTGCAGAGAAGGCTTTTGGCATCAAAGCAAAAGCCAAGATAGTTAGCTGTTAATTTAGTAATCTACTTGCTTCTCGTAACTAGCTAGTTAAGCCTACAAGTTGTCTGTTCATTAGGATATTTCAGCCGTATCCCATAGCTTATCATTCAATTAGCTAGCTAGGTTAGTATTTTGCAATTATACTTTCTTATAAACCGTCATCTTTGGGACACCCATCTATCTAGCTATCAATCAAGTTCTGTTCTTTTTTATTCTTACAGTAGGTTAACAAAGACAACGTGTGAGAAATCATCCACCAGACGTTAAAGGTATAGTTGAATTTTTGAGCTGGAAAATTTGTGATTTTACGAATACTGGCGAATCTAGGCAAATGCAGGGACCATCTTGACTGGAATGAACACTGTTGGCAAGAAACAATACATACATTAGCTAACCTAAATAAGCTAACGATATCTGGGCTACCCAGCCAGCCTCCATTAATATTTCAGCTTTTGTTAACTAGCTAGCTAGCGAAGGAGAAGCACCATTAAAGGCGATGCACAAGTAAACTTCCGCCTGAAACAATATTGCCCCTGTGTCTCCATCGGTCTCTCCGGTTAGTCTGACTGTGAAAATAAAAAAAAGAAAAAAACTCGAGGATAAAAAAAAAAAACGAACAGAAAAAAAACGTCGACGCCAATGCCCCTGTGCGAGAGACGCAGGTTCATGCAGACTTCCGGCTGGCGAGACAGAAGAGAAGCGCCCGTATGAGTTGCTCAAATCAGAAGAAATAATTAACAACTGAGTCATAATGCTATGTTAATTACCGGTGCTGGCGATTTCCTCTCAACCCCGGGACTCCTTCGGGCCGGGACAGTTCGGAAACTTCGTCCAAATCCGCCCGAAACCTCGGATTCACCTATTTTTTTCCCTGTTTTTTTTTCAATTTTTTTCCTTCTTGTGGGGCTGTCCGACTATTCTCCGCTACACTTCCGGCGAATGAGGTCAAACAAAAAATGGGTATCGCGTTATAAAAAAAAACAACTTCCGCCATGTAAGGTCGTTTTCCAATTGCGACGTGTTATTCAGAAAATAAATGAATGAAATGTGACAATTGCCATGCTAATAAAACAAAATTGATTTATACCCAAATGGAAAATGAAATTTGTGAATATAGTTCCAAAATAACGAACATTTCTATAAAATATCTACATATTTTATTATACAGGTTTTAAAGATATGTAGTAATTTAACCACTCCAGTTACATTGCTATCTGTCAAACAGAATATTTTGGGTACTTAAATATTTCCCTTTAGTTTCCCTTTAGTTTCTAAAGTTGACAGAGTTTAATGTCACAATGTAAACACACGAGTGTATAAAAATAATATGACAAAAAATGCATATATTTTGTATTACTAATTATTGTGACGCGAATTATATTTTTAATTATTTTAATAATGATATTTTAACAACTATAAGAACAAAATGGTTTGAATTAGTTCGTCGGATGCATGCGCATATGACTACTGGCCTATATACAAACTTTGCTGAAGTGCAGACTTTAGTATAAGGCGACATAATGGTAGTTATTTCATATACTATTTCTAGTTCTACATTCCGATCGGCCACATACACTTTCATGCATTATTCCCTTCGAAATCTGGAAAGCCTATGCACACATTTAAATACCGTGAATCGTACATGATTATATATGATAACATATAGCTATATGATTAAATATTATCGTATATGATTCCTCCCTTCCTCAGTACAATGGGTGCGACAAAGACGCCGTTTCTCTTACCCTCTCTTTAATTGGTTTTCATTTGACCAATAAGAAAAGGGAGTTGAACAGCGCCAAAAATTTGAAAACCAAAGGGTTTTGAAAAGCATTCGATGCCTGTTTGGTAGGCTGATATTATCTCTTCAGTGACTGTGAGTATTTGTTCTTATTAAATATAGCTAGTATTATGATATTGCATTTTCACAGCCAGGAGTAGAAATGAGCTTTTAGCATATGCAACTAGCCTACATATTAAACGACTTTATGAAGTTATGTTGCACTAGATAGCAAATTGGCTAGCTAGAAATTAAATTGTTCCCAATAGTGAGTAACGCTATCTAATATAGGCTTATCTGACTTAAATTAGCTAGCTATTTTAGTTAACCTGGTTATTGCTAGGTCTATTAGCTCGGTTAATAGTTCATTATGACGCCTCGGATGCTTGGTTAGCTCGTCTTAGCTAATCTATCCTAGCGCGGTGGCTACTTGACTAATTGTTGGCTCTTTACGATTACATTTTCCTGTTATCTGCATAACCAGTTAGTAAGCACTTATTTGGTGTCCTTGTGTAGCTAAGATAACTATGTTAAAATGATTAACCGATGCGCTTCCTTTAAGATTAAGTTTATCCAGTTTTGTACATTATGAATTATCTAACCCGGTTTGGATAGATAGCATCCTTCTGCTAAGTTGGGAAACACTAGCTAGCTAACCTAGTTATGTTCTAATGTATGGTTCCTATCTTTGCAAGCAAGCTATGTAGCTTTGATTCACTTCTTTTGTGAATGAATCAAAATGAATCTATTTGAATCTAATTGATTCATTTGGTTAGCTAGTGATTTACATTCTGTTTTCATTTAACGCTAGTCAACAACGAACGAAAGGGAAAGGAGAAATGAGCAAAGGGGTAAATGATGGTGGTCTTACTGTTCTCGCTTTGCCACAAGAGTAAAGTAGCGTTAGCTATCCTAGCTAGCGCCTCTGATTTGATTCCTAGTTAGGTTAGCTAACTGGCTAGCTAGCAGCTGGCATCAATGCATTATTTTTTTTCGAATGCCTCTCTGAATCCTCGTTACTGGCTGTTAAACCAAAACAAACGATACAAATGTATGGATGGCTAGGTCCTTCAGCAATGTGTTCATAAAAGAGAAGCTATCTAGTTAACTTACTAAGGCGGATTTTTCTTAAACTTAAGCAGTCTAATGAGAAAGTCAGTAGCTAACTTGGCTAGCGAGGAATAAACCTCCAGCACGAAATGTGATTTGTAAATTGTATGGACAATGTTTCATCTCTTCTAGAATACAATGTCCCGTTTACCTGTCTTTTTCGGGAAACGCCCTCCCGCCGCAGATGGAGATGTTCAGCAACCAGCATTGGTCTGGTTTTGCTTTCCTTATTAATATCGTATAATTATTGTATTCTCATTCTAAGTAAATGTGCACATCCGTTAAACATCTGTTTTAATTCAAATTATTCTGTTAGAAGAAGCTACGCAAGGTTGAGACAGAGGCTCCTCGGAGGATTAACTCTGCTGTTAGTGTTGACCTAACCAGACGCCCTGGACTAGCCAAAGCAACAGGTACTATTGACAAAGTAGCGTTACTGGAGACAAATCTTGGATATCCTTTAGATGCTTTAAATGAAACAAAAGTATAACTGGAGAAACACCTGTCCTTACTTTTCTGAGATGTTTTAAAATGGTAAGTCGCATGAAAAGCCCATGTTTGTATCTTAAATATACTGTATAAATGCTGGTATCCATGTCAACGGTACCTCTAGACACAATCATGGAATTAATTTGACTAGCCGTCTTGCTTTTGTTTGGTTGATAGCTAGGCTTCATTCTACGGCAGCAGCAACTGTGGCAGTAGCCCCCTCAAGAGGTTAGTCACAACTTGCTTGTTTCTGTAAACAGGAAGCTGATTTTTAAAAATATGGGTGATACTCCTGAAAAAGGATATGTCCCTAGTGATGAGTGTGTACTGTGATATGCACTGAGTATATTCTGGGGCTAGACTAATAGATAAGTCTCTATTTTCCCCTTTTTCTTTTTAAAGGAGGCATCAAAAAGACATCTGTACCTTCAGTGGTTGCCAAAGGTAGGAACCTTCTTTGCACTCTGTGTTTGTCAAGGACTAATGTCATTTGCGTCCTGTTATCCTAGTTGAAGATGTGCTATTACCAGCTTGGCTAAACTCATCTTGTTCCTTGCGACACACAAAGCAGCCATTGTTTTCATAGTGGTGGTTTTTATGCATCATTCTCAAAACCCAGGGTCATTTCATAAAGTATAAAATAATACATGTGGGGGGAAAATACAGGAAAAGGGGAAAACCCATCAATTATAAGGTAGTAAAAGAAAAGTAGCATAAGCTATGTTTACATTACCAGTCTAAAGTGCTTCAAATCCTTTTGTTTGCTGTGGGTTTTTTATTTATTATTACCCTGATGCAAATGTGATGCATGTATGAGCTAATAATGTGTGCATTTTTGCTAGATTTAAAACCATATGTCATTTTACAAATATACATTTATTTTTGTTGGTGACACTAACTCATGCAAAAACAATCAATTTGCTCATGCATGCCATTTTTTCAGGACCAATGCGTTCACATTACAGATATGCAGGTAACTTTCTGAATGTAAACAATCATGACAAATTGTGAATGCAAACCATTAAGGCATACCCAATCTGAGCAAAAAAAAAATCAGAATTGAGGAATGAGGTTGATGTGAATGTAGCCATAAGAGGAAGGTCTTCAGTTGCATTTTTTAAGATGACTAATTTCAAAATGGAACGGTATTCACTGACTAAGTTAGCTTGGCAGAGGATGTAGGCCATCCATTGAATGTTCTGCTACCCATCAAGGAGAGCCCAGTACTGCAAGCAAGTACAGTGCTAATGTCTCTGAGGGTTAAGTCCTGACAAGCTCTGCAAGATCATGACAGGGCTTTGAAAGTTGTATGTAGGAGTTTGAACTTGATTCATGAAGAAACAGGTTTCTGGTGTAGCTGATAAGAAATAGGAGTGATCCATGCAATCTCTGTGATTTTTCCCCCCCCCCCCACACACACACACTTATCTACAGGTGTTGGACCATCGCGGAGACCAGGATGGGACATTAAGGGAAAAGCCAGCGACATGGAGAGCAAAGTCCAGAGACGCCTTAAGTCTGTTAAACAGACAAATGAGGCCCTAAAAGGCACTATTGCAAAGAAAAGAAATGTGGCTGGGATGCAAGAGGATAACAGAAGACCAAAACAGGGCATCAGGTAATGTAAGATGAATATGAATTTGGAAGATAATTGTAATTGGTCAACACTTTTGTATTCAGATTTCTCCTGAACATGTACTTCGTAGGGCAATGGAGCTGGCTAATCTGGTAGTTCTGAAGGATGATTTGGCGTCAACCTCTAAAGAGAGAGATTGTCTGAAGAATGAACTAAAGAAATTAACAGATGAACATGATGTTCTGCAAAGACTCAGGGATGATCTGGAAACCCAGCTCCATAATGTGCAAGTATGTCCCTTTAAGGGTGGAGTAGGTCATTTATTGCAGAAGCACTTTTTTTAAGCACTCTTTACAGCCTAATGGTAATCAAATCAAATGCTCTGATTAAAAAGTTCTGTGGCAGCCACAGGACTGTTAACTAAAACAAAAAATGTCCAGTCAGTTCAATTGAACTTAATTAAATGGCTTATTGAACTGAAATAGATGGCCTAGCTTTCTACCTACCTCATGACCTGTACACATTTGCATGCGTGTGGAGTTCTTCACAAGGCCGTACACCAGGGATGCACAGAAAGCCCAGTATATGTATCTATTTGTTGAGGCAGTAAACATAAAAGGGCATCCATGTTGGAAAATGGGCTACGGTGTTTGGGGGACAAATAGTTAGAAGACAACAATGATTGCTTCCTGCAACAAACCCCTTCAGTTTCTTATGTAATTTTTTTTTTGCATGCGGAATCCAAATGTTTTCAGAATTTCTGCATTACCCATAGTTTTGCTTTAGTTCCAGTATGTTGTTTAGTATCGAAAAGCAGTATAATAGTGGATCTCTGTTGGAAGACCATTGCTGGACACTGAAAGAGAATGCTCTGGAGGCCAGATAAAGGCCATATATTGTACATTTGTAGAAGTTCCCATTTCTAAAAGTGAGGGGAGCAGGTTTCTCTACTATTCTCTGGAAGTCTGAGTTTCTTCCCCATATCTACCAACATCTGCCAGTTGTGTGGTTCTAAAGAACCCTATTACTCCCTTTGGTTGCTGGTGGGGTTTCTCCTCAACACGGCAACCTACCTCTAGTGCCTTGGTGCAAAAGCTAAGGCTTTTTCATTGTTCCTTTACTGAGGTACAAGGGACAAGCCAATAGATCAACCTTTCCCTAGCTAAAGAGGTTAGATGGGCTTAGACAGACTGTCCATGCTCCCTATTGGTTCATAATTACCATCTGGTTCTTGTGCAGTATATTTTAAAAACTAGCTTTTTACAAAATGACATGCTCCACCTTTGACCAAGCAACTACTATAACTAGAGCAGTAATGGCTTTCTAGATCTAGTATCTGTTATCTACAGGCATCTTTTGCTTTCAGTACAAGGAAGAATAGAATAAATGTCCAGGTATAAATGGAGCTCATAAACTTAAATAATTCTATTATTCTTACTTTCTTGTCGTCTTTCCTTCCATCTGTTCCAGAGCGAGCTGTCTATTCAAATGTCTGCTCTAGGCTGCTGTCAGGACAGTCTGCGAGAGAGTCAGGACAGAGTGAAAAGCTTGGAGAAGACAGTGGCCCGCCAGCAGGATGAGCTCCACTATCGAGAAATCGAACGCAGGAAACTTCACAATGCACTTCAGGAGCTGAAGGCAAGTCAAAGGTCTATAGCCTGAACCTAATACGGAAATGGTGTGTATGTAATTTCTTTTTGAGACCCCATACCCGCACCTGCATTCACTAATCATAAAGTAAACTATTGTAGGATAATGTTTGTGGATTAAGACTTGCAGACTGTAATTCATCTGTTGTCATGTATAACAGGATTGAAGACAGCTGACAAATTTAATCACTGCCCACAGGATGATCGATCATATGATTTTTGGGTGGTAGATGGTTATCAGCACAACAAGAACACTTGCTTGATTTTGTTCTATTCACTACTCTTGATTAGAGTTTTGTTTTCTTTCCAGGGCAACATCAGAGTCTTCTGCAGGGTGCGACCTTTGTTTTCCAACAAGAATATAACCATCTCGCATATTCATCTGCCAGTCCATGACAACAAGTCTCTAACACTTGCAAAAATGGAAGAGGTAAACGCTTAACTAAAGCATAATGGCTTGTGCAGATTTTACAAGAAAGACCTTGAAGAGTAGGCACTTTGAAATAGAAATGTTAAATTGCTTGTTCATACACTTTCTGTTAAAAATATTATTAGTCAATAAAGGTTTAGTGTTAACCTAAAAGTACTAGGCTAGGGTGACTTATGATCTCCTTTTCACTTAGTCCCATACAGGGCGTAATGCTGACGTTCAGAAAAACTATAACTTCAGCTTTGACCGTGTGTTTGGGCCAAGCAGCACACAGAGTGAGGTCTTTGAAGAGATCTCCCTGCTGGTGCAATCGGCTCTGGATGGCTACAACGTCTGCTGCTTTGCATATGGCCAGACGGGGAGTGGCAAGACTTTTACAATGGAGGGGGGCATGGAAGAAATGCAGGGAGTCATTCCCCGAGCTGTCCAGCAGATTTTCAAGTCTGCCAAGTCGCTTGCTGAGCAAGGATGGCAGGTAATTGAGCATGGTTAAGTCAACAAAACATTGTCCTAACATACCATCACCTTCCCTCCCCTTTTATCAACATTTGACTCTCTTTGAATGGGTGGGGGAGACATTTATGCTTCTGAAATTGTAACAGAATTGTGTTGTGTCTTCATTTACAGTATACTTTTATAGCCAGTTTTGTTGAAATTTACAATGAAACCCTGAGGGACCTCCTCTACATGGGAAAAACCAATAAGAGGCCAGAGCATGAGATTAGGAAAACTTCAAACAATGAAGTAACGGTCACCAACTTGACCTACCATAAAGTTACAACGGAGGATGAGGTAAGTATGTACTTGTGAAATGTATCCACCTAATGTATACTACCTTTATAGTACCTGAATTGTCAGTTTAATTTTGTTTTGGTTCTGAACCAAAGACTGTGTTTGGTTCTGTTTGTAAGGCTGTGTTCACCAACCTAAAGTGACTTCAGACTTTGTTTAGATTTAAATTTTTTCCCCCTTTCTACCTGGATGTGCTGCACTCATGTACACCTTCAGTGAGCACCTCAGGACCAGTCACTTCATTATGACATTGGGTAGAAAAGGGGATCGTCACTGGAAGCACTATTCTAGTGAATTTCTTTGCTTTGGCCATGAATATACTGGTCTGTTTGGACACACAAAGCCAAGCTTTTCAAATAGTCGTGTGTGTGTGTGTGGTCTTGGATTGCATTTGCATCCCATTCATGGGCATGCTACTTGAATGAGTACCTTTTTTTTTTTTTTTTTTTTTTTTTTTTTGCGCTCTTGTCAGCTAACACCAGCAGTAAGGTAAGGGGAGAGTAACAGTGATGATGGTATATATGACAACAGTAAATGCTAACTGTTATTTAAAGGGTTTGAGAAGCTCGGTGTCAACACACCCCTGAAAAAAATCAGACGTGTCACCTTTTTAAGGAACATAATTTACAGTAATTTCAGCCTTGTAATTTAAACACCAAAAATGGCAGATTTGAGTAATGTTTTGGCCCACATGCTGGCAGCTCAACTATTGGTATAATCAGCATAGTTGGTTATATGAATGTGTAAGAGTTGTTTTTGTTTGTTTGTTTTTAAATCTTTACTCTTTTAGATGTGGGTAATTTTAAATTCCATCTTGGTCTAAATAACCATTTGCATCTCGGCAAGTAAATAAGATTATCAAGATAGTTAGTTAGTTAGTTAGTTTAAACCTAGCAGGGGTAATTGGTTACCTGTCAAGCAGCAATGTCACTAAACTGGAATTTCAGATCTTTTCACCTCCTGAAAAGCTCTGCTGTTTATCTTTATTTTATCTTGGCCTTAGTCCAATTGTCATTTTAGCTTGCTTTCCTTCGTTAGCTTCTGTTTACTTAACTGTCATGTCATGAAAGCTGTTGGCTAAGGAGGGAAGGGCATTTATTCATTGGTGATGGTTGGTTATCTGCCATTGCTTTTGCAAAGTTCCTGAAGCCGCACTGATAGTTTGACCATGTGAGAGCATGCACACTCTACCAATTACTGACACATCATTAGACACTTCTGGTTGTTTTGATCCAGGCACGGTGGATTCTTATAAATGGCATTAGGTGGAGCTAGAAGATCCTGACTTGATTCCATAACCCACCCCCCGATTCTCATGTATTACTATCAGGCCATAGTGCCAGTTTTAGAAAATATGATGGGTTATCTACTGCTTTAAAGGTGTGTGACAGTGATCTAAGTCACAGAGTGTGGGTGTGTGGGTGTGTGTGTGTGTGTGTGGGTGTTGGTGGGTGGAGAGAGAGATAGAGAGTGTGTGGGTGTGGGTGTGGGTGTGGGTGTGTTACAGATTGAGGCTTTCCCAACCCTTCATGTTGGTTTACACCAAATATCTCATAAAGCTTGTTAGGGTTGTTGGAGATATTTAGCAATCAAACCTAGATTATACTGCAAGTTTCTACAGTTATGATTTAGCATTCTGTATGCTCTCAATGTTACTTTTTTTTTTTTTTTCTTTTCTTTTTTTTTTTTTTTTAAACATCTCAGGTTTACAGCTTGATCATGTTGGCAAACCAGAACAGGTCTACTGCCAGAACAAACATGAATGACCACTCCTCTCGCTCCCATTCCATTTTCCAGCTGGACATTGTGGGAGAGAACTTTGGTCGAGGCACCAATTGCAAGTGTAAGAATTGCTCACTTGCCCATGAGGAAAAAGAGAAATTACTTGGCAGCCTTCAAATGATAATTACAATTTGTTTTAAATGTTACAACTAATATGAAGTATGTTACACTCACCAGGTACACTTTTTTTATTTTTAGTTACACCTTGTAAATATTAAAACTAAACAGTTTTTCTGTTGCTATGGACGGTGTGGTTCCAGCCCTAAACTGACACAACTTATCCAATTTCTCATGTCCTTCAGAAGGACTCACTGGAGGGTGACATTGACACTTACAAAGCCGTCAGCAGTTACTATGTTGCTAAAATGCAAGCATTTAGGCTTATGCTTCCGATTAATGCAGAAATCCTCTGAAAGTATCTGCATTTGTACAATATAACTCCCAAATATTTTTTGCACATACAAAGCAGCTTCACTTAGTGGTGAGTTTTTGGCATAAAAATGAAACATCAGCATGAAAAAATAATTGCTGTACCCTGAATGCCTCTCCATGCTTGTTGAACCTTTTATGAGTTCCGCTATTTTGTAAAATATGTTAAAATTGAGTCAAAATATGGGCATATCGAGATGGGGCATAAGACCCATCCGAATAATAACCCTTGGAGTAGAGGATAGTTGACATTGTGCATGGTGGTCGTTTGTTATTGTAATGCACCTGTAATATAAAATTAGCAAGTCACTTCTTAGCATTAATGCTGTTTTAGATTATGCTTTTTTTCTAGACAAAGTGTTCAGAAAACAAGGCTTGGAAAATAATTTAAAGTTTAATTTGTGTTTTAGCTTCTCTGTGCCTGGTGGATTTGGCAGGCAGTGAGAGAGTCCAAAAGTGCAAGTCTCAAGGAGAACGATTTAAGGAAATGACTGCCATAAACTCTTCTCTCACCAACTTGGGCATTGTAATCACTTCTTTGGCCAATAAGGTGTGCTTGATGAACTTCACAGCAGTGTTTTCTTCTTTTTACTCTTGACTTAATATAACTTCATGCTACCCCTCTCTGTTCTGTTTAGGAGAGTTTTGTTCCCTATCGTAACTCTAAGCTTACCCATCTTCTTCAGGGATGTCTTGGTGGGAACAGCAAAACGTAAGAAGGAAATCTGGGTTGAGCAGTTAATTTCATGTAAAATAATTGGCATAATTTGGTTCAAATTTTGTATTTAAATAATTGGATTTAAGACCAAAGACACATACAGAATTATATGTGGCATTTAGTCCAAAATAATGCATTACACATTAAACAATTGAAAAATTAAACCAACTTGGTGCAGTTGTTTGTTTTACTTGGCACTATTGGTCGTTATAACATTTATTGCATTAGCTTTTTTTTTTTTTTTTTTTTCCTCCCTTTTTCCTAGCTTGATGTTTGTAAACATTTCACCAGAAGAAGAGAGCTTCAGTGAATCCCTCAATTCACTTCGCTTTGCCAGCAAGGTCAGTGTTCATATTCCAGTTGCTTCCAGTCAAGAGAAATGGTATTGCTACCATTTTGTAAATAATTTTGTGTGTGCTTACAGGTGAATGAGTGCATTATTGGAACAGCCACTGCCAATCGGAAGTAGCTCTCATATCTCTATCTCGCACCGAGGTGTGCAGAGGACTCTGCCCAATCTATACTCCCCTTATATTTTGTTATTAATATGACTAATTCGATGTTAAACCTCTCTACCCTGCAAACACTCTATTACATCAGACTCACTTTGGTTCTTCTTTTTGACCATTTTTAATGACAATATAATACGTGTACAATACTGTCCAAGAAATGCTTTGGCTTCTTTTATCTTTCTTGTATTTTTCGAAGATGACATTTTAAACAATATTAACCAATACTTTCTAATGCATTACTGTGTTTGTCTTTTTTTTTTTGACAACACAATTTTGCTTTTATTGTAAAAATGTATTAAACAAAATACATTAAATGAAATATTTTAACCTTTTTATGCCCATACATTTGAGCCCTGGTGCATCCGACTTCCAACAATGCAATGAAATGCGACTAAAACTTTATTGATGTCTAGCTGTGCCAAACTGATTGGACATAGTTAGGAAAGGCACAGACCCCGTCACCCTGTTTATATAAGGTCCCAGCATTGAAGTCATAAGAAAAACCAAACAACAAGATGAAGAGTTGTCTAGATCTGTGAGACAGGACTGGCATGGTACAGATTTGGGAAAGGATGGAAGAAGATTTCTGCAGTATAAACATGCAACCAAAAACCCACTAATCACTATCATTGAGAGCCAAAGTTCCTTTGTAGGAAGGAAGAACATTACAAAGTTTCTGTGTCACACCCTTATGCTATAGTGGCTAAACAGCCTATTTCTCACGAAAAGGCACATTACAGTTTGTTTGGAGTTTGCCAGATGTCTCCTGAACATCTCAAAGATGATAGGCAAGACATGGTCTTATAAAGATTAGATTGAACCGTTTGTCAACAATTCCTAACTGTATGGAAACAACCAGTCAATAAGCATCACATAATTAAAATAATCCCTGCAAACATGGTAATGGTAGCAACATGCAGTGGGGATGTTTTGTCAGCAGGCAGTGGGAGACTTGTATGCTTGGACGTAAAGACGGATGCAGTGAAATATTTTAAGATGTGCCTGAAACATACCAGGATTACTAGTTTTCCAGTCATAGAAACACCTGGAAAATGAGAAAACTGCAATAATAAATGGATCTTGGAAATTTTATTGATTTCCTGGAAAAGTATAAAAGCCAGGTTATTAAACAACTAAGACTGCATCTTTGGGCTATTGATTCATCTGTTTAAGATGGGTACATTACAGAATGGACATAATGGGGGGAAAAATGGACAAATTAACATTTTTCAGAGCATTTAGTAAAACACGGCAATCAGAGCATGAGTGGATTGAGTATAGCAGTAGCTTTAAGATCACTGCTCCAGTGGCTCAAAATGAACCATGTAACACACACTGGGAATTTATTTATTTTTAATCCTTGAAAAAGAAAAAGGGACTCTAGTAGATCGATTGAAGATGGGGGGGAAAAACCTGAAAACATGAGATACAGCAGATGAATGCAGAAGGTTTATATACTAATACCCACACAATAGTTCACCTTTGGCTTAATGTGTATGTCCAAGAAAATTAGACTGAGGCACTAATAATCTTAACTGTCTGCAAAGGCAATCTGTTGAACAAGATTGTCACTTCTCTCTCATAGATGTCAAGCCAAAGATGAGGCATGACACAAATACAAAACCTTTACAAATAGCTATAAAAATAATCCATACTTTATACACCTCCTCCTGACCCCCATCCCACTGAACTTGCCCTGCCTTGCCTCACTCAGTTCTGTGATAAAGCAAAGCCCACAATAAAGTTATGAAATCATAACTAATTACCCTCAGATTTAACTGATCTTAAATAAGGCTTTCTGACAGCAACATTTCAAATTGCAATGAGATATTGTTTGGAGTAAGCATGTATATGCATAGATCTGCCAAGCTGGTGTGCAGGATTTTCAGTGGTGGCCCGCAAACTTTGGAATCTAACAATGTGTAAGTATATTATTATGGATTTTGTAAAATGGTATGGTGTTGAACTGTATTATCACTGTTAACATTAACGACTTAAAAGCAACAATTCCTGTTGTATTTTATTCCGCCGTGACTCAAAGGTAACGTACGAAAAAGTTAGGTATCGAAACCACAATTGTTGCCAGGACTATAGTTCCTAGATTGTTCGTTGCATTACGTTTCTAGTCGGCAAAGTCTAGGTGTCTAGGATTTCTTAAAGGGAACAAGCGAACATTTGTCTCTGAAACGCCAAGTGACTTCAATCCACAATTTTCTTTTATGTGAATTTTCTTGAAACCTTGAGGGAATGGAGGTTTGTCTATGTGAACATCCTTATTTTGGTGCCTGAAAGATATTTTTCGGGGGTAAGACTTGCCAAATCGAATATTTAATTTGCATACGAGTAGCTAACATAGCTATTAGCTATGCTATCCTAGTTCATTTAATTTATTTTTAGCTATCACAGAAGCATGGTAGCTAGCTAAATTGAACTTGGATGAATTAGGTACCTAACAATCGTTTGCTTTAAGTACCTACAATAAATAGCTACAAACGTATTTCTACCAAAGTCATTAACCGAAACAAATCAGTACTATCTTTCCAGCGTTTTGCGCGCTAACCTTGACAACCTAGCTACCTCGGATTTGTCAGCAGATTGGGTAGCTAAAACGCATGCAAGCTAAGTAGCTGTGTGGTGAGCTACGTAGTTAGCTAACGCTAGCCAGCTGCGCTAAACAAGCAAGTTAACCTAAATACACAAAACGCAAACGAGACCCATTTAGCTTATGTAGCTTTACGTATACCTGGAAGGTAAACTTAAACAAACAGATTAATCTATTGGTTTCTCTTGAGTTGATAGTACTTCAATTTTTAGGTATGTAGGTTAGTTGGCTGGCTAGTTAGCTACCCATTTTAACCGTTCGCTTAATATGACTAGCTAGCTAGGTTAGCGATACATAGCTTGGTTACCTAACTAACCTAACGCTATCTAATAATACAAAATAATAATAAGCTAATATTGACAGATTTATGGTCTCTTAATAACGACATTTAAAGCAGTTCGTTTTGTGGGCTTTGCACTTTTTGTGGTAATTTTACCCCCCTTGTTAGGCTAACTGGCTACAATACTTGAACGCAGATGAGTCCCAGAGAATGGCTGGACTCTATTTAAATTAATTTCTTATTTAATTCAGGTAGGTACGGATCTTATATGGGTTAGATATGATTATGGAAACCCCGAACAATATTAGTGATGGTGAGCTGGGTTGTGTGTATTATTTAAAATAGGTCGCTTCTTAGAAATGTTTCGTAAGATTTCTAGAATTGCTTTAGGCATCTTTCAAGAGCAGGTGGTTTCTAAGATGATGTTATTTTCTTCAATTATTACCTGATGCCTTTGCCTAAAGTAGTTTACAGCAACACTTTGCAATGTTTCAACAAACAACAACAACAAAAAAATCCTTTGAATATTTCGAGCAATACAAGTATCACTGCCAGTATCACCATCTTCCATATCATCAGTCAGAAGTGCCACTCTCTTAAAAAAACGAGGTTTTCAGGAGTTGTTCTGAAAACTCATGATTATCTGTACCATACATTAGGTCTGGAGGCCTAAAAGCGCAACCACTTAATGCACACCGTCTCTCAGTATTGGTGTTGCAGTTTGACCTATTCAGCTTGATTCTAAAACAGTAGTACATTATTAAATCTACAAAAATGTCATAATACTGCAACCAATGGCATGTAATATGTAGTCAATTTTAGTAAACACAGAGCTTGTGCATTGTTTCTATTATGGATGACCAGTTATGTGGCCGGTGTTTTATGTCTCTTATCTGTTGCAGGAATGCAGTCGGCAGCAGTGGAGAACAGTTGTGATGGCACCTCTGGTGTGCCTGCTGGATCAGTGGTGCAGGTATGCTTCCCTAGTATCCAGGCATCTGTGCTAGACAGCCTTAACCGACAGCGTGAGGATGGACAACTCTGTGACCTTGCCATAAATGTGCAGGGCCAGGTGTTCAAAGCCCATCGTTGCGTGTTAGCTGCATCCTCACCATACTTTCATGACCAGGTATGTATTTTACTCTTAAATGTAAAATATTAATTATGCCTCACTCCAGTGTTTTTATTGTTTAAGGAAGCAGAACTGTCACTGCATGTATTTATTATACACATATATATTATAAAAAGTTTTAGTAGGAATGCTGTGCACACACTGATCTCTAAATTATTTGCATTATGAAATAATATGAAGATCAGCAAATCTTTGTATTTACATAAAAACTGTTAGGATGGACAGATTGTGGACTGAAGGTTTACTGTGTGTTTGGTTTATTAGGTGCTACTGAAAAACATGTCCACAGTATCCATCCCAGCTGTTATGGACCCACTGGCTTTTGAGAGTGTCCTTAGATGTGCATACACAGGCCAGCTGCGAATGCTACGTGAAGACATTGTTAACTACCTCACAGTTGGGAGCGTGTTACAGATGTGGCACATTGTGGACAAATGTACAGAACTACTCAAAGAGAGCAAAGGAGGGTCTAGTGGTCCACGGGGGACCGATATTGCCCCAGAGAACACTGGATGCAGCAGCAGTGCTAACAAGGATGTCTATGGAGATGGAGGAGATACTCAGTCTATAGTTCATCCTCCTAACCGTCCCTCCCTAAGTGAGAGTCAGTCTCCCAGCAGCACAAATTACTTCAGTCCCAAAGATGCTAGTTTTAGTGGAGCCATGGCAACTATGGGAGGCATGCATTCCACTCCTAACTACTGCATGCCATCCAGTAGAGAGGAGGCATTACTAATTGAGGAGGAGGATGACGAAGAAGATGATGATGATGATGAGCTTTTGTACCCAAGAAAACGTGGACGGGGGACCAGCAGGAGGAAGAAGTCCACACCTTCCTCAGATCAAGAGGTGGGAGTAAGTGACAGTTTTGGGGTTTCATCCTACCAAGATGGAGAGGCTTCACCTCGGCCAAAGCGTCCTACATATAGCCAACCAAGCATAATGCCTCGGAAGCAGTGGGTGGTGGTAAAGACTGAGCATTCCAGGGATGATGACCTCATTGTGGTTTCGGGTGAAGAAGGGGGTGACGATGAAGAGGAGAGGGAGTTGGAGATTGCCAAGGAGAGAGAAAGGGAGAGGACATTTAATATTTCTAATGTTAGGACCCTCTCTGCAGACCTTGGTAGTAGGGAAGAAATGGAAACACAGGTGAGTAACCGAGTTATCTAAGAATGCACTTGATTTAGCCATATGTAACCAATTCTAATAGCTTTTAATTGTACAGGTTGACTACTGCCAGTCCTCTGAAGACTACCTCAAGTTTGAAAGCAGTTTAATGGACCAGGGATCATCACAGCACTCTCTTGGAAACCCCAGCCAGACTAGCAGTCGGGCAGTTTCTGCCTTACTTGGCTCTGTTCAGTCAGCTGCTGCCAAAGCCCAGCTCTTCCCACTGGACATGCAGGGGAACCAGATACTTTTATACAACCAGGCTCCTCTAGATTCTTCTCCACCAATAGGAGTTTCAGGAAGTCTGTCTGGAGTGTCTTCAAAGGGAAGTATAGAGCATGGAGCAGCCCACCTATCTGTGCAGGGTGGAATAGACAGTGGATTAGAGAGTTTAGATGGTAATGGGACTGGCACCTCAGGCAAGGTCTTCATGTGTCATTGTGGAAAGAAATTTACCCACAAGAGCATGCGAGACCGACACATCAACATGCACCTGGATCTGCGCCCTTTCCACTGTCCAGTCTGTGCCAAGAAGTTCAAGATGAAGCACCACCTCACAGAGCACATGAAGACACACACAGGTTTGAAGCCCTATGACTGCCATGGCTGTGGGAAGAAGTTTATGTGGCGTGACAGCTTCATGAGGCACCGCTCGCACTGTGAGAGGCGCGGAGGCATCAGTGGAACTAGCGAGGCACGAGGATCAGAAGGGTCAGTCATCTCGCCTCCCCATCTCCTTCAGCATGCATCTTCAGGCAGTGAAGGTACCCAAGGAAGTATTGATGATAGGAGTGGAATCTCAGTCTTATCTCCACATCACTCTAGTAGCAGTAATGGAGTTCCTTGTTTGACTATGGCAGTCCCTGGTCCTCTTTTAGGAATAACTACCCAAAGTGGGATGTATGGTCTCAGCTCTGGTGTTCTTGGCTTGGGGGTAAGTCGTGATGGATGTGGGGAAGAGGTTAGTGAGGTTAGTGTTGGTGAAAGCAGTGTCACTTAATTTTTTGTTAGAGGGTACTTAGTGATATCTAGCATTCTTAATCATTCAAAAGGGTATGTATGTATCTTGTAATTCTCAAGTAATTAAAGAACCTAACTTGTACAGTTGTTCTATTCTCCTAACAATTTGTGTATCATTATGCATGTCCTTTGATGAGATAGAAACAGTCCGTATCAAGTGATCGTTTATCTATTAAGTTCACAAAGTATAAGATATAAAATTAGGCTGCTATGGTAACTGCCAGAATTCCGAGTTACATTCTGATCTGGGAGATACCAGCCACTGTCACACACAATCTGCCTCAATAACACAGTATGTTTGTCTACTGTAATTTCAAAGTGCCATACTTTACAGTAGCTAGAATTGATTTTTTTTTCTCTACTTTCTCTTTAAAGTTTGCCTGAGCAATGATAATCAATTGCTGTAATGTAGGAATGTGTAATCTCTGTGGTTATAGCTATAAATTAGTTAATTCTTTGTAGTCTGTATTTATTCACCAAGCACAGAGTTACTGGGCTCCATTCTTTTCTTTCCCTTCCCTCCCTGAGGGGCCTGGTTATGAATATAAAAAAATAAATATAGTAAAGGTAATCTCTTTTCCAAAGCCACTTCTGCAACCCGTGATCTTCGTTGAGCCAGGTAACGATAAAATCAGTTTGACTACTGGTAAAGTTAACATAATCCTGCTCAATAAAGCATAACAGCTAATAGTGCAATCTATGCAATATTGCAAATCATTATAATAACTAAATCATTGCAGTTAACTAAAAGGTTATCAGTAGGTGAGCAGTTGCTCTACACTAGATTTGTTTCTTGTAAGGTGATTACAAACTAAGCTGGTGGAGTTGATCTTTTAGCCCCTGCCTTTAAGTGGCCAAGGCACAGGGCACTGTTTTTGACTGAGTTCTGTTAAAAAGTCTGATTATGTAAATTCAAAGCAGCTTGTAAGGAGGTAGAAACAACCCTCAAAGAGTATATTCTGATAGTAGAGTCAGTTTGTAGTGTCTATCTGTAAATGGCAGCCTAATTTATGATGCATGATGATTGTATGAATTTCAGATGGAACAGGAGGGTAATGCCTACAGTTATCAACACAATCTGTTATGTACACCAACCTTAAGAGCTGTATACACTGTTGTGTATATTATTAATTTCATGATCATGTTAATTAAAGCATTGTTTGCTAAATATTAGCTAGTGAAAAGTAAGTTAAACATCTTGTTTTTATTCTCATGCAATCAAAGGGCTGCCTTCTGTGAAGGCTCTAGAAATGAATTGCCATGTTTTGAAATGGACCTCTAGAGCTTTAATGGTTGTAGGAATGGGCAGCAAATTATGGTTTCCAGAAAATGGTTCCCAAATTATGGTTGTTCAGAAACAATTTTTTAAAATAAAAAAGCTCAGCCTATAGATATAAAACTATTTTCCATGTTTGATTAGATTTTTTTAACCAGTGTGGATTAAGTGGACCAAGACCTCTTGTACATTAGACATCAGTTAAACATGGACGAAAGAATTTTTTTGTATCCAGACTTATGCAAAATGGAGACAAGGGATTGATTTTTATAAAGGGTTTTCTTTCTTTCTTTTTAAAGAGGATATCCCATGGATCCTTGAACTGGAATGGGAAAAGTCACATGGAAATACATTATACGGCCAAAAGTATGCGGATACATGATCATCACACCTATATGAGCATGTTGGACATCCATTTCCAAAAGCAAGGGCATTAATATGGAGTTGCACCCTCTTATGTGACTATAACAGCCTACACTCTTCTGAGAAGGTTTTTTTGCAGGATTTTGGAGCGTCTGGGTATTGCCCATTTTGTCAAAAAAGAATTAGAGTGAGGTGCTGATGTTGGACAGGAAAGCCTGGCTTGCAATCAGTGTTTATCTCAAAGGTGTTCAGTTGGATTAAAATTGGGGTGTTTTGCAGGTCACTGGAGTTTCTCCACACTAAACTGTTCAGATCTTGTCTTTATGGACCTTGTTTTGTGCACAGGGGCACAGTCATCCTGGAGCAGGAAAGGCCCTTCCTCAAACTTGTCATAAAATTGTTTAAAATGCCATTGTATGCTGTTTAACATTACCTTCACTGGAATTAAGGGCCCTAGACAAGCCCTGAAAAACAGCCTCAGATCATTATCTCTCCAGCACAAAACTTGACTGCTGGCGTGGTAGCATTCTGGCTTTGTCCGTCAGAATGCCAGATAGTGAAATGTGATTCATCACTGCAGAGAACACATTTCCATTGCCCAGTGGCTGCATGCTTTACCTCACTCCAGCAAACACTTGGCATTATGCATAGTTATCTCAGGCTCGTGTGCAACTGCTTGGCCATGGAAAACCATTTAATGTGATATAATAGAGGTTAGGCGATTTTTATGCCCCATGCACATCAGCACCATTTGGCCACACTCAGAGTTTGTGTTGTCTGCTGCTTCTAGGCTGAGCTGTTGTTGCTCCTACATGCTTCCATTTTACAATAATAGCATCTCCAGTTAACTGGGGCAGATCTAGAAGGGTAGAAATTTCACAAACTGACTTAGACCTAAAGAGGCATCTTATGACAGTACCATGTTTAAAATGACTGAGCTCTTCAGTATGACCCATTTTACAGCCAGTAATAGTCTATGTAGATTGCATGGCTTGATTTTTATAGACTTATTAACAAATGGTTTGGCTGAAACACATGATCTCAGTAATTAGGAGGGGTGTCCACATACTTTTGGCCATATAGTGTTATGTGCTAGTTTAATCATAACTAATATGTCAAATCATATTAAACAGTGTTGGCCAAAAAGACCATATACCTCAGACATGTATGTTTACAATACCCTGTTTAAATATAAAGGCGGATTTAAACATTGTGAAATTAAATAAATGCAGTGGTTACACACTTGTCAAAATATGTTTCAAATTTGAAAGATAATTTTGGTAGCTAGAAAAGAAACAAATTGTGATTAGTAGCTGAAATAGTCGTTTGAACAGGCAAGAATGTCCAGAACTTTTGTTTTTCCTTGCTACAGCTGTGTTTATGTAATGATTGTGATTAATCTGAACTGCTTATAAATTTTGAATTTTGTTACACATGCTAGTTTGTAAACATGCTACTAGTAGCAGGCTACACTGCTAATGTCTCATTTAGACCAAGTAGATCTGTGTTGTCTTCAGCAAACTCTAAATGAAAAGCAGAAATAAACCCCAACTGTTGCAATGACCCCAAGTCATTGTCATTTTTCTGTTAAGTTTTAATGTATTTACTTTTATTGTAATTAGAACAACTGTTAATCTATAATAACATGAAACTTAAAGATTTATAAAATAAAGAGTATTAAATGCATGCAAGCATACCAATGCAACAACCAATTAATGGGAAGGACTGCATGGAAACACAGCTTACCACAAACACAATGGAGAACAGAGTGAAAAGGCAATTTCAACATTTTTGAAAAGAACCTGCACTTTGCTAGGGATTTTTTTAAGTACATGCTTCTAAAGTAATTAAAACTTGCATTTGGCTTCCACTGCACATATAATTGCATAAAATGGTTCAAAGGGTTTTGTACTACAAGAATAAAAACAGATTTTAAAGCACTAGAATTGTGAAAATTATTAAAGAGCAAGTCTGTATCTGTTTGTTTTATTTTTTAGCATTACTAAAATAGTTATTTAGCATTTAGCTTGATGGCTAGCATTCTGGCCATGCTGTAACTTGTGGTTTTCCTCATTTTTCTTGTATGTTTACACAGTGAAGTTCATGTACCTACCTGCTGTGGACAACAATGTCATAACTATACATAGTCTTTGGAGAAAGATTAATATTTTTTAATAGCACTGTTGGTTAGGAAAGATGATGCTGGTATCTAGAATGACTAGTGATGGTGTATGATGTATACCCATTTTCACACAAATCCAACACTCCATGCTTTTGGCACCAGTGAGCCTAGAGGACTCCTATATTCTTATTCCACCTGTTCCTAAAAATAGTACATGAAGCCTTCTTGACTAATGTATAAACCGAAATTTTGTGCCTAGTATTAAGCCACTAAGTTTTTGCATTTTTACTGATTGAGGAAAATTAAGACTTATTTTGAGCATTTTTGGACATGTGAATTCCATCATTTTGGAAACAGGACCTTGAATTAATTTCAATTTTTTGTAAGCACAAGCATTGGGATGAATTACAATAAAGTAGTAGTTAAAATCAAAGATGATCTGTATTAATATTTCCATTATTTAAATTTGAGATATTACGCTAAGACCTTGTTTTACCCATTTATGGTTGTTTGCCTTGAAGGGTGAGCTTTTGAGTAAGTGGTTGACTGCATGTTGGTTGGATAGTACAAAATTTAATTTCTGACGACAAGCTTGGATGCATTTGGCTTTTGTTTTGGATGACTGTCTTGCAGCACAGTAAAGTTCTAATAACTTGGGAAGCATTTACCAACATTCCTAAGGCCTTGAGGCTATTAAGTCTTTTACTGAGGTTCAACCTTTCTGCTTTGACTTTTCCCATTTATGTATGTAAGTGACCCACATATGTCATGAGTGAAAAAAACAATAATATGCATAACCAAAATGAACATATGAACATCAAACTATTGTGAGACATTTCAGGAGTGATACACCTTTTCAGATTCACACATCTAACACAACAGTAAAATGAATAAAGCTGATTAGTGTGCATTACAAAATACTTGCTGAAAAAATCAGCCAACATAGCCCTACTTCCTGCATTATGCTACTGCTCCTATACAAATCATGCAGAACCCTGTTTCTTGCCTAAATTGTAACTTTCCAGAGTTGTCTCATGCTAGTTAAGCTTACTGAGAACATTCAGGGATCATTCAGGCTTGGCAGCAGAGAACAAATACAAAACTCTTGTCCTTCGTTTTCATAACTCAACTGATTTAGAACGCTAACATAGAACTTTTACAGTCTCTTAAATTTGTAACTGTAGTGTTGAGTCTTAATGTAGGAAATGTGGATTGCCCACAAAAAGAAACCAAATGTTTCAGCTTACATGCTATTGTCACTTCTCATAGGAAACCATCATGCACCCTGCTCACCATTTATAGCCTAAAACAGACTACAGCTATACAGTGAAGTCAAGTCAAATTTATTTATATAGTGCTTTTTACAACAGATGTCACAAAGCAGTTTTACAAATGTCTGAGTCTAAACCCCTAGTGAGCAAGCCAAGGACGACAGTGGCAAGAAAAAAACTCCCTAGAGCATGAGGAAGAAACCTTGAGAGGAACAAAGACTCAAAGCAGGGGCCCATCCTCCTCTTGCCAACAATGGTCACCACAATAGTAACAATATAGACAATAAGGAGCAGAATAAATAGTGAAATGAAAGAGAAAAATAAACAAATAATAAAATGAAAAAATAAGCAATTAATGTCTAGTCCGGTTTTTCCAATGGCATGTGCGTGTTTGAAACCCATCCCACACAAGAATGTCCATCAAGGGCAATGGAGAAGTAGTTGATTGGGTTGGAGGTGTGGTGGGCTACAGCAGGGGACATCATGGGGTGGTCGGAGTAGCCATGGCAGCTGAGATGGGTTGAGGCTCAGTAACATGACATCAGGCATGAGGGCACCCTGGAACATTAGCACTCTGCCACTCTCAGTCAAAAAACGAGTGACAAAAGAGAGGTGAAGTGACAGCATCATAATATTCCAGTTTACCATAACTCTCAATGCCTGTGGACCCCCAGATCTACACCTTTACCTAAGATAGGAAGTGGTTAATAAAATGCTTGACTGTACAGATAGGTTTTCAGCCTAGCCTTAAATATTGAGACTGTGTCTGAATCTCGAACATTTACAGGAAGGTTATTTCATAGTGTGGTAGCTTTAAAGGAAAAGGCTCTGCCATCTGCGATAGATTTTCTTATTCTTGGTACTAACAAAGAGCCTGCACATTTTGTTCTAAGCAGACATGGTGGGTTGTAATGCACTAGGAGTTCTCTAAGCTACTGTGGTGCAAGACCATTCAGTGCTTTGTAGGTCATTAGAAGTATTTTATAATTTTACTGGGAGCAAATGTAAAGTAGCGAAGATGAGTGATGTGATAGAATTTTCTAGTTCTAGTAAGAACTGTATTTTGAACTTGCTGGAGCTTGTTTTGGCAATTAGTGGTACAGCCACATACTAAAGCATTACAGTAGTCCAATCTTGAAGTGATAAATGCATGGACTAGCTTTTCTGCATCATGTGAGGAGAGTATGTTGTATTTGCAATGTTCCTGAGGTGAAGAAAGGAGGTCCTAGATATTATTTACATGAACTTTGCACGAGAGACTGGGATCCATAATTCTCCAAGATCTTTAACTGTTAGAGATGTGATTGGGAGACCATTGAGGTTCATTGAGTAATTAGAGAGCGAAGATCTAGCTGTCTCTGGGCCTAATAGAAGCACTTCTGTTTTGTCAGGATTAAGTGAGATAAAGTTGCTCAACTTCCTGTGTCTGACCTCAATAATACTAAGATGATATATGTCCTCTGGTTTGGCCGAGCCATATGGCTGAGTATCATCAGCGTAGCAGGGGAAACTAGCACAGTGATTACATATAATGTCACCTAGAGGTAGCATATATTAAAGAAAAAGCAGAGACCCTAGAACAGATCCTTGTGGGACACCATAGCTAACCTTGTTGTATGCTGACAAGTCTCCATTTATGTTAACAAACTGGTAGCAAATGACAAGATAAGATTTAAACCAGGAAAGGGCTATTTCCCTAATCCCAACAGCCTTTTCAAGTCTATCTACTACAATGTTGTGATCTATAGTATCAAATGTTGCCCTCAGTTCAAGCAATATAAGAAAAGAGATATAACCCTGATCAACAATAGGTCATTAACTACTTTAATCAGTGCTTCCTCTATACTATGATGAGGCCCAAACCCTGACTGAAAGAATTCATGTATCTGGGTCTGGTTCAGGTATGAGCTTAGCTGCTGAACTACAGCTTTTTCTAGGATCTTGGAAATTAATGGAAGGTTTGAGATCAGCCTGTAGTTTGACAGTTGACATGGGTCGAGGTTAGATTTTTTGATAGGTGGTCTGATTACTGCTAATTTGGATGATTTAGGTATGCAGCTAATGTTTAAGGAAGAATTTATTACATTTAGTAAAGGTTTGATTACTTCAGGGAGGTCTCCTTAGGAAAATGTGTGGGCAGTGAATCTAGTATTCAAGTGGAGGATTTTGAATGCAAGATCAGAGATTTGCAAGATCAGAGTTTTGGCTCTTGGATAGGTGTAAAGGATTCAGGAGGCTTTTGGCATTGTTGTTCTGTTCACTATGTAGCTGCCCAATGTCATGTTAATACTCTGTTATGTCTAATGTACATAATTTTAAGGTCTTGTGTTATTGTCGATGCTGATTTTATACAATACTTTTATGTTATTAAAAATAATCCATCTAAACCACAGTGAGCATTCTAATTCCATTTATGCATTACATCATTCCTGATATCTGTATCTCATTAATGGATGGTAGAAGTTTCAGTTCATTCCCATCATACAGCATTCCTTTCAGTGAAGTACAAGCCCTGGTCTGAGTCTGTGGTTTCTGTTAACTACACTCACCTTGGGATGATGTCAAACACCTTTGTTAGGGTGTGTGGCTGTGTCTCTTTTAGTTTGGAAAGCTTTCCATTCGCAATAAAATCCTTTCAATGACTAATAAGACTTCTAAATAGCTTTTATTTAGTCTAATAGCTAAAATTTTGTATAGGTCCCTTGGGAGTTGTGGAATGGACCTAGCAGTATTGGAATGCTAATTTTAGGCGTTTTTGTTTAGTGTATGCTTTTTTCTTTAGAATGTAGACCTTTTCATGTAAATATCCAGGAACTGTTGTAATGGATGTCCATTCTCTATAAGGAACTGGCTGCAGTAAGAAATAGTGACCCAATGTACTATTTTCCTGAAGTTATAACATCTGTTTTTGTTATGGCGAGCACTATTTGAACTTTAGCTGTTTTTGGCTTGGCTCTTGTTCTATACGAGTCTAGTTACCAATTCTCTATAGCATCTATGAAACATTAAACAGCTCTTCTAGTAGTTGTAAGTTGCACAATAATTCAAATGGAACAAAGGCCACACACATATGCCTGCTTATCTATAATGTCTATGCACAAAGTGTGATAGCACCATTATTAGCTCAGTTACCTAAATCTTTGCTGATTTGTGCTAATGTACACTCATACACACACATTTTCATGCAAACACTGTTCCATTCCATACCTGGCATATTTAGATATTTATTTTCCAACATTTTGACACAACAAGCTGATCAGAAACCACAAATGTTAGTATGCACTATATATTCCACCTTGTCCATAAATCAAAATCAAATGTAATCAATAGGAATGCAAGAACAACATTTACAGCATTTAGCAGATGCTTTCCAGAGTGACTTACAAAAGTGCTTTGTCATTTACCCATAGAATTCATCCTAGTCATTACAGTAGGTTGAAGTCCAATATACCAATGAACTAGAATACTCTAGAATTACAGGGATCAATGCTTCTGCCTATAAGTAAAAAATACATAAGCTCTATCTTAGACAATGATATGTACAATAAACATACTAGAGTAATAGAGTTTATTAGTCAACATCAGTGTAATAAACAAATTGAGTTAGTCAACATAGACGGATTAGTCTCGATGCTTGCCTTCCATGAGACATGAAGCATGGTAAGACTTGAAGCAGAAATTTGATTGATTTATCTCAATAAACACAATAGAGGAGGAGGTATTTGTCACTCAAACCCTGTGATGGACAATTGGATGCGTCATACCTCAGAGTTCAAAGCTGGTAAAATAATTCATTACTCTTGTGTTATTCATCATATTGACTATGATGTCATCTGCACTATACAGACAAAAGCATTAGGACACCTACACATTATGACATCCCATTCTAAATCCATAGGCATTAATATGGAGTAGCTCTCCTTTGCATCTATAACAGCTTCCACTCTTTTGGCAAGGCTTTCTACAAGATTTTGGATTGTGTCTATATCTGTGAGAATTTCTGCCCATTCATCCAGAAAAGCATTTATGAAGTTAGACACTGATGTTGGATGAAAGGCCTTGGCTTGCAATCTCCATTCTAGTTAATCTCAAATGTGTTCAATGGGGTTGAGGTCAGGACTTTTACGGGCCAAGCTTTTCCACACCAAAATCACCAAAACATGCCTTTATGAATCTTGCTTTGTGCAATCGAACAGAAAAGGGCCTTCCCCAAACTGTTCCAACAAAGTTGGAAGGACACATTTGTCCAAAATGTCTTGTTATGCATGTTTCTAATGCTCCACAGTCCATTTCCAGTGTGCTTTACACAATTCCATCTGATGCTTGGCATTGTACTTGGTGATGGAAGGCTTGCATGCAGCTGCTCAGCCATTAAAAACCATGCCATGAATCTCCCAGCACTGAGTTTTTCTGTTGATGTTAATGCCAGAGTAAGTTTGGAACTCTGCAGTTACTGACTCAAGACTTTTGGTGACTATTATGCACTATGTGCCTCAGCACTCTCTGACCCCATTTTATAAATTTCTGTGGTCTGCCACTTCTTGGCTAAGTTGCTCTGGTTCCAAATACTTCCACTTTTTAACAATTCTACTCATAGTTGATTGGGGAATATCCAAGAGGGAAGAAATTTTATGAACTGACTTGTTGCAAAGGTGGCATCCTATTAAATTGCCATGCTTAAATTTAGTGAGCTCTTTAAATGACCTATTCTTTCACAAATGTTTGTAAAGGCAGATTACATGGCTAGGTGCTTGATTTTATACACCTGTGGTAATGGGACTGAATGAAACAATGAGTAAGAGCAGTGTCCCAATTCTTTTGTCCATATATTGTATGTAAAATGTCAAGTCAGAATCCCTCTATATCCAAGGGAAGACTTCAGCTAGGAAAGGGTAATTCTCAGAAGATTTTTCCCAAGTTTCAGGGTAAAGAAAATGTTCTCTCTTGTGTAACACACAGAGTGAGCAGGAACTTTTAATACCATGAATATGGTAGGTGTCTCTCAGGAGATTGTACAGTTTTCACATGAAAAATAATGACTGCTTACTAGGTCCATGCTTTTAGCTCCATCCTTAAAGCACTCCCCTTGCACATCACTGGCTAGTATGATCCAAGGAGGACTCTTCAGATTCTCCCAGTGTTTAGCAAGGTTTAACACTTCTGCTTGCAATGTCTCAGCTGTAGCATACTAACTGAATTTGAGAAGGCACTTATGATTAGGGCTGTGTACAATATATCAATGACAATATATCATAAATATACTCTTACCTCTACAAATTAAAACAGTCATGGCAGTATTTATATTTATAATTCATACATATTCTTTACCCAGAGTGAAACTGATGCATTAAACTTTAAGTTCAGTATTTAAAGAATCCAGAAAAAATGAGTGCCTTCAGGAAAAATCAATGCATTAATCTAAGAAAAACTATGGAAAAGCAGCGGCAGTCACCTTTTTCAAAAATAAAAGATGACATTTGGGTAAACATGGGTGGAAAAATGTTTGTTTAATTTAAGATCACACAATTATTATTAACTCTCAAATGTTGAAACACTTGCAGTTATAAAATTGGAAGTGTTTCAACATATGTGAGTTAATAATAATTGTGAGATATTAATATTGAAAGTTAAATCCTTTCCTGTTAGTGGGAGGTTAGAAGCTGTTGGATATATTCAGGAATTCTTTCTTTAGTTTTTTTCTATATTGGTACTTTTAATTTACTCTCTCCATTGATTGTGTTGTTGGTCTTTATTTGTTTTTATTTATTTTTTAAAATTATTTTATTGTGAATAAATAAGAGTATTTTGGTAACATTTACCTTAATAAAAACTGTATGTATAACAGATTGATAGGCAGCATATTGTGATGCCCCTATCATGATATTGTATCATGAAGTTGCTGGTAATTCCAAACCCTATTTGTGATGCTCCCATTCATAGATGTTTGTATTTCTTTGTGTCCATGCAGAGAAAATCTGTACTAAAGTGCCACATTTACTCCCTAATAGTGGTGAATTTCATTTCAAAATAACACTGTGGACCTTGAATTTTACTATATCTTGAAATGTTCTTATTTTATGCCAAGTCATCTGGTAAGATTTTCTTCTTTCTTACTTGTTTTGGTTGGAGAGCAGTTTAAATTTCAGAAATGCCGTCCTATTGCTACTGCACAATGTAATTGGTCCAGTTAACAAAACTAACTTCTATCCTTTATAGTCCTCTATCCTCTATTGTTTAAAAATCATTAGAGGGAGGGGCTGTTTTCAAAATGATTTAATTTTAGGTATTGTCACGGAACGCTCACCTCCCACGAGTCACGTGGTTGGCCCGCCACGTGCAGTGGGAGGATCATCATTTGTGGCCACGCCTGCACACACCTGTACCTCATCATGTCTATGTATTTAAACCCTCGTCATAGTGTGTAGGATTGTTGGTTATTGGGGAAGTAACGTCTTGATGTAATGGTCCTTTTGTCGTTGTTAAGCGTATTCTTGTTTACTGTCAGTGTTTAATGTTAACCATTTCATGTTTGTAATGCTTGTGAGTGCCGTCATCATTTTATGTATATATGTAAATAAATGTATGTCCCTGTCGCTGGAGTCTGTGCGTCCTGCCCCTCGCCCTGCGGCACTCGGGCCACCACGACGTTACAGGTATATACATAAATATTATTTATATTAGTAATAATTTCTTCAATTTCCACCTATGTTTAAGGTTATGTATTTTCAAAATAACCATAATGGTGACTTTCTTAATGTATGCATATAATTTTAGTCAATTTCTGAACAGCTGGGGAAGTTCAGTTTACCTTTCACAAACCCAAGGAGGTTTTAAATTTAGGAGGGAAAAAACTAGGAAGAATAATGAGCAATAAAGAGGAAAGATTTTATTTTATTTTTTTACAGAAAAGTAGTTAAGAGATATTATGGCATAGCTCCAAAGTTTTGGAGCAGCATCACTGAAGGATCTACTGCCTTTTTTAATGTCAGGTTTGTGGGACAGCAAGGAGACTGGAGTTAAAGGATCTAAGCTTGCGAGAGGGACGGTATAAATGAATAAGCTCACAGAGATAGGTAGGAGCAAGGCCATGAAGAGCTTAGAAAGTTAGAGGAATATATAATACAGTAGATAACAGGCAGCCAGAGTAGCTCTTGAAGGACAGGTGTGATGTGTACAGTAGGCTTGGAAGATGTAAGATTTATAGCTGCCAACTTTTGGATGTACTGAAGATGGTTAATCAAGGCAGACCATAAAAAGAAAATTACAGTAATCAGTGTGGGGAACAATGAATACATTTACATTCTTTATAAATTTTGTCACAACATTATCAGTGAGCACAGGCAGAAGGCATGCAATATTGCACAGGTGATAAAATGTAGTTTTCATGAGTGATTTGATATGGGACTCAAAGGTGAACGATGAGTCAAAGAGACTCAAAGAATGATGCTGGCCTAATGGAAACACCATGAACAACAACGAGGTTTGTTGCCCTATTACTAAAATTTCAGTTTTACGAGCATTAAGTTTCAAATTTTATGCAACCAGAATTTAAGAACTGTGATACTTGATTTTGCAATGATGTCAGAGACAGTAGTAGAATCAACAGTGGTAAAGACAGAGAGAAACCGGACACTGAGCATGCGAGTACGGATTGGATAATGAGGGAGATTGAATAAATTAATGGAGTTAAACAGAGTTTTGGGATTATGACTTCTATCTTTTATGATATTAGAATATTAAGTTGAAAGGGCAATATTTAGAGCCTCCTGGTTTTAGAAACGTGCTCAATAAAGAGTAAAAGATGAACAATAAGGCAAGCTTTCTTGTAACAACTTTGGTTTTCATAGCACTGAACTCTGGAGTGAACCATGGAGAGGTGTGGGTAACAAGAACTTGGCTAGGAGTGTGAGTATTGAGTGTTCAGAAACAGTGCTGTTGTAAAGTGTGACCAAGCCATCAGGTGAGGACAGTTTAGGAATATCTGATATGGTCTGAAGAGAGAAAGTATGAGTGTCAAAGCTGTTCATATTATGGAAAGAAACAATTGATTTACATTTACAGCATATAGCTGACGCTTTTATCCGAAATGACTTACAATTATGACTGAATACAACTTAAGTAATTGATGGTTAAGGAACTTGCTCAGGAACCCAAGTGGTAACCTTGCGGTGGTGGGGTTTAACCTTATGATTACAAGTTGAATACCTTAACCACTGACTACCAAGAGATTTAGGAGAGGGCCCACTAAAATAACACTCAAAGAGCTTATGGTCAGTAAAACCAAAAACAGAACCAAAATATCTTTAAGTCCAGAGGTACAGAGCAAAGCAAGTCATTTAAGACCATGCTTGTGTGTGTGGAAAATGTTGTTGAGTAAAACCAAGTAAGGTGGAAAGATCATGCAAAATCTTGGTAGACTGTGCACATCTAATGTCAACATGAATATTAAAGTCACCCAGTGACAATAGCAGAGCAGGTGAATGAGGCTGCTGCAATTCGAAATGGTACTGTTTTCTACTGCCATGTAAAGAAGTGGTGAATGCCTCCATTATTTATCAAGGCATTTGTAAACTCACTGGATGCAACAGACATCATAAAAAGAGCCCAACATTACTAGTCAACTACCATAACCATTGAGCTACCACTGACCCCAGAAATTAGATCCAGCAATATCTGAGCTGAGGTTTTCCCACTTCCTCCACTGGAGCAGCATATTTTACTACCTCATCCTTGGAAGCCAATAGTCATCTCAAGAGCTTCCTTAGCATATTTAAATTCCACTAATATAACATCCACTAATATAGAGGGAATCAACTCATTGTGAATAAAATATTTTCCTGCACAAGTTTTCCCCTAACAATAGACAAACATCTAGACTTTAAGGCTTTTCAGCCTTGCCCACTTAAGATTATCACCCAACTTGACTAGTAACCACTGGGTATGTGGAAGAGTAGTTGTAAGTATTGTCTTATAATTCATGTATGCTCTGATAGGAGATTGTCATCCTGCAACCTCTCACCACCACCAGCCCACTCAAAAATCATGATCAATTCCATTAACATAGTAAATACTAGTAATTAAATTGCCATGCCAACTTCCAGATGCTTAAATCATATAACATTTAAAGCAAAATTGAATACATAAAACCTTACTTTATACTTATTGTTCACTTTTGCTATTTACTTCACAAAATACAGTTGGGTGATGTAAACACTGTAGTAGTCTGTTAGCACATTTAATTTTGATTAGCAGTTAGTAGCTTGCAGTGCTTTAAAAAGGAGCACAAACTGCACTTTAAGGAAATTAAAATAAGATTTATTTTTATTTAAGAGCATTTTATTTTCCTGATACATGGAAGAAAGCATTTCCCAAGCAAAATGTTCTGTATCAGAAATTTCAGGTCACAAGTTACTGTTTTTATGTGGTTATAAGAAGGTGCATGTTTTATGAATATAGTTTGGTATATAATATGTGCCAATAGCAAATATGTGGTTTTATTACTGGTTGTCTAATTTGCAAACTTAATTTTCATAACTGTAATGTTGGAGGCCATATTTCCTTGGCATATTAGTAGACCAATGTTCCAGCAGTTAATGGGTTAAAAGTTCCATCCCAATGCCCTGCTTCTCATCATGTGTTGTTGTGCTTGGTGTATGGGAATGTATGCTTTCCTCATTGCGCCTGTCAATACAAGTATGCGGTTAATTAAGCACACCTGCTTCTCATGCATCATGACTACAGTGTCTTCTGTCTTTGCCAACAAATTCTTGCTTCATCCTCAACCAGGTCTTTAAAAGTCATTCCAGTGTTTTCTAACACATAACTCTGTTCACACAGAAGAGAATAAAAAAAAATAAAATTAAAAAAAAAAGGAGCTGTGACTAACGTTTTTAATGCCAGTCAGGAACTAATCTATTTTTATCTTTATGATTGTCATCCTAACTTCCAAAATTCCAAATACCCATCTCAGCTTGGGTGTCTATAAAATCAGCCAATCTAGTGCATATGTCTAAATAGCTAACTTTTTTCTAGCAAATGTCTACCCATATCCACTTTATTTTTGCCAATCTCCTGCATGGTTATATATAAAATAAAACTGTAAAATGCTACGATCTTGCTAATAAAATGGGCTGAAACTAAGACTATTTCCTGTTTTTCAGACTTAGTAATTATGTAAGGAAATTAATAAGATTTGCTAGGTTGTGGAAAACTAGTGTAGTTGGGTATGAGGTTGTGTGACTCACTGGCACTTGACACCATTTCCCCATGAGACAGTAGAAGGAATCTAGCCCATCCCAAAAAATTAGAATAGCTGACTGTTAAAAAGCCCTGCTGAGCTGCTTACACATACCTGATCTGAAAACATGGCTCCACTATAGAAGAACTGAAAAGTACTATTATACGTTTGGAAACTCAAAACAAAAAGAAGGCATTAGAAAGTGCAAAGAAACCGTGGCTTCTCTAATTTCAACAATGACTGTAGACATCCACTATAAACCAGTTCCCTATATGTGAATTTTAGCCTTTGGTTCACACTTTAATATGGAATTGTTACGTTAAAAAAAAACAAAACAATGTACATATCAACGGATCTACACAAAAAAGTTTATTGAGTTTGTTAAGAAACCCATTGTAACATAAAATGTATTCATCCCCTATAATTGAATTCAATTACAATAGCACCGAAGCCATATGTTCAATTGATCACCCAAGCTTTCAAAAATAATAACCCAATACAATAGTCTTTTAAAATTTAAACACTTACAAGACCCTGAATAACTGCTGCTGTGCCACACCCAGGCAGTGCAAGTATGTTGCAGCTATACTGGTATATGTACTGGTATGGTGTTAGTTTAAGCCCACTGCAAAGGGCGTTGTTCCTCTGCTCCAAAAGGAGCCCATTTTAAAAGTTCACATTGGCAGGCACTCGCAGAGTCACGAGGTATTGAGACAAATGCTCACTGCCCAGTAACACAAGCAGTGTGCCACGGTCAGTCCGAATCTGAGAGAATGATCACCTCTTCTGGGTCACACTGTGTTGCCACATTCACCTGTGGATAACAACATAGGAAATACTTTATTCTTTGTTTTACATCCTTACATCCAGTCATTGTGCTTTTGCAAAATCTCATAGGAAAGCAAATCTAAGATATTTAATCTCAAATACTTTAAACCAAATTAATTGCATAGGAGGAAATATCAGACAACTAATATAGGCAGAAGTGGCTGGTTAGAAGTGTCCAAGTGTAGTGAGTATGAGTCAATACAATATCTGTTTTGTGTGCATCATCATTCAGGTTATTATAAATTATATGGTGCAGGGCAGTAACACACTGTGTTTGTTGCCTAAAACACTTGGCTAATGCTGCTACTAAACCTTGCATAGATTAAAATTTATAAACAGAATTTCTGTATTGGGATTTTTTTCTTTGCTAATAATGGTCATGTTATATTCGAAGAGATTCTTATGTTCTATACCTTGTCAGAAATTGTAGCTATTATTTCTTAAAATTGTACAGAAGTAAAATTTAAATTCATTATATCCATCATTGGCCACACTGCTCTCAAAAAATCAGTATAGACAGTGGCCCTTGAAAAAGACATGAAGGTAATCTACTACCGCATCTTCTTTCATAGCCTACTGAAACAGCATCAGCATGTTGGACATAAGTGGGTCAGAGTGGAACCCTGAATGCAAAGACATTCATTTTTTTTCAGTCTCTGTTTTGAAAGCTATAGCCAGATAGCTACAGTGATGGAAAGTCAGTCAAATAAATGTAAAAAAAAAAAAAAGTGACTTCTTCAGTTTAGTTCTGACAAAGAAGCAAAAAAATGAATAAATAATGCAATTCCTAAATCAGCAAAATGGAAGAAGCAAGAGTCTCTTCTTGTGTGTTCCTAAAGTTTATTGCAAATCTTGAGTGAAAATGCCTGTTTTATATTTCACTGCTCATGCACCCTGTAGCCTAAAATAATTGGTCTAGATAATGTGAGGGTACATAAGTTCTTGAGTATACACTGACTAGTGGTTATCTAAAGAACTTCTCATTGGTGGAGAAGTCTATCTGCACATAGCATGTTCCATTTTTGTTCAGGTGGCCTGGTTATATGTAGACGCCCAGGTTCCAAAGACTGACCATATCCATATATGGTGCCTATACATGTCTACATGCATTTTCAAATGAGATGGCTGGAAAAGAAGGGGCTCTACATGTGTGAGTACGTCTGTCAACTCTCAGTTCACTTTAAAGGTATATTTTGAAGAATTTTACATATTTCATTAAGCATTTTCCATGCTGAGTACCATCATTAAAGGTACCATTAGCGATTTTAATGCAAATCGGAAGTTTTGAAAACCAACAGCTAATACATCCACTCTCTTCAGTTGAATGGAGAGATGCTTCTTTTTCATGATTATTTGCTTTCAGTCTGGACTAATATTTAGAGATGGCACAATACCATTTTTCAGTACTGATCTAATACTGATATGTTGCATTTGAACATTGCCCGATATTAATACTGAGATGATATTTTTTCCATTAAAAACCAACCCCTGTGGAGATTTTTGTGTGGGATGTATTATATATGCTATTTCACATATTATGCACTGATAGGATAAAGTTAAATAATTTTAAAATGTTACACACACCAGTCACTAAGTGAGCTGCAGAGGGAGTCTTCCTGTTCTACTAGTCTCTTCACTTTTCCTCTGCTTAAAACCAATAGAAATTTAGTCTGATAACTAATAGTGTTTTTTTTTTCTAGCCAAAAAAATATCTATGGACAGAGTTCTCTGAAGTTTATTCTCCAATTTCTTATTCACAATTTCCAGTCCACCTTAAAACTCAGCAGGCTAACAGAAGACTGCACTATTTACCATTATTTCATGCAGTTTGAATATGCTAAAGCCATAGAATAATTAACTTCATGAATTTAGAGGAGAATGCTTTACTTGTTTGGTTATTCTTTCTCTCCTCTGGCTCAGTTTCTGAACTTTTTTTTACTTCATGGCCAATCTAGAAATGTTATCATTTGTTATTTTTTATAGAATTAATAAGCAAATAACCATGTGTGGCAGATGCATGGCAGTAAGCAGTAAATGTTACAGTTAAACTCTACAACTATATAAAAAGTGTTCAAACTAATCTGGTTGTTATCACGTGCTATGTGGTGTGTTGCTGCAAAGCACTGCTGTGCTTTTTTCAGGCTGGATCTGTAACAGTATCAGATCATTTCCTTAAACATTTCTCAACCAAAATCTGATCCAGCAATTTTTTCTGATATCAACCTGATGGTATTGGATCAGTGCCATCTCTACTAATTATATATGTAACTGAATACAGCCCGAATTAATCCATCAGCTAGGCACTGATTAATCATATTGGATTCAGAGCTTTCTACCCCAGTGTTGGAATTTTCATCTGGTCTGGACCCCAGGGGTGTTTACTCCAACCAGCTATTTTTTTAACATTCATGTTAAATGTGAATCGGAACCAATGTGTGTATTTCTTTAACATGATATATTTCTGAGTGAAATATCGAAAAGGTATGGGTGGGACATAATTTTAACAACTGATATTTGGATTGTGAAAACATTCAGATCTGAACACTAGCCTGTACTCTGTCATGTAGGAATATGAATACATTTATACACTCTTTACCATTACACACTGTTAGATGGTCAGTAGTTAGGTGAAAAATATTAGGTTAATAAGAGTGAAAAGGGGAGCAGAGCATTGCCAGGGAACCTATATATAGGCTGTCATGATTACTATGACAAAGGACATGAGTTAAAATGGTAAAAAAGAACATTTGGTTGCCTGAAGAAGTGTGCTTATTTATAAACAACCAGGGCAAATGCTGGATAAAAGGTTTGAGTTCAGTCATATTCACTTTATTTCAATGCAAATCTAATCTAATTTTGTAGTGTGTACAACAGGCAAACTATATTAAAGTCCTCATGATGAGGCCGTTTATATTATTTACAGTATAGTAGCTCACACACATACACATATAGACTTGCCTTGTTCTTTTTAGGGGGAGGTGTGGCACGAGAGCTGCTGACCAAGTCCTGAGTTGGTGTGTCAGCCCGGGTGGAATCTGCTCGGACAGGACTGCAAGCTACTCCCATATCCAGAGGAATATCAGTCTCACTAAAGAAAACCACAATGTTTACAGTGAATAATTTACACATAAAATACCCAGGACATTACACTTACTTAACTCTGAACCATAAAATTAACAATTTGTGACCTTCAAGCCTAAAGTACTGAGCAAAGATGACAGAACACCAGCAGCCAGTGCAGAAGAAAGTTCAGAGTACTGCTGCAAAATTTAGATGGTTAAAATCACATTTGAGAGAAGTGAGAGAAACATTCAGGGACTTGTCTACAAAGGTAGGTTCTGCATATATGGCAAATAAAGAAAATATAATATAAATAAAGGATTATTGCAAAAATAAAAATAGTTTGGAGATTGACTTACAGTATAGGAATGAGATACTTATAAGATATTACACATCCCTGAAACCTAGGACTTCTCTTTAGTCATGTTCAACTTTACCTGGCACTGTTCCGTCTGATGTTGCCATTTTGGACCGTCATGGATTTCATCTTTGAATCACGCTTCCTCTTCCTGCCATTACATATGTCAGTCACCCCAGGGCTGTGTGGCAGTGGACTACAACTGGCTGACACAGTTATTGGTGTAGATGTGGAGTTCTCATTAGCTGACACAATCTCTGTGAGATCACTGATACTGTCAGGAGCAGATGCAAGATGATTTTGGGAGGCAAATTTGTCCATGTCAGACTGAAGTTTCCCCATCTCTGATTGGCTGGGGCTTTCTGAAGAAGAAGGACTTTCTATGCCATGCTTGCTGTCAAGTGATTTTTCGGTGGTCACATTCCTGCATACTTCACTGACAGACTGCAGGACATCACCACCACTCTCACTTTCATCTTCAACCTGGCTGGGCAATATGACTGATGGGGAAAACCCATCTTTGTTGGATTTTTCAACATCACAGTTGTTCAACTGCTCCTCTTCATTGTCACTGCAGTCATCTGAAATGTTTCACAAATAAATAATTCCTGAAAAATGTATTCTGCCATGAGAAAATGACTTTAAAATTAAGTCTTATGAACAGAAAAACCTAACAAAAAAAACCATCTGGAATTTAAACATCAAATTAGGACACCAAATGTCAGCTATCTTGGTCTGCTGAGCCAGACTTACTAGTCAACCAATTTAGAACAGATTCAGAGACCAATCTGGTGTTCCAAATGACTTAGTAGTGTGACTGATGGTGCAGCATTTTAAAATCCAGAAGTAGAAGAACTAAATGTAGAAAAAAACTAGGGATGATATCATTTGGAATAGAATTTAACCCATAAATACTACCATTTCTCTTATTTTACTATTATTTCTTTAATCATCTAGGCCACTCAAAACATAAAATGGAACATAATAACATACATAAACCTGTATGGGGGGAGACACGTTTGCTTTGCAAGTCTACTTCAAGAAATACTGTAGGTTTTAATTAGACATTTGAAATTCTTGCCAAAATAAGTTCTGTTTTGCCATTCAGTGCACTTCAGAATGTTTGCATTATATTGGCAATAGCGCTGGAGTAATAAGGTTTAAGATGAATGCATTCAGCAGTCATATGTGCTTGCTTGTGTTTTAATCAACTGTGTCCTAAATTAAAAAAAGATTATGTAATTGCTATGGAACATAAAGCTCATGGAACTGCTATGTAAATAAATGAGCTATTACCTTCTTACAGTGTATATTGATGATTAACCTTTTTTTTTGGATTGAGAAAGCATTTAACTTTTGATATATTTTGAAACAGGTATTTTGAGAATGTCTAATACAGCTGCTTGGAGGTTTGGGATCTAGGATGAGAAAAATAACTTGACTGTGATTTTTTTTTTTTCTTTTATCACAAACCTTATTTTTTTAAAGCATACAAAAAAGCAACCATCCAGTTTTTTATTGGATGAGGGCTGTTGAAGATAGGACAACTCGTTAAATGTGAATGTGTTAAATAAAAACAAGGCAAATTAGACTTTGATTTGTGAGCCCATGATTCACTAGATATGGGTTTAAAGCAGACTAAAATAACATTCAATAACTGTATCCTTTGATTTTTATAACCTTGGAAATACACAACTGTCTTATAATGTGTACGTCTTCATTAAAATGTCTGTGCAACTTGGAACAGAGGAGCAACAGACTACTTGTGGTTCATTTAGGAAAAAAGGAGAAATTTACCTTTTCAATGCCACATTGAACCTTAATTAAGTTTAATTCTGAATACAAGATAAATATTTTAATTTGAAACCCTTAATATTTGCATCTTAATATTCCACAATAATTAATTAATCACACATTTAAAACACATCATTAAACCAAATGGGCCAGTTGGGTCATGACACTTCTTAAATCATTTTAAATGCGTGTCAAACAGGATAATCATATGATTACACAAAATTTTACTTTTATTTTTTTAACTCATATTTCTTCACAGTAATACATTTTTTTTTAAATACATTAGTTTACACATTTCTTTTCTTTGGACAACTGTCTATGTCCATGACAACAGGTCTAAACCACTTCATGCCTAAGATAAAATTCTAAATATGGGAAAATCAGTGAAAGTTGGAAGTCCTTTTAAATCTACTGCATGAACTATTTAGAAGTGAGTCTATTCAAATGAGTGATTCTTGAATAAGGCTCAAACCATTGATCTAAACCCCAAAACAGGCATTAATGAGTGCGAGCTTTATACTCAACATTTCTGTCCCCATATTTAAAACATAACCACAATCAAAAAGGACAATCCTGAGAATACCCAGGATATTAGAAGTTCTTTACTTGGAAGAATGGTCTACACCAACTTTACTAAATATCTCAGGTGTAGGATTAATTGCAGAGGCTACAAAATATCTAATTAAAGTTTTCTAAAGTTCAAGTTTGAAATTAAACTTAATTCTTAAAAAAGTTACTTTCTACAAATTAATTTAGGACCACAAAGTCTATGCTACACTTCAACAATCTACTGGTGCTATGTTGTACAATGTAAAATGTTTAGATCCCTTTCTGATTAAACAAACAACAAACCTTACACCTTTAAGCTGTTATTCTCCTTTACTTGCTTTTCACATCTAGGTCTCACCTGCCCCCAGTTGTGCCTCACTGGCCTGGATCTCCTCCTCAATATCTACATCTGAAGAATCCTCATCTTCCTCCTCCTCCTCCTCCTCCTCCTCTACCTCCTCCTCCTGCTCATCTTCACTCTTCTCCTGCTCGTGTGCTTTTGTTTCACTCTGCTAACCATGTTGTGCCAAAGTAAGAAACAGTACAAGAGGGAGAGACCAAAAATCATTCAGTTTTGTATAATGAACCTCACAGGAGACCTTTAAAAGAAAAACGTCATTCTCCACCACTTAGGAATTACATGTTGTAATATTTTGTTAAGGCTCCAAGTTAAGATCTAGTTTGTGAAGCAAAATCACATATCCAAAAATTTCATTTAGTTTGCTGTTAAAAATATCTAATGATTTACCTGGAGAACTGCAGAACAATTGCAACATATAGCAAATTACTCAAATATGTCTGCCATAGGCATATGCATGCACATTTTTGTTCAGCTGTACACAAGTCTATTAACAGATGACGACCCAACACATCTTGCCTTATTGTTTTCAACCGTACCTCTTTCTTTTGTCTCCCCTTTTCCTGACGTTTTTTCCTCTCTTCTTCCTCAGTGTCATCCTGTTTATTGGCATAACTGCTGATAACCTCCTCCAAGTTGGTGAGAGCCAGCTCTCTGTTATAGCGCAATTTCTGAGCCAACACTGAGTCACTTAGGGCAGGGTCTGAGGCTAGAGAAATAAGGAGACCCAGAGTTTAGCATTGCCTTATAACTTATTGAGAAATAAAGAGACAGAGAATTTAGCAATGCCTCATAACTTAGTGAGAAGAGAACCAGAGTTTAGCACAGTCTCAAAACCCAGTAAGACCCAGACTTAAGCACAGCTTCATAACTTCTTGAAAAATAGAGAACAAGAGTTGAGCACTGTCTAATAACGTAGTGAGAAACAGAGACCCAGAGTTTAGTACTGCCTCACAACTTGGTGAGAAATAAAAGAGACCCAGAGTTTAGCACTGCCTCATATCTGTGAGATAAAGAAAGTAGTTCCTTAAAGAGGCCAAAAAGATACCTGTAAAAAAATACCTGCACATCACTGCTCTTGTTATGGCTGGCTATTATGTACTTTTATATGGCTGAATAATAAAGTGACCATAAAGTATTTGTGTCATGCTACTGACCTGTTCAATTATTCACACATTTCAATTATTCATTTTCCATTTTAAGTGTTACAGTACATAAATTCAAGAGACATGGAGAATGATTACATTAGTGAGAAATTTAACAACCAAGGTGAATTACTGGTCTTGTAGAAATCTGTTATGTGGGAGCCAAAGTTGTACACCATGTCCAAATGCCGTCTTTCCTGGAGCCGATTGCCGGTCTCACGGAATGCCTCCTGTGCAATTTGTGCCTGTTGCTTACGGCTGAGCAGGAGTTCATATCGATCATTGGCACGCTTAACAACCTGCAGGATGTCACTGTAGTCTGGAGGATTATGTTGGGCTTCCAGTCTGTTTATGAATCGCTCAATCTGTCCAAAAAGTAAGGAACATAAAGGAGAGACAAGTTAGAGAGAAGGGAGCTATGACACAGGTAGCAAATGGAAAGGTGGTGGGGGTCCTGAAAGAGCTGCACTGTTACCATCTTAAAATTACAAATAATTTGGAAATCTTATAAGCATTAAGGGTGCCCATTTTAGTTCTGCATTTTAGTTCACTAGTTGTTCCCTGTCTTGGAAACAGAGACTGACTCTGCAAGAAGAGTAATGCAAGTAGGGTAGTGGATAAACAGAAGGTTGCTGGTTCAAGCCTCACCACTGCCAAGCAGCCACTGTTGGGCCTCTGAGCAAGGCCCTTAACCCTCAATTGCTCAAGTTGTACTCAGTCGTAATTGTAAGTCGCTTTAGATAAAAGCATCAGCTTAATGCCATAAATGTAAATGTAATACTGGTTGACAAACATGCCAAGGGTAGATCTCAGACCTGGTTTGGAACTTTTGAGAAAACACAATTTTCCTTATAATATTGTCATGATTTGGCGGCTGTGTGGGAGACAGCTGAGAGGCAACATGTCCGGAAACAGTAGGCTCTGCAGAGAAGTTGATGGAGGTGCTAAATATTTGCCTGCACAAGAAAGCTATCCTTCACAATCATGTCATACCTTCTTGTTGATCTCTGGGTAACGTGTGCCGTTGAAGGGGATCCTCTGCTCTATCACTCTGCCAGTAAGTGTGCTACAACCCTTTAGCTCACATAGTTTATCATAAATCTTCATCATCTGAAACAGAAGAGATGGCACAGTAAAGTGAACATTCCAACTAAAAAGTAAATAAAAGATGTACATTAAGGAATAACACAAATACATTAAGTAAAACTTACCATATAAGAAACAGAAATAAAGAAATTAGCAGATACATACCCTGAGGGATTCAAAACAGACAGTATATTGCCAAAAAGAATCGCTCACCCATCCAAATCATTGAATTCAGGTGTTCCAGTCACTTCCACAGCCACAGGTATATAAAATCAATCACCTAGGCATGCAGACTGCTTCTACAAACATTTGTGAAAGAATGGGTCACTCTCAGGAGCTCAGTGAATTCCAGCGTGGTACCATGATAGGATACGGCCTGTGCAACAAGTCCAACAAGTGAAATTTCCTCACTACTAAACATTCCACAGTCAACTGTCAGTGGTATTATAACAAAGTGGACGCAATTAGGAACAACAGCAACTCAGCCGCAAAGTAGTAGGCCATGTAAAATGACAGAGCAGGGTCAGCGGATGCTGAGACACAGTGCGCAGAGGTCGCCAACTTTGTCAATCGTTACAGACCTCCAAACTTCATGTGGCCTTCAGAGTAGCTCAAGAACAGTATGTAGAGAGATTCATGGAATGGGATTCCATGGCCGAGCAGCTGCATGCAAGCCTTACATCACCAAGCACAATGCAAAGTGTCGGATGCGGTGGTGTAAAGCATGTCACCACTGGACTATAGAGCAGTGCAGACGTGTTCTCTGGAGTGGCGAATCACGCTACTCCATCTGATGGATGAGTCTGGGTTTGGTGGTTGCCAGGAGAACAGTACTTGTCTGATTGCATTGTGCCGAGTGTAATGTTTGGTGGAGGGGGTTAATTATGGCATGGGGTTGTTTTTCAGGAGTTGGGTTAGTTCCAGTCAAAGGAACTGTTAACACTTACGTATACCAAGAGATTTTGGACAATTTCATGCTTCCAACTTTGTGGGAACAGTTTGGGGATGGTTCCTTCCTGTTCCAACATGACTGCGCACCAGTGCACAAAGCAAGATCCAAAAGGCATGGATGAGCAAGTTTGGTGTGGAAGAACTTGACTGGCCTTCGCCTCAAGTCACCTCAACCCGATGAATTAGAGCGGAGACTGCGAGCCAGGCCTTCTCGACCAAAATCAGTATCTGACCTCACAAATATGCTTCTGGAAGAATGCTGAAAAATTCCTATAAACACAGTCCTAAACCTTGTGGAAAGCCTTCCCAGAAGAGTTGAAGCTATTACAGCTGCAAAGGGTGGGCCAACATTATATGAAACCCCATGGATTATGATTGGGATGTCATTCAATTTCATATGTGTGCGAAGGCTGATGAGTAGTACTTAATAGGTAAAAGGTACTTAATACTAAATTAATATCTGAGATAAAGCATGAGGAAAATGTGCATCTTCAAGGAGACATACTATACATTATATGTATATAGACTACATAATACAGGTTTTTTTGAACAATTAAAAGGTTCCCCATCTGGTAAATTAATTGATTTTCCTGCCCTTGTTACATTTTACCCATATTTGGCAGATGGACAGATATTTATTTTCATTCCTGCCTATATTATGTATTTTCATTTCTAACATGTCTTCCATTTTTGAACATTCTGAAGCCAGACAACCAAAACCATTTATGCCTTAACTATATTCAGAGGTAGATGAGGTGAATATACTGATTTATGCAGAGTATTATGACAAAATACATCACAACTAATTTAAGTTAATATTTTGAAATACCAATGGAAATATCAACAACACATGCAAAATTTGAGACTGTGTGCTGCATTTAATTCTTATTCATAAAGTTACTGTGTTGATAATTAGTGATAATTGTCTTGTACCCTAGATAAGAGCCAAACAAAATGACATCCAAATGAGGCAATGCAGATTTAAGACGCCAAAAGACATAAGACTGACTAACCTAATTATGAGACCAGTGGTATGCTGAAAACTGCCAGTTACATAAAAATTTGATATATTTTTCACAAAGACAAGAACTGCATAGCTGCACTGAGCTGATGAACTCTTCTAAATAATGACAGATCAGCAAAATTATGACTCTCCTCAGTCTATATCCATTTACAGTTTCTTCCTTTCCAACACCCGAATTTACATTTCTTAAACCAAGTCACCTTCCTCTTTGTGTACTCCTACTATTGTAGTTGTAAATTTACCATCATGCTTACTCCCTTGTCAAATAAATCTGTCAAATAGCTAAATCAATACAAAATACAAATGGTTAAATTAGTTTAAATTAGATTAGATTACTGTCTGTCATACTTCAAACTAGAGTACTGTTGCAAAAACATAAAATTTTACTAATCCCACCTGAAAGATTTAAATGACCTATTTATGACTGAGGCTTGTGGACATCTATATTTGATAAATTATTTGATAAATTAATCCAGCTACGGACAGTGTTTTATATACACACTAAGAGGTGCACCTCGCAAATTATTATATTTTTTGGTTTTACAACAGAATTAATACTCTCAAAATAATAATGAAACCATGACTACAGTTTGTATTTGAAGTAAATAGACTCAATCCTAAAATGAAATAACTGTCTACCTGTGTGAGCTGTTGGGGGCTTTATCTGTGTCCATGGTTGGGTGCAATGACTGTAATTATTTATTTTACTTAATTATTTTGTCTGAGTGAGTTTAAAGCTAAAAAGGTATTTGAAGTACTTATTTTATTTGTTTACACAACAAATGGTCAGAAACCTTAAATTTCAATGTGTAATATTCCTCATTTATAAACTTTATATGCAACTGAAATCTGGTAGTTAATCACTGAAATATAAATTCATTCAGCTCAAAACTAGTTTAATTATTATTTCTAAACACTGTAAAATGTTCAAAGAATAGCAAAGCTTAGAAATTATAGGCAAAAGCAAAGCACAAAGGTAAATAGTGCTGCTATCTGGGCTATATATCAGAATCAAGTAAATGTTACCTGAGCAAGTGTAGACTAGCTTTCTTTGTAGATTATACAGCAATGCTGTTGCAATGTCCAAATAACGTTCAATAATGGATTCCATGAAACATTCTATTTTATAGTTTGGAGGGTTTCCTATTATTAAATGTGTCCCTAGTTGACAAATCATTCTTGTGTGCACTTTTACTAAACCTTTTACAGGAAGTATGATGGTAGGAGGGGAGTTAAGCAGGATTTTATCTGAGGTAAGCAAAGGTAAAAAGACAAGTATTGGGACAAAAGTCACAATGTGTTACTGCAATATCTGAACACAAAGCCACAATAGGTTTGAAAAATTCACAGATAACAATAAATTGCCATTGACTGGGAGCAATCATTGACATTGATGTTATATCTGTACTTCAGAACACAGTGGTAATAATTCTATTGGCACAAAATTTACTCTTTGACTATACGTTGATATCTGATTATAAAAGATTCATTATTGAAAAGTATATAATATATAAAATCTCCAAGATTGGAAAAGGTCCAGTTGTTCTCAGCAGAGAAGAAAACAGGTTTGGAAGTATGATTGATATAATATAAATACACACTGATTGTCACAAAAAAGGCTATATCTATAAATCTCTGAAAATGAAAAAACTACTTTTGTCTTAGTTCACATATACTTGTTCAGATTAAATGACCAAGGTTAACCAAACAAAGCAATGTGAAAGAAATACCCAAGTGAAAGACTCTCAGACCTCTAATCTGTGCTTCTGTATTCAAATAATAACAATAAGAATAATAAAGATGGATATATTGAATGACTAATTTAAGAGAAGATGCATTGTTCTATGGTTGAGTGTTGGAACTGATCAGCAAAAAGATAAAAATCCATATGATACCAACAAGCCAACAAGCCAATTTCCGAGAGAATTTTAAACCACATTCACAAAATACGTAGCTAGCTACACAATTATAAATTGAATGAAACATGCTGAGATGGATTATATGAGTGCAACATGATGATGTTCAGATGAAACAGCCTGAATAGAATTTCTGAGTTGTCGAGTTCCAAAACCACTGGCTAGCCAACTAGGTTAAGTTATGGTAACATTAGTTCACTATCTAGCTTGCTAATGCCATTTGTGAATGTATTTGCTAAGAAGATTCAACAGGACTGAAGAATTTTATATGATAAATCTTACCAAATAGATTTTTTTCTCATGTAGATACAAAATCAGTGTTATAGGTTATTCATAAGAGGGCTACCTGGCTAAAGTGCTGACAGACTAAACTCTAATCAATCAGCATCATGATAGCTGTACGAAAACTTTGGTGCTGACCCATTTATAAAACTTTCTAACACAAATATGAGGCTTCCAAGGTAGGAACAATAAGTCAAGGTAACTGTTTCAAAAATGCCTTAGCAACCTCAGTTTACTGAGTGATAATGTAAAAGCTTGACAAATGATCAGTTTACCAGGTGTTTTGTCTGGGTGTGAGTGAGTTTTTTCCCCTAATGCAAGTATGGAAATAAACCTGCGCCATACACCTCTTCACTAGTTACATCAAAATTTAGTTTGTCATGTTCACTGGGCAGTTTTTAGATTTACAATTGGGGACTGGGTAGCTGAGTTGGTGGCAAAAGTTTAATGGACCGACAGCAAAGACACACCTGAAGCATAAAATGTATGACCATGCAATTTTAAATTTATGACAACTTAAGACTTAATGGATTGAATTTATAAAAATGTTATATATATTATTTATTTATTTAAATAAATGAAGACTTTTTAAGGACCCATGGGCATCCTTTTGATAAGTTAGATCAGAATTATTTTCTTAATTTTAGTCATTAATAGTTGGCGTTTCAGTGTACTTGGTAGGACTAGCTTCTCACTGCCCATAATGGTTGTGCCCCTGCCCATGACCTATGCCTGAACCAAGACCAAGTGAAGGACCTGAAAAATACTGAATAATATAGGAAAGGCATATGGAAGAAGGAGGCATCACATAATGACCACCTGAGAGCAGAACACAGGAACCAGTAACCATCTAGCAAATATCCAAGAAAGGGTCTCAAGTATGAAGAACTAGACAGCTCCAGGCCCTGACATGGCCCAAGCCTACTGGCTGAAGAAGCTGCCTACACTCAGCAAAACAAATGATCCAGCTGCTAATGGATGGAACCCACCTTGAATAGTTAATTGAAGGACCCCAAGTCACTTGAGACTCTAAGACAAGACAGACCAACCTGATTGACACAAGAAAGACTATAATTCAATGTCCAGCACAGGGATCCTGGAATTCCTGAGGCCTTATAACATCAACAGAACTCTAAGATGACATCAAGCTGTATACCAGACAGTGAACAAGACATCAGCTCACTAATCTTTCTCACCAGGATATACAGCAATGACACTGGAGTGTCATTTGGACTGGATGGTTACAAGTAGAGGAAAGGTAGCTAGAACAGAGGGGATTGTACTACCAGAAAGTAACATAACAGTTGTTGATGGCAGCTACAAGTGCCTTGGAATCCCACAGGCAAAATAGGGATCATGAAGAGGTTACAAGGAAAGCAGCGACAGCCAAATACCTTCAAAGAGTGAGGTAAGTCCTGAGAATTTAGCTGAATGGGAGAAACAAGCAATCATTGCCTATACTCTGCCAGTCATCAGAGACCTTGCGGGACTAATAACAATATACTGGCCTACAGAGGAGTTAGAAGCCAGTGATATCAGGACAAGGAAACTTCTCAAAATGCATTAAAGGTTTCATCCCAAATTCAAAAATCTGAGACTGTACAGTAAGTGGAAGGAGGGGGGCTGAAATCTAGTGAGTATCAAAGCCTCTATCTTCATCTTCATGGAGAATATACACACCAATAGCCTGTAGTCTACAAACCTTGCAACAGCACATATGGATGTGTCATCCTGCAGGAGCTGGAGTATCTGTGCAACCTAAATGCACTGCAATTACCCACATTATACTACCAGTAGTAAAAATGACACATGAGAAAAATAAGATGTGACCATCCACTAAGACAAATTTTTTTTTATCAATTCAATAATATGATAGGGTATATGTATAAATAGCACATTTTGTTAACAACAGTCCTAAATAAGTATAGCCTATATTATTTTAGGCCAACATCATTACTGACCAACTTGCAAATTATTTAGGATGAAATCTCTAACAATTCATCATACTGTAGTGGTTAGGCAGTGACTTGCATCTTGGTTTCACAAATGCAACCCCAAGTAGTTAATATTCTTGAATAATTGAGTTCTGCTGATGTGCCCAATTCTTACAGATATACTGTTAGTATAAGTAGCTGAGCTTTAATACTGAGTAAAATATAATTTAACTGATTATTAACTTATTATTTTTCACAGATAAAACCAGTCACACTGGACTTTTGCCTCGCTATTTTCATTGCTGGGGTAGAACAAAATCAAGCAGTTGCTCTGCAGTTATGTGGTTTTGGAGTGCACCTTTCTCATAACCAAGGATGATTTACAATTGACACACTACATGATGCTTTTACATCCAGTCAACACACCAGTGAGTAAATGTAAATATACATCTACCTACCACATAATCCAGTAGTAATGCGCAGTGCATTCCGGCTATTGATGTCTTTGTTTTCCTTAAAGATTCAGCTGTATACAACAATGAGCAATTCCTTCATTTTGTTTGGGTTTTTTTTTGTTATTTTTTGAATAAGTGGTCATAGCCCCACATTCTTGTTTTGTATTGGCCTACAAATCCGAGGTTCATGATTTTGTATGGTTAAAACATTTACAGCTTTTAGCTGAAAATTCACCCAGATGAACATTACACGAAGAAAAAAATAACTGCTACCAGAAACAATTTTTTTTCACAGTTCTATGTCATGTCCCATTCATATTGTTTTTGCCATGCAGATTCTATTTGCATTCAGTGTGATCTCATCTTAAGTAGAGAGGCGTGACACTAACTTTGCGTTTGAGCTTATGCTCCTGGATGTAGCTGGAGTCCTCCTTTTCCAGATCCTCCAAACCCAAATCCCTCTCCTGCAACCGTCTGATTTCATCATTGTAAACTTTCAGGAGGTTCTCCAAATATGCTATCTGAGTAAGAGCAAAAGAGAGAAAGAGTCAGAGGATGACATTGAATCCAACATTACTGTTGTATGACATTTTGTGTTTAGGTGTACCACTAAACTAGGGAGCACATGACATACTTTTCATAGAATGTAAATGTTTTACAGACCAAAAGATCACAAAAATTACTCAGACTGAAACATGTATGTATATACCACCATAGTATGATAACTGAATGAACAATATTAGGATTGTGGATTTTTTGATCCTAAATGACAAATAATTGTCTTTAAATATTAAAATATGGAATAACTTATGGAAAAATATGGAATAATGAATGTATCTTTGCACTTTTTTAAATACTATGCCTGTAAAACATTTCACTAAAAGAGAAAAACATCATTGCTGTGAAGTGCTGTGTTAGATTTGGCCCTAGTAAATTCACAGGAAAAACTGGTACGTTTCAAGGATCTAGTTTCTCAAAAATTGGACTTCCCAGATTTTATAAGACAAATGCAACATTTCACAACTTTTCTTAAACAGCTTAAACACAACTACACAGCTAGGATAATAAACCTTCCTGACCTGGTAAGCTAAGAGTCTATCTTAATGACTGAAATGCAAGCATGGAACATGAGGAGATGGTGTTTGCTTTCATTCTCTCTCACGGACATGAAAACTGTCTTTTGAAATGATTCCATATCACAGAATTTGTTGATAAACTGTGGCATCCTAACATTCATACAGAAAGATGCTAGAGCCTCAAACAAATTCCAGAACATAAGTGATGTTTGCAACCTCAGCTAAAGTTTTTGTTAAAACCAGTAAAGTCAGTGTTTGTTAAATTTAATTCCACATCAGAGGTCCAAAATATAACTCAGGCACAGGTGAAAAATGGTAGTTACTTTACTATTTTTAAGAAATTCCCTGTGCGATGTTCTTGTTTGACTAATTTCCATAGCAACAGGCCAAAGCAACAAGCTCTGGCATTTGAATCTGTGCTGTCGAGTTATGACATGTATCCAACAGAAATGTATTCCCTGCCCCCACCCAATATTCCTGCATTTGATGGAAAATTTGATATGTCCTAGGATAAGGCTGATTTTAGAGTCTTTGACAATTTTCATGGCCATGGGTTTGGCACAGGCCCAAATATAACCATGGCTCATCACCTTGTGTGTGGAACAGTGCTAAATTAAGCACTACATGATTCTACATTCTACATAATATTGCAGCATTTAGGTATCCAGTGAGGATCTTTATTTTTATAGATTTTCAGATTTTACAGTATCCTAAACCATGCCAGAAAGTCTGCAATAACAAGTGTTTACAGAAACCATTTTGGTGTACTGCACTCAAATACATGCTATCTAAATCAGCATCATAATTCCAGTATAAAGGTACTAAAGGAAATGACCATTACCAAACAAGTCTTTGTGTACTTGTGTAAATTCCATTTTTACCCATAAAAAAAATCACTAATACCACAAGGAAACAGAAAGCCTTTCATTCTTCATTCTTCTGGCTATCTGTACAATGCTGTAATGAGAGATCTATACCTGTCTCCTGGAAGCTCTTTTTTTGATGTTCTCCTCCCCCCCCTCTAGCTGCCCTGATATAGTTGGGTCCGGTCCTTCTACATTCCGTTTCTCTTTTTCACATATGCTCCACTTTGTCTCTTGCTTTTTGACATTGGGCTGTATTAGGGCCCTCCTCTTGGCTGAGTGCTGTTTGAGCACAGTGCAGAGTTCATTGATGTAAACAAAGGTTTTAGCTGTGTTGGCTTGGGCTCGTGTAAGACAGCGGCCCAGAGCATTCCGGAACTCTACTGAGGACAGGTAGTCAGGTGAGGCTTTGGAGTACTTCATCTGCAGGAATGCCACAACCTCTGGGTGGTCCTGGGTGTGTGTTTTGCAGTGCTCCACAAACTAAATGGAGTCAGAAGAAAGAAGGACCCATTAGTGACATTTGCGCAAACTCACTTGATACATCAAATACAAACACAAAAGGACAAATACTATAACAAAGTAATAATGCATTAACCATCATGAGGTAAAAAGCATCCTGTTTCATCCTTAAAACCAAAGACTGAATAGTTACAATTGGGATTAGCATGTTTATTTGGTTGAGGATTTAAGAAGTATACTATTAACTGGGTTTCTTCATTTAGCAAGTTGGATTTGACTATAACTTTGGGCCTGATGACACCAGCACAGTATCCTACCAAATGTTCTAAATTAAGTAGCAACGTTTTTTTAACTGATCAGATACGTCATGTGGTGATGGTCCTTCATTGCACTAAATAAAGCAGACACTTTTTAATCAAAAGTTAGACTTGAGTAATCCACAAAGCCTACACAGACTTAATGCATCCTAATGTAGCCTTTAATGTTCATCTTTCCTCTGGACAACAGATTTTACAGGATACCATGGTTTTGTGCTTAAAGGAATTATTTTGCAAATATATATGTATATTACACACACATACACAAACAAAAATCAGATTTCCATAATTTTCCAATTGTAGCTGATTAATCAAGACATGTTTTCGGTCTGACATTTCCTTCATTAGTTTACACTAGAAATAAAAGGCTACTCTAGTTAGCAAGAATCTGAAACCATTTTTAAGAAAAACCTTTGTAAATACATCCTAAACTTTATACAGTTCCCTCAATCCACATTAGTTCTTAAGTAATGTTACACAAACTTGCTCATCACAGTGTAGAAAAATAGCTTTTTGGATGAAATGGGAAAAAAAAAAAAAGGTTTCCAAGTCTTGCTAGCTGGATTAGCCTCACAGCTCCCAACGCAAAACTAATTAAAGGGTAAAATTGTGTAAACAATTTTCCATTATATATAGCTTATCATTTCTCTACTAAAAAGAAAACAATACATTTGTACAAAGTTTTGAAAAAGAAATTGCTTCTTTTTGAGTTTGACTTATTACTGTGCTGTGTCTCCAGGAAGCACCATAAAATAAAATTAACACAGCCTACATAACCACCACAACAAAGTTAATACATCAGTAATAAAGTTACTCCAAACTAAAAATAGACCCACCTTACAATCCCAAAATCTGATCTGTTAAAACAGAGAGTGTTAAGTCCCCAGATGTAGTAATTAAATGAACTGTACTGTCCTGTACCATGTAATTCATGTTTAATTCAGCCATCACTGGTTTTGTTCTTATTTATACACATCAGATTGGACAAAATGGGACATATGTCATCTCAAGGTGCCACCTTTCAACCCATAATTTGTCTCCTTGCCACAGGTTTTCTGAACATGAAAGTATAAATAGTAGCCAATTTTGCCAGTAAAAACAGAAGCTAATTACCCTGTTTTTATGACTAGTTAAAATCTATAAAGGAGGATAACATTAACAAATCTGAGTGACAGGAAAAGTACTAAGGAGTCATCAGTTACCAGTTATGATAATGTACAAGTCATAGCTCAGAAAGCCATCACCGACTGCAGATAGGCAAGACAAGGTTAACTTTATTCAATAATACCCATTTTCTTCAACTGAAAAATTGTGTGAATCACTAATGCACTTGTAGACGTTTCTAAGTAATGTGAGCAGCTTAGGTCATTTTTATTATTGTTCCAAGTAAAAGACTAAAGCAAGCACACATTTTTGAACACTGAAACCTTAATATGCAGGACTAAAATCTGAGATATCTCTGCAGTCGAAGTAATGATCAATGTTACTATGAAGTTATGGCTTAAGGAATCTAGTTTTAAGAAAATATCTTGTTCTTTCCATGCGCACAAGTTCCCCCACATACCTCTCCAAAAAGCTTCTCATTCTCTGCTTTCAAGACATAGCCCTCCTTCTTAGCAGTGCCAAAAGGTGACTCTGTGATGTGCATTGGCTTTGACAGTCCAACCTTAGATGTACTGGATACACAGGATGTCGTTTGAAGACACAAAGTGGATGAGGAAGGTTCTTCATTATCATCATCGACGATCACAATGCTGTCCATTACCTTTATGATTGTTGCAGAAATCTTCTTCAGATCTCAAGTAAGAAGGGTATTAGAATATAATTTAAATTAAACAATTATATACTGAAGTCATACTAAACAACTTGCACACTACTGAAGTTACTCTATTCAACAAAATTGTCCTTTGTGGTCTTCTTGTATCTCTCAAAACTCAGAGTTGTGTTTTTATTTATCCTCATCTCCATAAGTTACTGCGTACCATTACAGAAGGGTAATTTAGGCAGTAATCATTTACATTTATGGGATTTAGCTGACAATTTTATCCAAAGCGATTTACAATTATGACTGAGTACAGCTTGAGCAACTAAGGGTTAAGGGTCTTGCTTAAGGGCCCAACAGTGGCAACCTGGCAGTGGTGGAACTTGAACCAGCAACTTTCGGATAACAAGTCAAGTACCCTAACCACTAAGATAGCACTGCCCAGAATCAATATTTCATCAGTTAATTTATAAAGTCCCGATAGCTTCTAGACATTTGTCAACAGCATACGGTACTGTCATGGAAAAATACTGTAAAGGCAACTTCCTCACTTTGCGATTTAACTTCTCAAACGAATACCTAGTCTGCGCTCTAGCTACCGTTAGTTAGCTAGTTAGCAAGTCGTCGTTACTAACCATTTAACACCTATAACGTATTAATATAGTTAGCTTGCTAGCTAGCTAGCTATAGCTAGAGTTGGGAAGAACAGCGTGGTAAGATAGATAACTAGTTAACCTAGCTAGCGATTTAGCGGTGTGGAATCTTTACAATGTTGGTCGACTCAAACAAATGTACTTAATTCCAATGTAAATCAGATTAATTTATTTTAGCTACCTATGTAGCTAATGCAGCTAGCTAGCTAACTACTTAGCTATCTGAATGCAAATTAATAGCAATGTTCAGACAGTTAGCTAGCTACCTTGCTAGCTACCCCACTGTTAACAGACTTGAAGCACAGAGCGATGGTAGCTAACCAGCTAACTTGCTGGATCTCTTTCTTGTTGTGTTTCTTAGTTAACGCTAGATCACCCGCCAGTTAGCTAACCTATTTTAGCTTACTAGCCGGGAAGCTGCCTACAGCTACCATTCCTGCATTCGGATTTCAGATGGTGAGCAGTACTTTGAGCAGATCACTGTGAGCAGAATTTTAAATGTATTAAAGTAATTATACAGTACATCCTCACTATTCAAAACAAATTTGGCTAACAGATTCCGGTCAAATGTTGTTTTATATAAAGCATTGTGTAACAAAATGCAACTTACGCGCAACACTCTGGAACCCAAACGCTGAATTTAACTCCGCAGGTTGCCAGGTCTTTCAGATCTAACCCACCCTTACAACTGTGATACAAATAGTCCTGCGCTAGAACTTTGAACCAGTATAAATCAAAACTATGCTTTATATTGTATATTGTACAAATATTTCACGTGATGGCTTTAAAATACCGCGGGAAATATCTTTCCTGCAAGTACAAAAGTGGACAATACAGCAAGTGAAACGCTGGTGGCAACACTGATCATTCCTCAACAACGAACTGTCTGGTTGGATAGAACCCAGTACTCTCTTTGGTAATTGGATAAAAAAATTTCTTCTTCGTTTTTTGATATTTAATGTCTTTTGGCGCTCATTGTCGCCATCTACGTTGAAGGGACGGATGGATGGATGGACGGCCGGACGGACATTCAAAATTGAAGCACACAAGGTTTCCAGGAAACAGAACTATTCTGACATAGGTCCTTCATTAGCTGTGGTTGACATAGATAGATCTATGAATGAATTCGCTTGTTTAATTATTTGAATTATGCTATACAAGAAAACATCCTTAAAAGTTAAACTTTCAACTATTAAAGTTGGGAAAAAGTATTTCTGATGGTTAGTCTTGGCTGTTCAGAATACTTCAATAAAACACAGCTAATTTAGATGTGATGTCTACAGTTAAGATAAGTTAGGGCGAGTTTGTGTTCGCTGGGTGAAAGTGAGTTTAAGAAATCTAGGGGAATGTCCCTATATCATTAAAATACCTAAATTGTTAAATAGTTAGATAAACACATTTACTTTACACATTTTTCAATTTTTCATTTTCATAATTTTCTTTCTCAAGTGCATAAGCCATATTTGGATCTATTATATATGAAAACTAAATGACACGGAACGAAAACTACAAATGCGAATACACAAATAATTACACAATTGGAGTTTTATTTAAAGCATATTGTCAAAACAGGGATATTTCCTTCTGCTGTTCTTAAGAGACATTTAGTTTAAGTTCAAAATGTACATAGACAATGATGGACCACTCCAGAATGTGTAGCATCATTTTGAGGGGATTATTTACAGGACTTTTTTCTCAGGTTATTTGAACATCCAGGAAGATATTTGAGCATCATGGTTACTTGTCCTTTTAAAAGAGAGATACAATAGATTTTGGTGGATAAATATAGAAGACATAAATATTTTTATATGATTTGGAAAGAGCTAGGCAAAAATTTGAAATGAATAAGTGGATTATGTGTTGTCATTTCTAGCTATATATAAAGAATATGTATATTACCTTTCGGTCCTTTGAATCTATGCTGCTGGTATCTACAGGGATACATGAATTAAATAAAGGCATGATAATATGAATTTAACAGATTTCACATTCACACATTACTCTCCAGGATAATATGCAATATGCAGTGCATGCTAATATGTACCAACTACCAATATCCTATAACAAGCTGAGGGATTTTTCATTTCCTAAGTAAATTTATCATTAAATTTATGAAGCTCAAAGCACATTTGGTGAACTCTGGCTTACCAACAGAACTGAATGTCCAGAAAAAAACCTTTATTACACCATAAAGCACAAGGGCTACAGCAACCATTGCCATAGAGTCCTCTATGGATGGAGCACTGACACCTGAAATATTTAAATGAACAATTAACATTTTTGGGACCTTTCTTTCAGATTCAAGCAAACATAACATTTTACCAAAAATGAATCTTCACACAAAAAAATAGAAAATGACAGGTATAACAAAGAGCAAAAGGCTACATAAATATTATGACTTCAGACACCATTCCATCTTCATACTCTTTGTACTCTTTTTCCTCTTAATCACCTCCCTGGCTATAATATCAAAAATAACAACATCATAAAAAGTAAAGCGCTCATCACCTCCTTACTCACCAATGACATTCAGAGTCACACTAGCTCGTCTAGATCCTCCTTGGTGATTGGCAACACAGCTGACCTCCCCTCCCCTTCCGAGTCCTAGCTTGGTGGGCTCCAACTCCAGACGAGTGCTCTGGCTATAGGTGCCATCACTGGCCTGCCTGTGCCCAGTCACACTGCCTTGATCAATGTGTCGCCTCTTACCATCAGCCCCAGTAAACTCCCAGCCAAGGTCCAGAGTGAGAGGAACAAAACCTGAAGCTTCACAATGGACTGACACCACCTGCCCAGGGACAGAGAAAGGAAGTGGGGAGGGGTAGATGGCAAGGGACGGAGGTTCTGGAAGAAGAAGAAGCAATGGGAGATATACAAAGGAAATTAAGCTACTAAGCATTATTTCAGTAACTAATGTGTAAGTGATATGGCCATACCTCATATATTTAATTAATACAACCAGAAATGGCAGTGTATGTTGAAGGGAATCAGGGAATAAGACACATCAAAAGACACTGGCTATTACTTAGCATGCAGTTATACAAATTATAGAAATAATTGAATGATTGGGAAGGACAAAGGCAAACACATCACATTTAGGAGGGATAAGAACCTGAACCTGAACACCACTGGGCTAATGTCCAATTGGACATTTCAAGTCCACTTTCTCCCTCTGCTGGTTAATCAAGCTTTTTAAAAGCTGATTTAAGGTCTAACTCAGTCACTAATGAAACCCATCCTGAGTTGAATAAAGTGTGTCAAATCATGAGAATCACTAAACAACTCCAGAGCCTTCCAGAGCTGTGAGTAGAAAACTCTATTTAAATGTGTTTAGTCAAAAAATGTCACTAAAAACATACCGACTATCTCCAGGTCCATGGCCACCTGAGCCAAAAGGTGTGGTAGATAAATGGTGCAGATGTAGGTGCCAGAGTCCCTCACTTGTGCCTCCTCCAGGACCAGTGATGCATTTCCTCTCTCATAAAGGCCACTGATGTCCAAGTCAACCCCTGTCTCTGATGTCTCAGCAAAGCGATCGCTCTTACCGTCATAGGCCACAACCAGCCTCCCCTCACCTCGGAACTGGTAGCGCCATTCCACAGCAAAGCCAGAACCATGAAGAGGTGAGGTTGGGTCTACCCAGAACCCACAGTCTAAAAGAACAGGCTCCCCCATTCTAGAGCGTACTGAGGCAGTTTTACTGGTAACACTGAGGATTACTGCCAGAGTGATAAAGAGGGAGACAAAGCAAAAAATATACTTTGTGTTAAAAAACCTCTTTCCTACTGCTGTCTTGTTTCTTTCCACTACAAATAAAACAGCTGATGGATTGGTATAACAGTACAAAGAGACAGACTGGAATAAGTGAACTTGAATTTAAAATGTATATAAAATATAAATCATATCGTAAGTTCGATGTTGTTTTTAGCCTTGTACATAAATCAGTGACGCTCATGCAAAATTAAAGCAAAACTTTACCATTTGGCTCATTAGATGCTGATGAAGCTCGCATTAGATTTGACAGTGTTAGCTGTCCATCAAGGCCCTGTGCTGCTACAGAAAACCAGTTAGCATCCAGATATACTGGGCTTTGTGCAGAGTTTGTGAGTGCAGCAGCCCATTTGACCATAGATGCTTGAGGAGTGAAAGGGTTTATTTCACACTGAGGTTTTGTTACAGAGCCCTCAGGTGGATGGAGAGCTGATCTGCAGAAAGTAGCAGAAGGATCTGGAGAATTGAAAGTACAGTTTATTATTAATCAGATTTTGCTTGTTGAAATAGTCTAAATATAATGAAATTATGTTCTCATTATATATGTACATTTTTACATTAGTGTTCAATGTTCACTAATACTAGTCACTTCAAGGGCATTCGTAAGTGTTAAATGTTTACTCTTACAAGAATATGTTATGCTATCTTCTACAAAAAGATCTGATTGCTAACAGTGCCTATAATGCTGGTAATCTAGTTATTGATTTGAGCAAAACTTTGCAAAATAATTGCTACATTAACCACAAATAAGTCAATACCTACCAGTCACATAGTAAATTCTGGAAGGGCTGATGTCTGATGGAGGTTTATATTGTGTTTTGTCACTATCCAGGTTGGTTCTGATGTACATCAAGGATTTCTCCTGGCTCATTGCAGCAGAGAAACCCCCTCCGCGACCAGGCTTTTCCTGTACAAACCAGCACTCCAATACCACGCATCCCGAACAAAGGGCTGCAAACCAAGATACTTTTATTCACACCCAGTGCAGGTCTATAATTGTTTGCATATTTCTAAAGGCTAGCTGGACGAGTCAGATAGAACGCATCAAAACACTAGACGGAGCCCAGACAGAGCACGCTAATTTATGCTGAAGTGTAGGACTTCTAGCACGTCTAAACAGTAGAGCTAAAAGTAGACATATAAAATAAACACAAGTGCCACACTTGCAAGGTAAGATACCTACATAACCTCCACTGACAAGTCTTTTTAGACGTCTAGCCATCTGTTTCTCATGTGGCGTAGGGTACATTGCGCTTATATTTTATTACACTTTTAACACGTTGCGTTTGCGTTTAGTAAGTGAGAATGTATAATGCTGTGAATCGCTACTTACCACCGAAGAGCAAAAAGACGACAACAAATATCGCTGTCTTGAAATTGGTCGAAATATTGGACATGACTTTTTTCTTTATGATCAGGGAGCAGAACTATGGGTTAGGTGTTGTCGAATAAATTGAAAAGCTCAACGGACGTTCCTCAGAAAACACCCAGCGTCATATCTTAGTTTCGCTTTTAAATTTAGAATGCGCAAGCGCATGGCAATGTCCTTGGCGATCTGGGGCCTGCCATTTGTTTAATTTCATGAACGTGCGACATCGTTAATTTTGTAAACTGTATTTTGAGGTCTAAGGAAGTAAAAAAAAGTGAACTTTCAATCTTTAAAAATCTAAATCTAATATCCTGCACGTTTCGCACGTCCACCACTAGAGGGCATATTGACTCCATTTGATCTTATTCTTACTGTTTGGATGTTACATGATTTATCGGAACAAGGACGCACTCTACGTTTACAAAATACAATTTGGCATAACTGAGTGCCAAGAGAGTCCACATTAAATACTGACTTTTGCCTGTAGAAGCCTTTTTTTCCCCCTTCGAAAACTGTTAAAAAAAAAAAATTGTGTACATATTTCCTGCATTTTCTCTTTGTATCTTTGTATCTATTGAAATAATTAGATATGGTCACTATATTTGATATGCATGTCTTAAGCTATATAAATGCTTGTATAAAAATAAATAATATCAAGCTTCAAAGTGTACTCTTTAGACTATTTTTTCTTATTTTGTAAGTTAATGGCATAAATTATTTTAAACACTTTTTAAATACTTTGCAAAGTGATATCAGATACTTGGTTTTGAATATTTTTAACTCCTGACTCATTACTAGTGTGCATGCACATTTTAGACATGAGAATACTCTTTGTGGATACAAAACCAGAAAGATGCAAAGGCTTTGTATTTTGTTACATGATAGATAAGATACTTTCATTATATAACACAGCTTATATCTTAGTTTTTATAGTTTTTGAGGAGTACATAACAGTATTGTCAGATGGCCTTGTTAATGACCAGATAAGTGAATTTTTAGGATGAACACCTGGAAAAAAATAAGGTAGTAAAAAAAGCAATAAACTCAAGGGGTAGACATATCATGCCAACTATGAGCTCTCTGCACACAGGCTGTACTGTGCTGCAGTGATCTGTAAACTTTTTTTGATGAACTTTTGTATGCCCAAATATATATCTATGTTGTTTAACTTTAAATATTCTTTAAAACAAGACCTGACATGACAGCAAAATATGTCCACCTAAGTGAATAATATAAGACCAGTTTAATTCCGATTGGAGGCATGAGCTTAGGTATGCATCCCCAACTGTGTGTTACCAGACCTTCTCTATTTTCTCACGAAAGAAGAAGTTTCTCAATTTCAATGAGTTGAGTCTTTTGGGTCGCAGAATGACATTTAATTCAAAATTCATTCACCCAACATCACTGACCAGATACACCTTTGCAGACTTTAAAACCTTTGCTACAATGCTAGCTGTTTAAACTGTGGTGACAGGTAAGGTCCATATTATCTATCTTTCTGTGTGAGGAGGCTTTACTCCTTTAATGTATGAATGTCATTTACATATTTGATGAATCTCTATCTGAATGTAGAGAATCAGCAACAATCGTTCCAAAATGTGTGCGCTACAAAAGATAATAATAATATAATAAAAATAATAAATGTTTTACATTGTGTATCTTTACCTTTTATTATCAAATCCAGACATACAATCCTGCGTTCAAACTATGATGACAACAAGATAAATCATATTGATCACACATTACAGCTGCAATTTAAACTACTGAATATCTGAATAATGTAAAGGATATTGCTATCTAACACTACAACTGAATTTTAACACTTTTAGCATTTTTGGACTTTACTGTTAAGATTTCTATGCAATATCAACAAATCCGTTTACCAAGACAGCTGGAGTTGGATCACTTATAAGAAGTAAGTTACAAAGCCCTTTAAACAATTTGGTAATTAGGTTAAAATCATCTTTATTTTGAATTGTTTCAGATAGAATTAAGTACAGTAGCAGAGCGGTTTTTGTGTAAATAAAAGGACAGATCTTTGATCAGAACATCCCTTTCCTGTAATGATGGATTAGTTCTGATACATCCTCCTTGCAGACCTTAATCCAGCCATCCTCCTTCATGTGATAGACTGAGAAAATATAAAAGAGCATACAAGATAAAGATGCTGATAAATAACACACACATACATATCCACACATAGAAAAAGACTCTTTACTTAAAAAGTACAACACAGGCTGAATAAGGGCTTTGTGGTGTCTTGTTATTGCAGGATAACTACTTCCTGAATGCCACTTATGTTCAGCGACCCACTAACCATAAATATGCTTCAGAGCCCCTTGTTTTAAAAGATCCTTATACAGAATCTGATCTTATATGTACTGATCGACACAGTATCTGTGTGCAATTAGTGGATATCACTTACGGTTGACGACTCCACCAGAGTATGCATCCCTGTGAGTAGCATGTGCAATACCACGGCGGCCCAGCTCATAGGCCTCTTCAACTGTCATTTCCTCATAGTAGCCACTATCCACCACTCCATATGCATAACTGTTCCCACAGCCCGTGGAAAACATTCGCCCCGAGAGTCGGGTGCCATTGTCATCAACATAATACAAACCTGGACCCTGGGTGTGCCAAGAAAGACAATTAACAACTGAACAAAGCATTTAGGACCAATTTAGCAGTTGAAGGTAGATTAATAGAAATGTTACCAGGGAATGTAAACTAAGTGAAAAAAACCTCTACACACGCAGACACACATAGTTGTACCTTCTTGTCCCAGCCACAGATCATGCTACCCATGGAGAGTCCCATGCCTTTATAACCTAACATCATGTTGGACAGCAACTTTGAAGCCGCAGACACTGAGATCCTCTGCTTATTACGTAGTTTGTAAAGCCTAATTACATACACAAAGCACACATCCATTAGACATTAAAAATTATATTACTGATGCGATTGGCATATTTTTGATGCTAAATAGTCATTTATTTGATGCCATTTTAGTCTAGAACTTGTAATAATATAGGTTGCAAGAAGTGTGTTACAAACTCAAGTTGATTCATAGCCTTTTTTCTACTAATAAGCAGTGCCATGCTGATTTTCTCAGACACTTACCCATTGGAATTTACAGGTATTTTTGGTGTAACTAATTTATATATGTGTAGTTTTCCTTACTATTTTCTATATTACTGTATACTATTCTATATTGCTATATTACTATATTGCTATTACTATATTTTCCTTACTATAATTTTGTAACATACTTTTTTATTACCACTGGGAAACTTCAATTCAAGCAGAACTTGTTGCTTCTAAGATGTGAACATTTAGTACTAGATCTAACAGTCCTCCTATTACTATACAATTATTCTTGTTCAACAAGCCTTTCTAATGCTAGATACACTAGTACTAGACATGGGATTTATGAGTTGCCTATTAGTATTATGAAATTCTTATTCTTTTAAAGTTTACAAATCATTCCTACTGGATATTTCTATGCCATTGAAAAGGATCTTTATCCATCGTTGGAATAAACAAATATTCCACTAGATACATTTCCTGACCTAACTTCACACAGACACACACACACACACACACACATGCACACACAGAAGGGTAACATTACCCTGTGCATGGACTCAAACACTCCCCTCTGCCCATACATATATTCATGCCCAGACAGACCTGCACTCTTTAGCCAGAAGTCTTTCCCAGTACTGACAGTCTGCCGCACTGCCAGACATGGTACCTAGCAGGTAAGGGTTGATTTCAATCACCTTATTTGCCTCCTTTGATGCTGTCAAAGAACAAAATCATTGAGAGTAAAAAGAATATAGAATATTAGAAGATGATGAAGAAGTAGGCTGTGTATAAATATGTGCTCTGGCTTGTTGTCTTGCAAACTCTGCGTCATTGTAGAACCCAGTGGTAGCCTTTAACATGTTCAAATACATTTTATATTTGTGTAGTGATGTGAGCATACCTACCAATATAGCTACCAGATGAAGCCCTGGAGTCAACTGCCACAATGACACCATGACGGAACTTAAAGGCTAGTGTTGTGGTGCCATGGTTCATGTCTATTGATATGCCGTCCTCATGACTGCATGATTTCAAAAAGGCTGAGGGCTGAAATAAAATTAAGAAACTTTCCACTACATTACTTTACCTATGTTTTATAACCTTAAGGGTTGAGAACATATATTTGATATAGTATGTGCTGAGCTAATGTCTCCAATATGAAGAACTTCCTGCTCTTAAATTCAGTGATTTAAGCCAATTTAGCCACTTTTCTCAGCAGACAGAATTCAAAAAACAAAATCATAACAAAACTTAATGTTATTTTTTCACTTATCAAACTTATGAAACTGGAACCTCTATTAACTGCATTCTACCTCTGCTGAAGTACAAGACCAAACTAGGTGGCTAAACATGCATCTACATGTAGGCTAACAATACACCTACAGGATAATTTAACATGAGGGGGGCAATGTATAGGACTATTGGGCACATGGATGTCAGTCCATGTTGTCTTAAGTAAGGAAGAATACAACAATCATATACCAGTGGGAAAAATTTTTGCATATTGCATTCCTCAATAATTTTCTAATAATAAAACATTGCTTTGAAAAACAAATATCAATTCATCAAATTCATTACTTACATCATTCCCAACAGGTACAGCAAATTCTTGAGATTTCGTCCCAAAAATGTAGTGATTCGTTGGGCCCACAAGCTGCGTTTGCCTTGAACCAACGTGCTGTTTGCCGAATCCGGAATGGGACAAGTATCCACTTACTTCCAAAAGAGCCATGCTCTGCTTAAATCAAGACAAAAATATTAGGCTAATGTGAAAACAAATTCTGTAAAGAGAAAACGAGTTCGTTTAGCGCCGGTGAAATATGATCTATCGGCTGAAGACAATACCCTCGAAGGGTTTTGAAAATATACTTTTCGAAACCGAAAGTTTAGAGATGAAGGATTAGTTTATTTAGTTTCGTTTATGATCACATTTTACCATTTTTATTAAAATAATCTGTTTCATGAAAATGTTGAAAAATAGGAAAACATTCACTTATATATAACTCTCTTTTTACATTAAAGTCTTTAAAGTAAATAAAACAATTTTCAAGAGAAAAAAAACTAACCTGACAAGGTCGCATACACGGATGTCCAATTGGAACTTTTGTTTGTTCGCGTCACCAGTTTTTAGGAAGATTTTTTTACTACAGTTTGCCCCAATATCGTCATTAACGCTACATAAGTAACGGTAATTAATGAAAGTGTTACGTGTTATAAGTAACTTATATGTAGCTTTAGTAGCATTTGTACCTTAATGAACCAACTTATTAGATTCATGAAGTAACAGAATTTAGAAAACATAAATGAATATTAGTTTGTGTTTTTCATACGCTGTCATACTGATCCAGTGATATTTACATATATAAGATACTGAACGCAAATGGAACCTAGTCTTGGTTAACTTCATAATCATTTGATGCCACTTAAGTACATTAATGGCTAACTTTATTGAAGAGAAAGAAATCACTTTAAGTAGAATAGTGGTAGGCTATATTAGCTTTAAGATGTGTATTTGTCCTGATTGTGTCTTTCCAATGTTGTATACAATCTTCATAGTCCACAATCTTTACAGTTCTTTTTAAAACTTATGGTTTATTAATGGCTTTGCTTGTCTTTGTAAAAAATACATGGTTGCTTTTTACATGGTAGTAAGGAAAAAAAACAAGCAATACATTTGATTTGCTTTATCATGACAAAGCAGTGCTGCCAGACTAGAAACATAAGGATTTTTCACTCTTTTTTTAGGCTGTTTCCATTGTCTGAACCATCTCATGAACCAGCTCCAGCTCCAAAGGAACTATGTTTTCTGTCAAAACAGGGGTTGTACCTGGCTTATATTTATACTTCTCCTGCCTGAAAGAGAGAAGGAGACAAAGGGACACCAAAAGAGAAAGTCATAACATATTACCCAAATCCATCCAGGAATTTGAATGTGTTCCAAAATTAGAAATATTTCATTAGGGGCTCCTGTCAGATATAAATGTAGTAGTATGTGATCTATATATATTCCAGGTGAGTAACTGCTATGTTCTGTAGTAAGACATGTAGATATTCAAAATTGTAGTGAAGTACACAAAGTTTCCGGAGAAACAGAACGTTTCAGACAGAGATCCTTCATGAGCTCTGCAAACAAAGTTTATATTATCTTGTTGTATATTTACCTTATATTTATAGAGTTTTATATTATCTTGCTTATAGCCCCTTTTCTTGTATATATACAAAAAAATTACTCAAATTATATGTATAGTTTGTTTATCAAGGTGGCCTGCACATAATGCACTTATGAGAGATGAGGAGTTATGCTAGATTTTTGGTGCTACTGTAGTGCTTTAGCATATCTAAAGGGAATAAAAAAATTAATCTTTTAAGACCTTTCTAATATTAGTTGAAATGCAAATTAAGCAACCATTTGGCATGCACAGTGACACCTCTATGGTGGTGAAATGTAGGATTAAATTTGCAATACTGTATCTTCTCAGTGTAACAAATAGTTGATAGATACATTGGCCACAGTAGCATAAGTGCCATTAGATTATTTAATACTAATTCTTATTTAACAATAAAAAATCTAAAAATGAAATATTTAAAGCCTTAAATTGATTCAGTTAAATGTAAGATTTTTAAATACTTCTTAAGGACCCACAGACAGTGGGCTTAATCATATTGTATGTTAATTTGTTAAATGGTCTTCTTGATATATGTTGTCTTACCTCCTTTGCTTGTATTCAGACTCCTGATAGGGTCTAATGTAGTCCACCCCCCTCCTGGTGATGATACACAAATCTATGTTGTTGCCTGAACCAAGGTCAGTCATGATGCCTGCATGGATGGCATCACACACCAATGTCTTGGCCTCCTCTACCTGGAGAACAGTATGAGTGTGAGTGTTAATTTTTAAGCCTATTCAGCCATATACTACATGCCGTTCTGTGCGAGCTTACATCTGAATTTTAAAATCTTAATTAAAACAACAAATTATCTCCAAATTGACTTAATTAAAACAACCAATTACCTCCATATTGACTTTAAACCTGTCCTCCAGTATACCCATAGCAGCCAAATCACCAGATCCTAAACAGACCCAATGGACCATCAAAGAATCACATTTCACTTAAACAATATAAACAAATAAACAAACATAGAATAAGAGTATAAGAATGAAGTTGTTGTTCTTGTTACTGAATATAATTGATTTATTTACTGAACTATTTATACTCTTTTTCAACAAAACACATTTTTACTGTTGAATCTCACATGCTTACCCATGGCAAGATATGGAACCTTGTCCATGCTCCCAAAGGGCCCCACTCTGTAGAGGTGATTCCCAGTGCAGTCCACTCCTCCAAGTATTAGATTTGCTCCAATCATACCTCGATACCTGAGATATGACATGGACAAGCAATAACAAACTGGCAGCAACAAGCTCTCACTTAATTACAACACTCTTGCCCTGAAGAGCCTCACATTTGGAAAGCATTACAGAGCAGGCTGATGTGATCAGTACCCTGGTGTCTTGGTGTTCTGGACATGAGCATCCAAGGATGCATGCACTCAGAGGCCCCAGGACCCTCCCTTCTCCACAGTATAATGTTTTTATTTTTCTAACAGGCACAGCTAAACCTATGATCAACACCTACAAAGAGTGGTGCTGTTTCATAACCAGTGTTAAGTCTCTTCAGGACTGGGAGTGAAGAAAATGGTTTTACAGATGCATATTTTAAATACTGATTGACATCTGACATGGCCACCCCCACACACACCTGAAAAGCATATCCTGTAGTATGTTAGCTGCCATGACAACCCTAGGGTTTCTGCCACTATTCATGGAGAAAATGGTGAGGTTGGATGATAGCAAATCTGTGGTTTTCTCTGTGTCTGCTGCCGTCCCTGCTCCACAGCAACTAAAATACATGAAAAAAAGCAAAAATATGAATGTACTCAGGGGTTAGGGGGCATTATTATAATTATTAAAATGAAAGCGTAATTACATTTCAGAAGAGTACTTACTATATGTTGGGAGCAATGTAGTGAATTTTGGCACATGTTTTGTCTGCCACTACTTCACTGGAGGTGGCCCTTGTGTCTGCTCCGAGAACCACACCATTCTATACATGCAAATTCCCAGTGAAACAAAGAAAAAGAGAAGGAAAAGGACATTTGTGTCATAGTCAATAAACAACAAAGATAAAGTATATTATCCTACACTTTAACACTTTTTTTATATTTATACCTTATACACCACTCCTGCGATTGTGGTGCCTGTCTTCAGAGGTTTAGGGGCCTTGGTTTTTCCCTCATCCAGAACATTCTCCAATAAAATATTTCTGAATGACAAAGTAAAAAATTCGGCATGAGATGAGACATAACAAGGGAAGTCACGGCAGATTTCCTGATGATTTCATTCGAGAATAAAACATTAAATGTTTCAACTGTATAACCAACTTCTGGGATTTGACGCTACAGTATAACCTAATAACCTGTTTCGTTCCCTAGAACAGTGCGTTTTACTAAAAGCGGTTGTTGATTTTTTTATATGGAGACGAACATACTTTCGTTTTTGACAAGACAGCAGATCTTGTACTGTAAAGCAAGGCTTAGATGTTTTGCCCACTATTATCCACCATTTACTTAAACAGATATCAATTTTACTTACCTTGTCGAGTTCTCAAAATTAAAACCTGATACAGGTGTTTCAAATACATGCGATAACGCCATGTCCACCGAGAGCCTATTTTTTTTGCCCGATCTATTAGGTCGCAAGCTAGTGGGGATCTCTGTAATTGCAGTTCCGTGTCCAGTGGTGACGCTGTTCAACTGTTTGGTAGCACAGGTTTCTGGGAAGTTATTCATATGAATGAGGCGACACAATACAATTTGAAGTTGGAACGGTTAGGCTACCACCAATTTAGAACTATGGAAAGGCACCCAACAAACTATCTATGTAAAGGTGTCAGCACAGGTGTAAGTACAGCTTTACTGTATTAATGCGCTTGCAGGCTATTTGATCGCTGTTGCTATTTCAATGATGAGTCAGACTAATGCAAAGTTGCCTTGTCTGAAGAATTAAAAAAGGGATAGACGTCATCTGATGAAAGTTTAATCGTTTATTATAATTGTTATTTGTTTTTTAGTCACTTTGCAGTACAGTGTTAACATATTGTGATTGTGGAAATATGTTATCGTTTTTAGAGTTACTTTCACTTTCAAGTACAAAATGGTTTACCCTGTTACTGATCACTGCTTGTTTGCAATGTGATAATATTGTTCACATGTGCAGGCCTACTGCAGTCATTAAATTCATCAAAACTTATACCATTAATTCCTTTTAGTATTTATGATGGACAAATCACTTGGATATTTAACACATGAAGGTATCTAATTTGACTCCCACACATATGTTTTCACACTTCCTTTTTGGTAGACAACTATCCTTGCAGTAAAGTTTAATGGAGGCGTTATCATTGGCTCTGATTCTAGGGCATCAGTTGGTGGGTGAGTGTTATAAAAGTATTAATCCTAGATTATAGATTCTAATCATTATGTGCTTTTACAAATACAAGATACACACACACACGCACACACATACACACAAACACACACACATTGTTTATTTGTTGTTTATTTCACTGATGTTGACTGCGCCTATGTTGACTAACTCTAGTATTTATTTTTTATTGCACTCATTGTTGTCTGAGATAGATTTTGTGTTTTGCACTTCTAGGCATCACCAATGATCCGTGTATTTGAACAATATTCTATTTCAGTGGTATCTTGGACTCTGACCTGCTGTACTGGCTAGGATGTATTCTATGAGTAAATGACAAAGTACTTTTGTAAGTCACTCTGGATAAGAGCGTCTACTAAATGTCATAAATGTATTTTTTTGTTCTGTTTTTGAAATTCAATTCATAGGTCTTATGTGTCCTCTAAAGTCATAAACAAGCTGATCCAGATTCATGATAAGATATTCTGCTGCATAGCTGGAACACTGGCAGATGCACAAGCTGTAACAAAAATGGCCAAGTTCCAGCTATCTTTCCACAGGTACACTTACTTATCCTTTAACCTTCCAAAGGATTTTGAGATTTTCATTGTGAGATCATGAAAGTATATTTTTGTATAAACCATAAGAAGGTTAAAGAGTGTGGAACCAGGGATACAGCGCATCCAGGAAGTATTCACAGCGCTTCACTTTTTCCACATTTTGTTTTGTCTTATTCCAAAATGGATTCGATTAATTTTTTCCCCTTGAAATTCTATACACAATACCCCATAATGACAAAGTGAAAAAAGTTTGTTTGAAATTGTTGCAAATTTATTTAAAAAAAAAAAAAAATCACATGTACATAAGTATTCACAGCCTATGCCATGACACTCAAAATTGAGCTCAGTTGCATCCTATTTCCACTGATTATCCTTCAATTGCTTCGACAACTTGATTAGAGTCCACCTGTGGTAAATCTAGTTGATTGGGCATGATTTGGAAAGGCACACACCTGTCTATATAAGGTCCCTTAGTTGACAGTACATGTCAGAGCACAAACCAAGCCATGAAATCCAAAGAATTGTCTGTAGACCTCTGAGATAGGATTGTATCGAGGCACAGATCAGGGGAAGGGTACAGAAAAATGTCTGCATCATTGAATGTCCCAATGAGCACAGTGGCCTCCATCATCTGTAAATAAAAGAAGTTTGGAACCACCAAGACTGTTCCTAGAGCTGGCCACCCAGCCAATCTGAGTGATCGGGGTAAAAGGGCCTTAGTCAGGGAGGTGACCAAGAACCCAAGGGTCACTCTGACAGAACTTCAGCATTGCTCTGTGGCGAGAGTAGAACCTTCCAGAAGGACAACCATTTCTGCAGCACTCCACCAATCAGTCCTGTATGGTACAGTGGCCAGACAGAAGCCACCCCTCAGTAAAAGGTACAAGACAGCCCGCTTTGAGTTTGCCAAAAGGCACCTGAAGGACTCTCAGATCATGAGAAACAAAATTCTCTGGTCTGATGAAACAAAGATTGAACCCTTTGGCCTGAATGTCAAGCATCATGTCTGGAGGAAACCAGGCACCACTCATCACCTGGACAATACCTTCCCTACAGTGAAGCATATTGGTGGCAGCATCATGCTGTGGGGTTGTTTTTTGGCAGCAGGGACTGGGAGACTAGTCAGGGTTGAGGGAAAGATGAATGCAGCAATGTACAGAGAAATCCTTGAAGAAAACCTGCTCCAAAACGCTCTGGACCTCAGACTGGGGTGAAGGTTCACCTTCCAACAGGACAACGACCCTAAGCACACAGCTAAGATAACAGAGGAGTGGCTTCGGGTCAACCCTGTGAATGTTCTTGAGTGGCCCACTTGAGAGTCCAGACTTGAACCCGATTGAACATCTCTGGAGAGATCTGAAAATGGCTGTGCCCTGACACTCCCCATCCAACCTGATGGAGCTTGAGAGAAGAATGGGAGAACCTGCCCAAAAATATGTGTGCCAAGCTTGTAGCATCATACTCAAAAAGACTTGAGGCTGTAATTGCTGCCAAAGATGCTTCAACAAAGTATTGAGCAAAGGCTGTGAATGCTTATGTACATGTGATTTATTTATTTTTTTTAATAACTTTGCAACAATTCCAAAAATTTTTTTTCACTTTGTCATTATGGGGTATTCTGTGTAGAATTTCGAGGGGAAAAATGAATTTAATCCATTTTGGAATAAGGCTGTAACATAACAAAATGTGGAAAAAGTGAATACTTTCCGGATGCAATGTATATAAAGTTTCCCTGGATAAAACCTCTCAGTCTCCATGTCTACATGGCATGTCATATGGATCACAATATGGAACAACATGATTAAATTCAGTATAATTTTATATACTTGAGAAGATGTTCCACCTTTAAGTTAACTTAGTAAATGTTAACTTGCAATAAATGTAAATTATAATTAACTTGTAACTAAGGAAATACCATTATACCAAACTAAGAAAACAAATATTAGGAGTCACATTAAGTATATGTTTTCATACTTGGGGTTTTTAATAGACTGTTTGCGCTGTTTAATGGGTTGTTCAATCTGGATATACACACGCAGTATGTTACTCTTGTTAGTTAGTTAGTAGTTAGTCGAATTAGTTAGGTAGTGGTTAGTCTTGTGCTAACACATACCAGTCTTGATTCAACCACTGGTCAAGAGTGAACTTAAGAGTGTAGCTGTAAATACTAATAAACCTGAACATTTAAATGAATAATAAGGGGAACATTAAAAATTATACAATTTTCCATTTGCTAAAATGTATTCTGCTAAAATGTATTTAATTAGCCAAGACATGTTTGGTATCCAAATTTGACTTCTTTTGTGTACTGGGACTTTGAGCCTAACATTGGTGACAAACAATGCAATGATCACCAATTACCATCAGGCAAGAAAAAATGAAAAACCAAGCATGTCCTTGCTGATCGACTACATGTATTTTGTGTTAGCTGAAGATACAAATCAGATTGAGTTCATACTGGCTAGTCATGCATACTTGCATTTTGTGTCATAAACTACTTCCCTTGTGAAAAGAGATAATTAAATTGGAAAATTCAATTAGCTAAAATCTTAAATGTCAAAAGTATCAAAGTTGCTTTTAATGATGCTATCTTTCTCTAGTATACAAATGGACTCACCTCCCTTGGTTAAAGCTGCAGCATCTGTGCTGAAGGAGCTCTGCTACAGTAATAGGGAGGATCTTGAGGCTGGTTTCATCACAGCAGGTTGGGACAAGAAAAGAGGGCCACAGGTACTTTCTTATAGGAGGATATACACTGAACATATTGTAGGACACTGCATCTAATCTAGATGAATATACGATGACTATATAATAGTTTAATGATTTTTTTTTTTACTACGGAAACAACAAAGCACTATTGTAAGTCACTGTGGACAAGAGCATCTAGATGAATATACGATGACTATATAATAGTTTAATGATTTTTTTTTTTACTACAGAAACAACAAAGCACTATTGTAAGTCACTGTGGACAAGAGCATAACTGTAAATATAGTTGTAGGGACATTTGCATTTTGGAGTACTTAGCTGTGTAAAGTTTCGTCCTGCCATTGGGAGATCATGAATTTGACTCCCTGTGATGCAACAGCCTTGGCTTTGAGTCCAATAAAACACAATTTGCCCTGCTCTCTTGATGGGAAGGATGATCTACTTCTTATTTATTTGTGCTGATTACAGTAACGGCATCCAATAATGGGTATCTGCTCAGTAATCTATTTGGAATAAGTTATACTAGGACTCTCCTAGTATCAGAATTAATGAAAAATAATTATTCATTATTCTGTATTATTTATGTTTAAAATTTAATTTATATGAAGACTGTATATACACTCTTTCTTTAATCATCCTGTTTGACAGTGTAACATTTCTAGTAGGAATCAGGTGAGAGGCAGAATGCAAATGGAGGAGGCAGTTCAATGAGTGAGGGTAACAAAACACAGGAGGCTAATAAACAGAGACACAGGGAAAACAATGAGGCAAAGAAATAGACGAACTAGGCCAAAAAGCGAGGGTGATGACAGAGATAGCAAAAGCAAACTTAACAATGACAGAGATAGCAAGAGAAAACTGAACACAACTGAACAAACTACATTTTCCACAATAACCGAGACAAAACACAGGGCTTAATTAAATAACCAAAACAATTAAGGACTAGCCAGACAAAGGTGAACATATGAACTGGGAAACCAAAACAAGGACTGGACTTCAGGAACAGACAAGGGGCGGAGAAAACGAAACCAAGGAACAGTCAAGCAAGTAAAGGAAAACAGACACGACGGGGAAACTATGGAAACAGGGATATCAAGAGGGTGGCCAATCATTACAGACAGAGCCTAGCTAGGTCATCTGTTAACTTATGTGTATAGAATTGGACAGATGGACAATCCTACAAGCAAGTTTAGCTGTTCTATGACATCTGATCGAGCTTGCACCCACATCTTTTTCCAGATTCACAGGAAGCGCATGTAAATTCTGAACCTCTCAGATTGGTAGTAGTGGGATGCTACTGGGAACTGGCAACAACTAAACTGAAAGAAAAGAATTGGGTGAAATAAGTACAATTGCTATTAGGAGAGTATTGTCTCTTTAAGAATACATTCCCAGTGTATGCATATATATATATATATATATATATATATATATATATATATATATATATATATATATATATATATATATATATATATATATATATATATATATATATGTGTGTGTGTGTGTGTGTGTGTGTGTGTGTGTGTGTGTGTGTGTGTGTGTGTGTGTGTGTGATTTATTTATTTATTTTGTGCTCACTGACTTAAGAGGAAAACAGAGTAAGTGTTTTAAGGCTTGGTTTGGGTCCAGGCTTGAATTTTGACAGTACAAATCAAGCCATTTGGCCATTAATTTCTTGGGCCTGGGCTGGGGTTGGGCTTCTGTTTCACATGTCTTGGAAGCATGTGAAATCACACAACAAACATGAACATTTTGTAAGTCAAGTTTTTTTATATATTGTGCATCTGTTTAGGTATACACAGTGTCCATGGGAGGGATGCTGCTCAGTCAACCCTTTACCATTGGTGGTTCTGGTAGCACCTATATCTATGGCTATGTGGATGCTAAATATAAACCTGATATGAGCCGAGAGGAGTGCCTTCAGTTTGCTACAAATGGTACGGTGAAATTTAAAATACTATATGGAATTGGAATGCTATATTTTTGTTGTTCTTTTGTTTTTTCACTTACCTAATAATTGTCTATGAGCACACTGCACACACACTAATGATCCAATTTAGTGGATCATTGATGGAATATCAATACAGAATGGCATGGGCAAATCACAGTACTTTAAAGAATAGTATAATAATTTTCAACCTAATCTCTGCCTAGCACATAGTCAGTTATGAGGGACAATATTTCCATGTTCTTTTAAAATAATGGAAAAACTCAAAACCAGAAGCACAAATACAATATATTATAACCATTTTATTCCTTTACATTTTATGCATACTACAAAAATATTTGGTATGTTTACAAACCAATGTAGCATCTATCTATCTATCTATCTATCTATCTATCTATCTATCTATCTATCTATCTATCTATCTATCTATCTATCTATCTATCTATCTATCTATCTATCTATCTATCTATCTATCTATCTATCTATCTATCTATCTATCTATCTATCTATCTGTGGTACATATGTAAAAAGAGCTATAAGTGAATGATGTATGTTTCTTTCATCCCCAGCTTTGGCGTTGGCTATAGGCAGAGATAATGTGAGTGGTGGTGTGGCCCACTTGGTGGTGATCACTGAGGGTGGAGTTGAACATGTGGTTGTTCCTGGTGAAAAACTGCCAAAATTCCATGATGGATAGAATATAAGCAGAAAATTTACACTCTACATTTTAAAATAGCTAGAGTAAACATTTCATCCCTATAGCATACTGCTGAAGGTTGAAGTCTTGTTCGCATGTTGTCTTCAATACACTGCTCAAGAGTAGATTTGATTCCTCCAAAAAATATCTGTTTATTGTGAATTTTTTGCATTCTGTATCCAAATATGTTTTCAGAATTTCTCTGTCACACATAGTTTTTGTTGTTCTGGTATACTCTACATCGATGTTCCTGAGGCCAAATATAGGCAAATCTCATACACTATATATTTTAGAATTCAGTTTCTGCATATTTTAATTGTAATAATGTCATTATTTATTGAATAAGTAATATATAATTGATGTAAAGTATAATTGCCCTGTCACTTAAAAATGATGCATGATAGAAAAATTCTAAAACCAATCAAATTTAGCATAAAAAGTACAATAGGTTCCACCTATTAAAAAGTTTTGTTTCCCAGGGATATGTTTCATAGTCAGTTTAAATATATACTTTCTTTCTGTGCTTTAAGGTAATGTTAAATTAATATTTCCCTTTTAGTAGATATGTAGTACATTTCTGTTCTAGTAAAAGTCAGAATGTGGCAAAACAATAAAGTTGTTTTCTGGAGTAATCATTTATAACCCTGTCTCCTTCAGTTATCTTGTTGTCTTAACATAACCTTTTACGTAGGGTCATACATCCTCTTTTTTCCAGACGTCCTCTTTTTGGGATCTAAAAATGTATCCTGCCAGGATACATTCGTTTCATGTTGACGTTTACATTCTACAGTCGACATACTCCGTGCTGGTGTCTTTGACCATTTTTTATAGATCACACCTTCTTGCATGCCACAATTGGTCAATTATGTATATACCTTAAATGTAATCAGTGCTCAGACTGCTTCTGAGTGTTTGTGCGTATAGCTGCTTCACAGAATGCTTTACCGAAATGTATGAAATGGCAGATTGATCTTCAGGAAAGTTCTGAAGTACATCAGAACTGCCAGTTGTTTCTCTGGCAGCAATGAAATTAAGAAACTCAAAGAAAAAGAACTGATCTAAACTCTTGGAACTTTAGAACCCCATAGAATGAGTGATTTCAATGTCTTTTTCTAATGGAAATTGATTCTTCCAAGCATTTGCTTGCATAGCTCATGAAGGACCTCTGTCTGAAATGCCCTGTTTCTCTGAAAACTTTGTCTATGTCACTATAAATGGGACAGTACAGAATTTATTCAATTAGAAAATATAGTCATACCCAGCTAACACCATGTCTTGGGTTGTCTTAAGACATGTTGAGGGGTCTCACAAAATGAAGACATGTCTTTAAGGCCATCTCTGCATCTTAAGATGTCTTGATCATAACAACCACCCAAGATGTGACAAGATGTAGGATGCACATTATTTATTTTTTATTAAATATTCCTTTGGAATATAACATAGCAAAAACTCTAGTAAAGAATATTATTACTATTTTTTATTTTATTCTAAACACAAGTTTAAAAATGTGTAGTGTATACACACAAACATTATTATTTTATGCACATGACGTTAATCATATGTCAGAAAGTGTCTTCTATAAGATAAGATTTTTATCGTAACCTTTTTTTTTACAAACACAAAAAGACTCACGAGTGCAAGGGCTATGCCATTTGGTTAATGCCTACGCTACAAAACAGCTTCATGGCACGTACTCAACTGTGGCTTCGCGAAGCTAACCGGAGAAGAGCGTGAGAACTGCTTTCGTTTTCAGTTTGGAAAACGGAAATAATGTGATTCGTACGTGAATTCTAGGCCTAGCTAACTACAAAGGTGTTTTCAGATTTAGGTCTAATTATTTCCTTTTCCTTCTTTATCTTTTTAAACAAATCTTTAAAAGTGTAGGAACGCGTTCAGAAATCTTGTAATTTTGTAGCTTCATATCGAATTCCAAGCTGATAAGCGTCAGACGCGCAGGTTTGTCAAGTAAAAGTAACAGCAGGCTAATTCTGGAGCAGTTTTCGACGACTTACTTTTCAACATAATGTTGGAACAAACGCCCTCGCAGCCCGAGTGGTTGTGTGATCAGGTTAAAACAGGGGTAAGTAGTAGGCCTAAATCTGTAATCATCTAAATAGGAAAGACCATAATCGCATTCTCTAAAAGCGTCGCTATATTGATTGCCAACTGTCAGTTTGATAGTCGAATAATTAAGCTAATATAAGGATACATAGCCTTAATGTATCTCTTTTAAACCTATTTTCACTTGTTGAACCTAAATTCAGCTTGCACTATTAAGTGTATAATATAAATGCTACTTATCTTTCTGGGGGTTTTTTTTCCCCCAGACCACTATTATAGCGATTGCCTTCGAAGGCGGAGTCGTTCTCGGCTCCGATTCACGCGTGTCTGCGGGGTAAGAGATTTATTTCAACATTAACAAAACTCACAATATCTTCAAAGGATGATAGTAATGGAGAGAAATGCAGAAAAGGTTTAAGCTATACACTGAAAAATGTAGCTGTTATAATAATACTTTTATAAAGCACTTTATGAGGTAGAATAATGAACTTGTTTGGTCACAGGCCATTCTTAGTACTTAGGCTTTCAACTATTTTTAGATATATCAAAAAGCATGCTAAAATAATGCATCACGTGGTGTAATGTCATTTTCCAAATAATTCTATTTATGACACAAAACCAGACACTTTTTCCAAGTTTAAGGATAAGTCCTTTTTTACTAATTTTCAGTTCCGGTGAATGTAGCACTTTTGAGTTACTGTAGTATGAATACAGAAGATGTGAAGACTTTAACTTACTAATTTTATATGAGCAGTCTGAGTTGTGATCTTGGAACTGAGTCTACAGTAGTTTGTCATATTCTGCTTAAACCTAATCCATGCATCCTGAGATGGTGTCTATAGATACAATTTTACTTGCTCAAAATTTGATTAATGTTGAGGGCATTAATCTTAAATTAAGATATAATTGTTTAGTTCAAATTCTCACTTTATCTTATTTCTGTGATTACACTGAATTCTTTTGCAGGGAGGCAGTAGTGAATCGAGTCATGAACAAGCTGTCTCCTCTCCATGATAAGATATACTGTGCTTTGTCTGGATCTGCTGCTGATGCCCAAACAATAGCTGAGATAGTCAACTACCAACTAGATGTGCACAGGTAGAGTACTGATCACGTATAAACTACCTGCTCTGTTACATTCCTTTAATTTGCACAAATTATACAAGTGTGGTAATAGCAAATAATTTGCACATATGCAATATGATTTAAAATACTGGATATACATGCAATGTTTTTACCACAACTCAAAATCTTTCAGCACCTTCTGAAGTCTTACTTTTTACATTACACTCCAGTTTCTTTCAGTGCAATGAGCATATTTTCAAATCCATTGCAGGATATTACCAACTTGAATTAAAACTGGCAAGTATTAAATACATTGGGCCAGATTTATCAAACTTACATACTATTAAATACTTTGGGCCAGATTTATCAAACAACACAACTGTGCTACAATATACAAAATGTATGACTCCATGTTTAATTTCTATTCCTAAAGTCACCTTGGCAATAATTTGTGTGCCAGTGTCAACTTACCTTTGTGGAAAATGTACTTTTTCACAAGATGAAAGCCAATCAAAATCAACTTGTAAATGACAAAGACCAAAAGACTAGTCCTAGTCTTAGGATTAGTCCAGTGATATGATAAGAATTAAATAGATTTGTCTGTTAGATAAATGGGTTTAGAATATTGTTGAAGACTTGCTTGTTTGACCAAACATTGTTAGAAGAAAGATCATCAAATTCACTGTCACGATGTAAGAAGGCAGAGGGAGGATGCAAAGGCGAGCATTGTCAGACAAACATTTATTTAGCATGCAACAAAACCCAAAGCCAAAACATGAAGAAAACACTGTGCATTAAGAAGACACAACATGATGAGTGATAAATGGTATTTAGCGTAGTGACAATAGGCACAGCACAACAGGGCAGCTGAAGCACAGTGTTGACAAGGTCAAACACAGACAAAGGACACTCACAAAACAGGACTTTAAATATATAAACTAACAAAGACGATAACAAAGTACAGGTGTGAAAAATAATTGGTTACCAAAGGAAGGGGCATGGCAACGAAGAGACAAACTTACACACACACACCAACAAAAACCAACAAGACATCACACAGATTGGTGTAAGTTTCCAAATAGCTGTATTATATAATGAATAACTGTCATCATATAAATAACAGGACAAAATGCAGTAGATAGTACCATGCAAATGGTAAAGTACGCCAGAAATCCACATTTCTGGAAAATGAAATGTGTTTCCATGATGCTTGCTGTTAATTTTATGTTAAATCTTGCTATATGTTTTATGGATTTGGCCCATGATCTCTTGTTAAATTAGCTACTCTGTTTTCTATGTCATCTAACTTCTGTACACAACAGTGATGCTGAACAAAACAATTGATATCTAATAATTAGTAGTACCAGGTGTGCCAGCCTAAAAGGTACACTTACACATAACATTTCTTGGTAGCCATTGGGTCACTGCATAGGCAAGTATTCCAAATTTGTGGCAGTTAGGAAGAAACACAAGTCATGGTGGCACCATCTCATATGCCTAAGGAAGTTGTTGCATCCATTTATTTGTACGTGTGTATGTATGTATGTACATAATAGCATTGAGGTAGGAGAAGACCCCCTAGTTCGTTCAGCTGCTACATTAGTGAAGAACATCTCCTACAAGTACAAAGAGGAACTATCTGCACATCTCATTGTTGCAGGCTGGGACAGGAGAGGTGGAGGACAGGTTAGTGACATCCTGAATCAGAAGAGTGTAGTTTTAATTAAAATATGAACATTTTCATTTGCAAAGATTGTGTCTTCTGTATTTTATATTTTTTCCCAAAATGTTGCCATATGTTTATAGGTATATGTGACACTGGATGGCCTTCTATCTAAGCAGCCGTTTGCTATTGGTGGCTCAGGAAGTTCATACATCTATGGGTTTGTAGATGCAGAATACCAGAAAGGCATGACAAGACAACAATGCCAGGAGTTTGTTGTTAATGGTGATTATTTTGACCTGGGCATTATTCTAGGCACAAAATATTTATAATGCTGAGTGGATATGTTTTTTTTGTTTTGTTTTTTGTTTTTACAATTTTTCTTTGTTTTGTCTTTTATATGTATTCTTTCTAGCATTGACTCTGGCTATGAACAGAGATGGATCCAGTGGAGGTGTTGCATATCTTGTTACCATTGACCAAGAAGGAACAGAGGAGAAGTGCATTCTTGGAAATAAACTACCCGTATTTTTTGATGAGTGAAATATAAAGAACTATAACAATCCTAAGAACACCCATATTTTTTTCAAAAATAACCTTTTTATTTTTTTCAAACATAACATTAAACACTTTGCTTATCTACACTGACTGATTGCAAATTTCAATGATTGACAATAATAAAAAAGTTACAAACTATTGTTTATTCATGATGACTCATTTCATAAACTATAACATTTTTGATCAGTTAAAATATTGCATTGAGCCAAGCGCTGAGTAATGTCACAAACGAAAGGTAGAAAGAAAGAAATGCAAACCTGTTATGCTAGTTAAAAATATGCTTTCATATTATGCAATATTTTCTGAATTTTTACTAGTTCTTTCAAACGTGTATAAAAAGTGAAACTTGGGCACCTTTAAGGACTCAACAGTTGCTAGGTATACATAAAAAAGCAGGTTTGTAATCCTAAAATTTGAAAGCCTCAGGTGGTGACAGTATCAGGTATGTTCAAATATAGGTAGTATTTTCCCATGATGTAAATGGATATTTTCTGAAAGTATTTTGTGTGCATATATATATATATTTTCTTTTCTCAAAAATGTTCTCATATATATATATATATATATATATATATATATATATATATATATATATATATATATATATATATATATATATATATATATATATATATATATATATATGAGAACATTTTTGAGAAAAATACATCTAATATGTAAATTACTTCAAGCATGCTCAAATTAAAACATTACAAATTACAAAAGTAGGCTACATTTAAAATGATATCTATCAGGAAAAAAACATTGTGCTCACTAGTACAAATGGCTCTCTGGTGAGGTAATTTCCAGTGTACGATGCCAAGATGTGAACCTAGCTAAAGTTAATCTCACTGACTGTGACTGCATCAAAATGCAGTTAACGTCCATTACAGTGAACATGTGCATTACTGTGACAATTCTGATAGAAGCACTGGGAATTTATTAAACCATCAACCACCAAAGTAGTATTAGCTAGTCAATCCAGTAACACAATACTCCGATTTTGTGTGTAAGATTAAAACTGGTATAATATATCACAAAAATTAATAAATAAAACTAAATAACAATTGAAAAATCAAGCGCTCTTGGGGGTCCTCTGGTGGCCAAGGAAGGGTCAGGGCGGCCCAGCTTGTCAGTTCTTAATGGTTCTAAATGCAAACCACATCACATCTTCAATGTCAAATCATTAATGACCCAGCGCATTAACCACAGTGCAGTAACATAATGCTGTGAGTAACAAATTATATGAGCAATAATGAAATGCCTTATACATAACTAGAATTCACCCAATAACTAAAATAATTCAGAATATGTGCAATAAAATATATCTATGAACTACATAGGTGCAAGTAAGTATATCCAGTCCTAACAACAGGAAACAACAAAATTTCAATGGGATACCCTTCTTGGGATATAGCTAGATGACGGAGCGTGAGTTTGAGGGGACTGTACATCCTTTCACTTTTAGTTTTATTAGAAATTGAGAAATTGCGTGAAGTTTTTTTGTTTCTCACGTTTTCGGCACTTCTGTAGCATACTGCATTTCACATGTTGCTTTGCCATATGTTTTTAACTTTTTTTCAATGACTGGCACCACTGCCATGATTTCTGTGCTCTGCAAACAGTTCTCAAATTTGTTACGCCGCGTTTTTAAACGTCATCAGTTGCTAAGCAAACACGAGATTAGCAGGTTTTACGACTTATCAGTAACTGGAAAGAGTAAAATAAGGCTTATCACTTTTCGTAGTTTCAAATTCTAAACAGATTTTTAAAAATTATTCTGTCGTGTTTTTAAGTTAGGCTAAATAATATCTTAAATAGCCTACTACTACTACTACTACTACTACTACTATTTTACTACGATACATTTTTGTAAATGTAAATGTTTATCAAAACAGGCTTAGATTGTATTGGTAAAATAATATTTTTAACCCTAGCAATACTCGTTTAGGGTCAAATTTTAGGGTCGTTTAGGGTCAGTTTTATATTGCCTGCAAGTGGGGGGATTCCCCTCTGGTGAACGTCAACATGAGCAGCTCGAAGCAAAGAAAATGAAATTGAAACTAGCTCATAATCAGCACGTTATCATCTTGCCCGAGCTCACTTGTTAGTACTTAAATTGCCGTGAAACATGAAAGTGGATTTATTTTAACGGATTAAGCATACGAATACGCTGGAGTCCGTGTTTAGATATTTAAGCGCCTTCACATCATAACCTTTATGTACGAAGCTTCGGCGGTCTATAACCAATAACATGCGGAGATATTTGGTGTTCGCTTTCACTATATGTACGGATTTTTTCATGCTCTATATGCTGGATTTCGTAGACACATGTTTGAGGTGTCGACAAAGGAGTTTAGACGGTACTGATAAACTGGTAAGACAATGGGTTAAGTCAGTACTGCGATGGGCACTGCTATACACTGCATCTATCTTCTACACAGACTTGAGAGGGTCGGTGGCGAAGCGCTGGATTTTGACCCACTGTTTCATTGGTCCGATGTACGAAACTGGTCGCTTAGCTCTTTTTGGAAACTATCCGCTAGCGAAGTTTGATATGTGGTTGGTTGGTAGCGTCGCTGCTGCCTTGGGGTGCTTGTTTTGGGAGATGCTTTTTCCTGACTCTAACGGAGAAAGTAACGGAAAAGAGAGGAAACAGAAAGCCAGGGTGCTCTTTATGAGAGTGATCCATTTATACCAACCTGACTACCTGTTATTGATTGGAGCATCGGTCTTTCTAGCGTTAGCTGTTCTCTGTAAGTAGTTAGCTTTTTGTATTTAAAAAAATCGAAGGTCAGTGATTGAAACACCAATGCTGACGCGAGATATTATTTTATTTTCAGGCGAGATGTTCATTCCACTATACACGGGAAAACTGATTGACATCTTACGTGTCGATTACCACTGGGAGGAGTTCCGAGCGGCAATAATATTCATGACGTTGTACTCATTTGGAAGGTCAGTAAAACGTACTACACGTGACAATAATCTATTTATATTATTAAAGCTGCACTATGTAAGATTTGTTAATTAAAATTGTAAGAAGTATTTCTCAGTCAAGAGGGAAGATGTCTGCTAAATAGTGTCTTGCAGCTGTGAATCACCCTGTAAAGCATGAAGTACTCATTCGAGTCATAGGTGTCGGATATGGCGGGATTTTTTTTGGACTACGTCTTTATGTAGGCTATTAACATCACATGCACAGGCTCAACAAAAAAGTCCGGCTGGTTAACATTAGTGGGGTGTGTGACCTGTACATTGCACAAAGTTGGAAGGAGATACTGCTGAATATGGAGACATTGGAACAGTAGATCCTGTCATCCTCTACGACTTCAGCCATGGTCAAAGTAAAGAAAGCTGGCCACCTAAAAGCGACAGACCTTGAGCTAAAATCAGAATAAATATTGGCTTAGATTTTCAGAGTTGATGACAGCTCTGTGACCTGAAGGGATTTAGGAGTGATGCTGAGTTGGCTTTTTTATTATTGCTAAACAAGTAAGTTATGTGGGTGGCTCAGTACCTAGCTCGCAAACCACCAGGATGCCGAGCACCCAGCTGGAGGGACACGCCCACTGACACACACCGCACCTGCCCCACTCCCAATCACCTAAGTACTCACCATGAGCACTTGTGATTTGTGTGTTTCTCTTCTATTTAAGCCTACAAATATCTCCTCCAGCCCTGTGCACTGCTCGCTCACAGTGCTAATGATGACGCCACGAGTTGTTAGACTCTTTAACGTCTACGCACTGGAGTCATTACTGCCAGCATGTGTTTCCTTTTTTATTTTCTAGTTTGGCCAGCTCTCCGCAGTGCACTGTTATTGAAAATGAAGATACTCCTTACCCACACTTGTGTCTCGCTCCCTCCCTGCCGATGTCACATTGCTTTTGTAGTGTAAAGCAATGTACCATTATAACTATTAAGTTGATTTAGCTGTACAGACAACAATTTGTATAGACTAATTAGCTAATGTTAGCCAGTTACTTTGCTGTCTTTTTATGGTTGAGTTTGTCTTCTGTGGTTTGACAAACAAGACTAGTCATTATTGTCAGATCATTTCTAGTGTTATCATCTGTTTTTGTGTAAACAATGATACAGCTACAGTGCATCCAGAAAGTATTCACAGTGCTTCACTTTTTCCACATTTCGTTTTCTTGCAGCCTTATTCCAAAATGGATTAAATTCATTTTTCCCTCGAAATTCTACACACAATACCCAATAATGACAAAGTGAAAAATGTTTGTTTGCAAAATCACATGTATATAAGTATTCACATTTCCATCACCGAGTTCTGATCAAGTTCATTTTGAGTACTCATTCAGCATGAATGCATTCACTATCATCAGAGAAATTTGCTCAGGGAAATGGATTGCTACGGTGGATGTCGTAGCTCATAGCACTACAACTCTACAAAAAATGTTTTTCTGCACATTTCTTGCAATTACATATTTCCACTGAGAGGTTGCCAATTCCCCAAACTTACACAGTGCAGCTTTAAGTTTCATTTTTAGAAGCCAGCACTGTTCACTTTGCACCTTTCGCATAACTGTCAAAAACTGTAACCAGTGCTGTAGCTATTTGAATGATCATTGTATGATAGATATTAAGATATATATAGACCTAATGCTTTTTTCTCTTTATTCAGCTCGTTCAGTGCAGGCTGCCGAGGAGGCCTCTTCATGTGTGCTATTGGCAGCTTCATTTGTAGAGTAAAGCTTCAACTCTTTAGCTCCCTGGTCAAGCAGGAAATTGGATTTTTTGAGACCACAAAGACAGGTAGACTTTTATCTGCTCATGCAATATTCAGCTGCTTGAAAACTGAAACAACAAACCTCTCCATGGATCGACTGCATATTTTTTAATAAAGGCCTATTGGGCAAGTGATGTTTGTTGTAACTTTTTGCTTCCATAGTGATACACTGCTACAATATATCTTTTACTTTTTCTAATGACTGTTGTTTGAGATTGAAAGCCAATTATGACATTTTCTGAAATGTGCATATTTTCTGTTCTGTAACCCTTACTCAAAACATAACAGTAGAAGCTGTAATGAGTTAGGAACATTAGCCTGCTGCCAGTTATGATCTTGACTGGGTGGAGTGGAGCAGTTTTGGATATCTCTGTTAAAGATTTGTTGTGTAGTAATATTTGGTGGATTTGTTTTTTTTTAAATATTGTTTATTGTGGCACTTATGGCTCTCTTTATCTTCCTTTCTGTTTAATTACTGGGTCCATTGTCATGCCTTCCATAGTGGAAGAAGTAGGAGAACCAAGTAAAAAATGTCAAAATGTTGAATGATGTCACTTTTTGCACTTACCAGCCTGCTCTACATATCATCCATGCATGAACAGTGCACTGCCTCTCATTGCATTTTTTGTTGTGAACTCAGTTTACCTAGTTGAAGTAAAAGTGGCTAATATAATCTGGAAGTGTGTGATTTGTGAAATAGCTGTCCTGCTATCCTATCCAAAGAAAAGTTAAAGCAGCAAAGTGACTCACAATAGGGCCCCCTGCTTGGTCACAGTTAAAATTTCTTACAAGAGTGTATGGAAGTACAGAGATGTTCATAAACAGAATATTGAGTGTCTATGATTCTTACATTTGGACTTACATTTGGCAAACTTTGTGTATTCTAAATTTGTCATACAGGAGACATCACATCCAGACTATCCACAGACACCACTCTGATGGCTCGAGCTGTAGCTCTAAATGTGAACATCCTTCTACGGACTTTGATTAAGATCCTTGGCATGCTGTACCTGATGTTCAGTCTTTCCTGGAAGCTTACACTACTGGTGCTGATGGAGACACTTTTGACTGGCCTGTTACAAAACATATATGATACTCACTACCAGGTATTGACCAAAACAGAACTATATATTATCTCAAAACATGAACCTTATCATCTAGTAAGATAAATTTGGAGTGGGTTTTGTATGTCTCTGTCAATACTAGTTTAAAACAATGTCCTATTCCTTCTTTGTTACAACATATAAAGAAATGCATAATGTCCACAGATGATCCACTTTATTCTTGATGTATGAACCCTACTTTGTCCTCCATCATGATTCCCTTTTCTAAGGCCTAGGCCACTCAGAATTTGTGTAGAATATTTACCAAAGTCCTCTGAGGGACAATTGCTCACAAAGGATTAAGTCAAACTCAATGTCAATTTATTTACATAAATTTTTTTCAATTGCTGTTGTCACAAAGCAGCTTTATACATGTCCAAGTCCAAGCCTCCAGTAAGCAAGCCAAGGGTGACAGTAGCAAGGAAAAATTCCTTAGCGTATGAGGAAGAACCCTAGAGAGGAACCAAGACTCGAAGGGGGGCCCATCCTCCTTAGGCCGACAATGGACACTACAGTAATAACAATATAAACAACAAAGAGCAGAATAAGTAGTGAGAGAAAATAATAATAGTAAAAATAAAGAAATAAACAGTTAATGTCTATTCCAATTTTCTAGAAGTCCTAGTCTGGGTTCGACGGTATATGTGTGTGCCAAACCCATTTTGCATGAGACCGTCTATCAAGGTCAAAGGAGAAATAGCAGGCATCAGCGGGTGGTGGGAGGCACCATAGCAGCTGAGACAGGTTGAGGCTTAGTAACAATATGACATCAGGAATAGGTGTACCTCAGCAGAAAGCGTGAATAGATTAGGCATGTCCAAGTACAAAGGTGTGTAAATTAGGGAACTATAATTTGCAAAGATAGAGTCTGGCAGATCTAGATATAGCACCACAGTCAAAATGTTAGAGCAAGAGGGAAACACAGGCATTAGGGCATCCTGGAACATCAGCAGGCCACTGCTCTGAGTCAAGCAAACCTGAGTGACAAACAGAGGTGAAGTAACAGCATCATAACATTACCATAACTCTCAATGCCCATGGACTCCCAGATCTACACCTTTACCTAAGATGGAAAGTAGTTAATAAAATACCTGACTGTACAGGTTTTCAGCCTAGCCTTAAATATTGAGACTGTATCTGAATCTCAAACATTTACAAGAAGGTTAGTCCATAGTGTGGGAGTTTATAGGAAAAGGCACTGCCTCCTGTGGTAGATTTTCTTATTCGTAATTAAGCATTATCTTTCAAAATTCTACTCAGTTGAAGATAGTTTGAAAGTTTAAAGCCAATTTGGTTGAAGCAAGCATCTGTAACCATGTAACCTTTGTAACTTTCAACAAAAGGTTAAAGTGTTTGTGTTGTCATGTCTTTCTTATTTTTGTTCTTCATATAGAGACTATCAAAGGAGATTCAGGACTCCATAGCTAGAGCAAATGATGCTGCGAGTGAGGCAGTGTCTGGCATTAGGACACTTAAAAGCTTTAACACAGAGCAGAGTGAGTCCCATCGTTATAATGACCGGTTGATGAATACTCATAAACTAAAGACCCAGCGGGACATAGTCAGGGCAGTGTACCTACTACTGAGAAGGGTGAGTATGAATTAACCACCTCCAGTGTTTTTTTTTTTTATATAATATTATTTTTCAGGTTTAATGGCACTATAAAAGGGCCAAGTGCATACGTAAAAACAGCAGCTATACTGTTTTGTTCTGCATAGTGAAACTATGCAATGCCAGCTTTCCAACCATCAGGTACCAAAGTCTTTTTAGAACATGTTGTACATGTTGCAAAATCTTGCACAGCCTTAGTATCAGCTTTTTCTCTGTGTGCTTCTTTTTACATTTGTTTTTATGTGAAATTGCATTTCTATTGTTTGTGTCAATTGCAGCTGATAGAGTTGGGAGTGAATGTGGCTATGCTACACTATGGCAGGTTGTTTATCCAGTATGGTCAGATGAGCACAGGAAATCTGGTCTCATTCATCCTTTACCAGTCAAACCTTGGGAACAACATCAGGGTATGTCTAACTAAAGGTGCAAAACTAACAGAACTAAAGTCTTTAAAGAAATTATTCTGTGCCTTCTATAATAGTTTATGAAAATCTTCTGTGGCTGTATTCTTTCAGACTTTGATTTACATATTTGGAGACATTTTGAACAGTGTGGGTGCAGCAGGGAAGGTGTTTGAGTACCTGGACCGCACGCCTGAAGTGAACTCTGATGGGATCCTGCAACCAGAGGAGCTGAAGGGACATGTCTGCTTACAGAACCTCACCTTCTCCTATCCAACACGTTCTGACCTCAGTGTGCTGAAGGTGCAGCTCTTAGATCAGCTGACACTTGTAACTTGTAATGTTGGAATCACACAAAATTACATTTAAAATTATACTGCACAAAATCTTGATTATTTCTTACTGATTGAGCACATTTAACATTTATTGATAACCTCAGTAGAAACATTTTTAGATAACAATTCACATTCATAAATGTTTTATTCCATACACTCATTAATGCTTGTTATAAATATGTATTGCAAGAAATAGTTTCAAAGGTAGCTTTAACATTCAGAAATCTATCTATCTATCTATCTATCTATCTATCTATCTATCTATCTATCTATCTATCTATCTATCTATCTATCTATCTATCTATCTATCTATCTATCTATCTATCTATCTATCTATCTATCTATCTATCTATCTATCTATCCATCCATCCATCCATCCATCCATCCATCCATCCATCCATCCATCCATCCATCCATCCACCCACCCGTCTGTCTGTCTGCCTGTCAGTGAAAAAAAAAAAAAATCAGCTCCATGTGTTGCTTTATTCAGGACTTCTCTCTGGAGCTGAAGCCAGGTCAGATGACTGCCTTGGTAGGGAAGTCTGGTGGGGGCAAAAGCACATGTGTCAGTCTACTGCAGAGGTTCTACCAGCCTCAACAAGGGCAGATCTTACTAGATAGACAGCCTCTGGAGAACTACCAACACAAGTACTTGCACAGCAAGGTAAGACTATACTTTACTTTTACCATACTGTTTCCAACATAGTTTCACTGTGCAATTAATACTTGTTCTGCACATTTTTGAAAATGTAACAATTTATATAAGTAGTAAGCCAATGTATAATAGTAATGACTGTAATGATATCATAGTAGGGACTGTTCTGAATTATTTGTTTAATATCATATTCCTTGCATTCATATTTACTGCTTCAGATTGTTGCAGTGGGTCAAGAGCCTGTTCTTTTCTGTGGTACGGTGCGAGAAAATATTGCCTATGGCCTACCACATTGCTCAGATGAGAGAGTTGAAGAGGCAGCCCGCAAAGCCAATGCCCACGACTTCATCTGCCAGCTACAAAAAGGTTATGACACAGGTAAGTACACATGTTAGATAAATCTTAAGTCTTCACATTCTCAATGTAAGTATATTAATTGCATTTATTATATCCAATATTAATGAGATTAAAACAATAAGTATAATGGAGTTTAACTATGATCTTGACAACATGGAGCATTAAGAATATAGATTTGTAATCATGTACTTAATATTTTCTGTATGACAATATATGCCAGTGAAGATGAAAATCTTTATAAAAAGATTCTGAAGAAATGTTGTTCATCAGATGTAGGTGAACAAGGAAGTCTTCTCGCTAGTGGTCAGAAGCAACGCATTGCCATTGCCAGAGCTCTGATCAGACAGCCACAGGTTCTCTTACTGGATGAGATCACCAGCTTTCTGGACACTGAGAGTGAACAGATGGTAAATATATGCATAGACACACACACACATACACAGTAGAAGGAGCAAAACTGCATTTATTTAGTCAGTGAAAGTTAATTAAATTACATGTAGAAAAAGTGAACAGAATGGCTATAACAAGACTGTTATGGTTTACAGGTCCAACAAGCCTTGGCCAACTGCCCAAATCAGACCTTACTTGTGATTGCGCATAGACTGAAGACCATCGAGAGGGCAGACCAGATAGTTTTGATTGACCAGGGGAGAGTGCTAGAACAAGGCACTCACCAAGAATTGATGAAGAAAAGGGGTCATTACTTTAAACTGAAAAACAGGCTGTTTACTGAAGAGTCCACTCACAGTGAGATCTCTTAGTAGCTAGCTACGTCAGAGTAGTGTGGTGCATGTGGATTGTGGGAAGACAACTTGATTTCACAGTTTATGAATTTGCAGTATGAGGTAACCCGTGATTAATTGCAGTCAATGTATGTTGTCTGTGATGTCTAACATCACAACAAATAAATTTGTAAACATTGGTTATGAGGAATTATTTTTAAAAAAAGAAAACAAAGCAAAACTTCTGTCCAGAGGACATTTTCTGCAGTCTAGAGTGCACAATAAATTGCACTGATGAGGAAGTATGAAAATAATCACATATTTCATGCTAATAAAAAATGTGAGTAAGGAGGAAATACACTATGCTGCATCTTTACGATACAAAACAAATATACACCATAATGTATATTGACACCATAATGTATATTGAGGCAGTCTGAAATTATATTGAGGCACTCTCAAAGACTTGAGAGCCTAAATACTTGCATTCCTAATTTCCTCCAGTGTCTATCTTCTAAATCTACTTGCTATAAAATGAAAATGTGCTGTATATACGTAAATTGCAAATTAATGGCTATAAATGTTGATTTTGTTGATTATTGAGTGGATGATGCTAGAATAATTGTTCTTCATTAAAGACAAATATTTGAATAAAACAGAAATTAGATATCAGATGTACTAATTTATGTAAAAGATTAACAAAAAACTCATTCATAACATGAACATCCCCATGTATTATCAGTGCTAATAAAACTTTTAATTTTCCTGCTTTGATGTAAAATGGTATATTATATATGATGGTGCTATCCCCCTGCTGAAGCCACTGGCATTCGGTAGAGATCTTGCATGATCATTCAGGTGTTTATGTTGTTTTTATGTTAATTGTCACTTGTCTTTATGTTAGTCCACTTCTGCATCAGGTGGCGTTTGCTGTCCATCAGTAGCTATTGGGTTGGAAATTTGCATTTGCTTTCTTTTTTCTGTACATTCTTTGCCCATAACATGCATTTTCTGAAACTCTGCCTTTGAGATTAGGGATAGCATGAAAATGTTTACTAGAGTTCTGTGTATGTTCTATGAGCTCTGTGTATGTTGCTATATTAACAAAAATAAAAAATAAAAAAAAATAAAAAAATAACAAAAAGTCATTATGTCTCCCTAGTTCCCTAGACTAGAGGTTCCTTAGACTTTCAAGCTTTTTTTTCCTCTTCATCGTTGTTTATCTGTTTAATTAGAAAAATTAAAACGATTGGAAAGGAAAAGGACTTCAACATTGTCAAATTTTGTATTGGACAAATGATCATGTTCTGTATCCTTTGTCTCCATGGTGCATTAAATGAGCAGTTATGATTATAATGTGTTTTGTTTGCTTCTACATGCTGGACAGTTGCTATTGTGTTGTATGATATTGTTGCATTAACTACTATTGTGATCATTTAAGTTCTTGTGGACACTAAGGGTTAATTCAGAGAATCTTATTAAAAGCATACTGTATGATAGACACACCCAGATTGCTAGACCTGCTTGTCTGAAACTACAGGTTTGGCATTGTCAGGGTGCACCTGCATTGCCATGGTGTAGTCTGCCATTTTGTGATCATTTTTTTGGCTGCATCAAAATGGCAGAGAGTCTGTCCATCACAATCAAAGGGACTCTTTGGAAAGTCCCTTGTTCTCCCATTTCACTTTCCTTTTGGTGTTTCAGTTGACCCTGCCAGCAACTTGCTGTGGTGTCTAAATTGCTTGCACTTGGTGCAAAGCCAAAACCATGTCTAATGTTTCATGTAGGTCAGTGACGGGAGGGGACGCAGAAGGATAATGAATTTAATATAAAATAGCAAGATTTTCATTGCTTTTTTTTCTTCTCGCTCTTTTAACATAGGAGACAGTATGATATTGTTATATCCTTTTATGATTCAGCATGTGAAGGAACAACAAAGTGAAACTTACCAAGCCCATCACACACAGTAAACCTCAGCACCATAGTCTAAATAAAGAAGTACAGTGGTTTTGCTAAAGATTATTATTTTATTTCATTTTATTCCTTTTCAGAATGACCTGATGCCCTGATTATTAATACTAATTATAAATACAATACTAATATTAAGACTAATACTGATTCTAAAAAGACTATTCAAAATGCATGCACCACTTTCCTTTTATCCTTTACTTTTATCTTATTTTAATTTGTTTTTTCTCTCTCTCTCTCTCTCTCTCTCTCTCTCTCTCTCTCTCTCTCTCTCTCTGTGTGTGTGTGTGTGTGTGTGTGTGTGTGTGTTTCATATTTCATAGTCAGTAGTGCCATCTTGTGGAGTGGCACACATTTTTTGAAAAATACAAAACATTGGTAAATAAACCAGTTAAATTTGGGGCAATGGTGCACACATTTCTGGATTATGCTTAAATTACATTTTATTAATATTTTATGTGCATTAAAATTTTTACTGCCTTTATTCCTATCATTGATGCTGCAGTATAATTATAGTTATTTGCTATAATTATTTGCTATATATAGTCCTAAAGTGACTATGCACAATTTGTGCTATAATCATCTTGTCACTGATGGTCAGTTCATGTGTAGAAGACTAATGACTAGATATTTCTTGGTGGTGTATTACTCTCAACTCAGAAGTGACAATGACAACATGTAAAGATTCGAGCGTTGCTGTGCCTTATACCAGCAAAATACTCACTACTGTAGTCGTGTATAGGCTGAAAATATTCATATACTTGCTCCGATTTCCACTCGACCTGTGGAAAGAAACTCATCCCTGATGGAATTGAGGTTAGCAGGTGTAATTGTACATTTGTAAACTGTACGTAGGTAGGTCTATCTAATAAACTGACCACTGAACATGGCTACCGGTAAGTGTTTTTTATCTGTTCTGTGTGTTTTACCTCTTCTGAGTGTTCTGTGAGTGTATGGTGTAATAAGCCATGTGTGCAATAGGCCATGTGTGTAAAATAATAATATTTTCTCTCAAAAGCGGGTACATTTAGGTATTCTATAACCAAGGCAGGTAATGAACATTGGAACTCATAAACCTCCATTTAATTGTCCTACCAATAATATAATCCATTACACTCATACTGTAAATTAGATGGATACAGATCCATCATCAGAAATTGTCAAGTCAAGTCAAATTTATATATATAGTACTTTTTATAACAGATGTTGACATGAAGCAGGTTTACAAATGTCCAAGTCCAAGCCTCCAGTGAGCAACCAACAGTGACAAAGAAAATCTTGTTGGACCATGAGGAAGAAACCTTGAGAAGAACAAAGACTCAAAGGGGGTGCCCATCTTCTGGTCAACCACGGACACTACAATGGTAATGTGTGTGGCTGAAACAACTTAATAATTAGGAGGGGTATCCACATACTTGGCCATATAGTGTAGTTCTGTTTTATTTGTGCACACATTTATTAGTAAATATTGTCACAGTGTACAATTACAGAGATCCGAGTAACAGGCACTCACTCTTAAAGAGCAGTATGGAAAAAGCTCTACATTTTTAATCAATGATAGCCTGCGATTTACATTGTGATTGTTACGTGTATGAATGAACGCGTGTTTCTGTTTAATGCGACTCATCTCCGCATCCTGCTTAGCCTCCAAGTTACAATGTTATAAAAATGAAAATAACTGTATGAAAAGACCATGCTATAATAATGAAAATAAGTGATAGAAAAAAACCCGGCTTGTTAAAAAACAGTTAACCATCAGATGAGAAAATTCTCAAAGATAAATGAAAGATCTCAGAGTAAAAAGGAAAATGCACATAGAGTACTAATATTGTATTTTAGCAGGCTACAACTAAAGGGAGAGGAAAGTAAGAGTTCTAACTGCAGGAAAGCGCAGTCGGGGGAGAGAAAATGAGCATCTTCAGACACACCTGCACGACTCCTTCCAGCTGAGGAATGGCCTTACACTCACACACATACAGCCCCTCCCAACTGATAGAAGCCAATCACAGACACACACAGCTTCATCCAGATGACAGAGAGGAACAGCAACACCCAACAGATACCAGAAGTAATCAGAAAATAAGATACAACAATTTTATTGTTTTTTATTCTATTTCATTAATTTTATCATTCCACTCCATCATTTCATCAAATAATATACATTATTTGCCAGTAATCAGTAAAGCATAAAATAGAAGAAGGAAGGACACCCCTTATCTTAACTAAGAAGGAACTGGAAAGTCTTGAAGAAATGAAGAAACGGAACAAAATGATTAGCAAGAAAGAAAAACAATGGTGAATGAGAAGATCCTTTGATGAAGAATTATGCCAAATAATAAGAGACACTGAAAAACAACAGAAAATTAGAAAAAGAGCTCAACTAATTGAATAACAGTGGGAATTAGCAGTATTGCAAGCCTTTTGAAAACATGCAAAGCAATTGAAAAAGAAAGAACTGGAATACAAGCAGAAGAGTGAAGCAGAGGAAAAATGTGAACAATATTTACAACTACAAAAAGAGATACTAACACCATATGCCCCAAGACAAGATGCTACATAAAATCTATATCCAGTACTCACTACAAGAGAATGGATGGAAGTAGAAGTACAGATGGAAGGGAAAGTGAAGATAAGGGCTACTAATGAAGAATGGAATGGAGGTTTGCTGAGAGAAAGAATTAACACCAGAAAGCCAGAAGTAAAGGAAATCCCTTTATAGTTCCAAACTCAGGGCATAACCCTAGTTAATAGTCTATCGACTATTTCAGAGGGTAAAATAAAAGAAAAGTCTCCACCAGCCAGGTTAAAAACTCCATACTGGGAAAACGAGAACTATAATCAGAATCGAGAAGTGATCCATACAAAGAAGGAAAAGGCCTTCTTTTGGGCAAATCAAGAAGAAGAGCAGGCTAAAAGAAGACATGAGGTTGTACAGAAAGAGTAGAAAGAAATGGAAGAGCAAGTGAAGAGAAGAGACATGAAAGTATGTTGAGAGAGTTGGGTAAAGTGAAAGCTCATCATGAAGAACAAAGAGGACAAGAAGTTCAAAGACAGCATTGAAAAGAAAAAGAGCTTCAAGAATTCAGAGTGTTTTCAACAAGATGACCAAGAAAATTGCTGGAAGTGAAGTGAAAAGACAAAAGAAAGTTATGAAAGAAACTTAGGTCCAAATACAAGAAGAAAGGTCCAAATACAAGAAGAAAACTTAATGTATCCCAGTAAGCTAGAAAACATGGAACTGTATATGGCCTCTTCCCTTTAATTCCACTGATTGTAATAATCATAAACCTTGTCCATTCTGGTGTTTACTGTACAGAGGTATCTCACACTTAGTTTAAACAATGAAAAATATGTCATCCTGTCAAAGGTTTATTGAACAATATAACACTATTCTTTCCCCAGAGCATTACTGTATTATTGATGGATTTAATGAGGAATATAGTGAAAGTGAAAGTGAAGATGAACCACCCAGACCATCTGCAAGATTAACACAGAAATATCCAGTTAGAGAATGTCCACTATCACAAACAGTATATAAAGGACACAAACACACTTATATGCCACGGTCATTTATGGATTTAAAAGGACTGATTAAGCAACTGCAAAACTAGAGCAGGTCAAAGATGGATTACAGCCTTTGAAGAATGCACAGCAGGACATCAATTGGCTATTGGAGATATAAAAGCTATCTTGTCACAAACAGTTGGAAAAGGAAGGATGGAAAATATTTTCTCAATGGCAAAAATGGACAACCACATCAAGAATGGATGGGATGATACTCCGTTTGACCCACACAAAACAAGATGTGGGATGCTATCAGACAAGAATTCCATCAAAGACGGATTCCAGTCAGCTAGAAAACATGGAACTGAAGTCAAGCACATGTGTCAATGGGCACATCAATACCTTTCAAAAAAAGTAGCTGGAGGAAACAGGGTCATCATGGAATCAAAATGAAACCAATCAAAGACTCTTTCAAATGATGCTTAAGAAAAGCCTGCCTCAAGAAGTGCAAAATGCATAAAAAGAATTTGTAGGTTTAACTGAAAAAGAAAGAGGAAAAAAAGAGGATGCAACAACTATAACTGCTGTAATAGTTAAGCCACAAATTGAGACCCCAGTAGTGCCCCATCCAAGTGACACCATCTCTCAAGATGCAATGACAAAGAGGTAGAGAATGAGGAGGAATGCAAAGACTAAATGGTGTGTACCAGCAAGATAGAAATCAATAAGTTCAACAATTAATAGAAGAACAGCAAGATCAGAGACCTCAGACATATTGCTAGACATGTAGACAACCTGGACATATAAGCTGCATATGCCCCAATGAAGGATGGTATTGAAGGGGACCTAAGGGGGGAGCACTTGCAATTTTTAACTTCAACCTCATTGGTAGGGGAGCCCAAAGTGCAAGATTCAATTAACAGTCAGCAAAAATCTCTGTTCCTGGTAGATACAGGTGCCACACACTGGACCAGAAGGCACTCACCTCCCCTGTCCAATGAGCAGATCAGGACATAAGGTTTCTCTGGGAACACAAACACAAACTGGATTATCATCCAGAACTGTTTGGTATTAGAGGACCATTTGTGCAATGGTCTTGATTGCTCATGTTAAAGTTCAAGTTTGGTTTATTTGTCACATACATAGTCATACACAGTATAGCTCACAATGAAATGGTTTGAGAGTGCTCTGTCCAAACTGAGGAAAAAACAAGGGTGTATAGGGAAATATATATTTATATATATACAAAATATATTAACAATGTATGTACAATATATGTATGATATGTTTATATACACAATGTACAATGTATATATGGATATGTATAAATGTATGTACCCAATGTACAGTTCCAGCTTACAATTGAATATTTACAGTTACATTGTGGTGGTGGTCCCCACAGTTTATCAGTTTCCCTGATTCAGAGCCCGAATGGCCTGTGGGAAGAAGCTCCTCTTCAGTCTCTCTGTCTTGGTCATCAGGGAGTAAAAGCGCTTCCCTGACCTCAACAGAGAGAAGAGCCTATTGTTGGGATGGGTGGGGTCCTTCACAACCTGGCCTTGGTCTGGCACCGGTTGTAATAGATGCTCTGCAGGTCAGGAAGTTCCATATGAGTGATGCGCTCTGCTGAACGCACCACCATTTGGAGTGCTTGTCTGTCCTGCTTGGTGCTGTTCCCAAACCAGACTGTGATGTTCCCCGTGAGGATGCTCTCGATAGTGCAGGTATAGAAGTTCCGCAGTACCTTGGAGGGCAGTCTGAAGTCTCTTAGGCGTCTGATGAGAGGTAGGCCCTCTCATCGTTGTCCGAGATCAGGCCCATGACAACGGTATCTTCAGCAAACTTGGCAATGATGGTAGAGCTGGAAGTGGCTCTGCAGTCGTAGGTGTACAGTGAGTAGAGCAAGGGGCTTAGGACACAACCCTGAGGAGCTCCATTGCTGAGGGTGAGGGTGGATGAGACACAGTTACCCACCTGTACTGATTGTGGTCTGTCTGTTAGGAAGTTAGAGATCCAGTCACACAGGGATGTATGCAGTCTTAGATCCTCCAACTTAGTAGTGAGTAGGGAGGGGATGATGGTGTTAAATGCTGAAGTGTAGTCTACAAACAGCATTTTAACATAATTACCCCTCCCTTTGTCCAGGTGGGTCAGTGTGGTGTGGAGCAGATGTGCAAATGCATCATCAGTGGAGCGGTTGTGGCGGTATGCAAATTGCAGTGGGTCCATGGAGGCTGGCAGTGAAGACGTGATGAAATCTCTGACTAGCTTCTCAAAGCACTTCATCACGACTGATGTGAGGGCAACAGGGTGGTAGTCATTGAGGCCAGAGGGTCGAGGTTTCTTCGGGACGGGGACAATGGTGGAATGCTTGAAGCTGGATGGGACGATACCGAGCGTCAGGGAGAGATTGAAGATGTCAGTGAATACCAGGGCTAGCTGGTCTGCACAGGCTTTGAGGACTCTCCCGCAGATACCATCTGGTCCCGCTGCCTTCCTGGTATTCACCTGGATTGTCTGTGTTATTGCAACCTCAGCTGTTTTTACCAACAACTGGATATGGTTAAGTAGGGAAGATGTGCATACATGCATCAATCACACACCTGCGGTATGATTAAGAGGCACTACCATATCACATTTGATCAATTACACAGTAGAAACAGGACTAGGACAGAATAAACGGAGTGTTATTCACTCTCTAAAAAACTTGCTTGAAGTCTTCATGGAACAATTAGAGGTTAATGCATCCATATACACTGATAATGTATGGCTGTCTCATGCCAGTTATATAGCCGGGACCATAACAACAGATAATTGTATTGTGTGTGCTAAAAGTAGATCCCAGCCAATTATATGGCCTCGTCCCTTTAATTCCACTGATTGTAATGTTCATAAACCTTGTCCATTCTGGTGTTTACTGTACAGCGGTATCTCACACTTAGTTAAAACCATGAAAAATATGTCATCCTGTCAAAGGTTTATTGAACAATATAACTGTGATGGTAGCAACTGCACAGAGGAAGCGAGAGGCAAGGTCGAGCTAAAGAGCTCTTTATATTGGTCAAATGAAAACACTCATAAAATGCAAAAAAAACCAAGTATTCTTAATATGAGGATCTGGGGAAGCAATGCACGGGATGAGCCTCCCATCTGGCTTAGTCCACTAATGTGCAGCGCCTTCTCCAGAGACCTGTAGGTTTAAATAGCAAATGCACGTATGCACAGGTGTAATTGATTAAAACTCCGGTGATTGGGAACGAGGTAGGGGTGTAGGACAGCCCCTATCTAAAGTGGGTGTGTCCTCTCTGGCGGATGACCAGCCAATCGTGACAATAATACTACTCTTTCCCCAGAGAAATACAATAATACTGTATTATTGATGGAAATCAAACTGATGTGAGGGCAGTATGGACCAATTCAACTATATTTCCTGATTGTTGTATTCTACAGAAGGATCTGGTCACAGTCTATGAAAATTTCACAGGTTTGTGTAAAAGGATTTGGGTTGTGAATCATGCCAGTTGAACGTTTTGGGGTTCTTGTCATTTTAATGCTAGTGGTCACTTAATAGTTGTACAACAAACTGACCATCCTCTTAGTGTGGTGAGGGGAGACAGGGTGATATTGTCATTTGGGTATGTGGTCATGATGAGCTGTAACACTGGTAGTGCAATGGGCAAGTCTTTGTGCAAGGGTGATGTTAGTAGTTCCCTTTTCCATGATTTCTGTCCCTGTGGGTGCATTGACCGGACACAATAATCATCCTGTTCATAAGTGTGCTGGGGTATTAGGTAGCTTTGATGATAAGGTATACATAGATGCCATTGGGGTTCCTAGGGGAGTACCAGATGAATTTAAGGCCAGAAATCAGATTGAAGCAGGTTTTGAGTCTTCCTGCTTTTGGTGGGTTACCTTCGATAAGCATGTTGACTGGATTAACTATATTTATTATAATCAAGAACAGTTTATTCATTTCCCCCCTGATGCTTTGTCAGCTGTGGCAGAACAATTACAAGCCTCCTCATTAATGTCTTGGCAAAGGTTGTGGCTTCGGATATGCTGTTGGCTGAAAGAGGTGGTGTTTGTGTTATGTTTGGTGAAACATTGTACATTTATTCCAAACAATACAAGCATTGTCTAAATTAGAGTCATTGCACAATGCATTAGCTGAAAACTCTGGTGATAACAGTATTACTGGATAGTGTAGTGGTAGGGAGGCCCTCCTTGCATTATGTGGGTGTTGTATTATTCCATGTATCAGAGGTCTAGTAAACCAGTATCATCTCAGATGTTTGTTGCTTATCAAGGTATAGTGATGCCACCAGTATATGATAAGCAGGTACCCTGCTACGTCACACCTGCATCTGAATATGCATTTCAGGCTTTCAGAGGTCTTGATACTCTTAATGATTTTGTGTAATTTTGACCCACGTTATGCTCTGAATTGAGCTTTTTCTACTATCCTTTGTTTTTTATTTTAGTTATGAAGGTTTCACTTATTCACTTGATATGGTTCGTAAGTTTACCTTGTTCCACATTGCATATGGCAGACAGGTGCCTTATTGGTGGGCAACTGGTACGGAAAATCTGGCCACCGTACTGACATCGCCTGCATGATGAGTGAGTGATGATATTCAGTTGAGAAAGGCATGTGACCGAGGACGGGTAAGATCCTGGGTGTGCACTACCTAAGGCAGGCACTGTTGCTGTACTGGCTCGAACTCCTTGTGGCAGCCTAAGTCCACATGTCTCTTGATGTATGGCCAGAACTAATGATTCATCTGGAAGCTAGTCCTTCTGCCTCAGTTTCTGAGGTTTGGCCTCTGTCTTCAGTGGTCTCATTGATGCACAGTATGGGTTTCATACGGTGGAGCAGGGGGAAATGAGATGAGCTTTATCAAGTGTTTATCAAGTGTTTATTTTGTTCATTTACTTTATTTATTTTTGTTTGTTTATGAGTGATTATTTTGTTCCTTTATTCTTGTTTGTTTATCACTGTTGACACTACCAAAAACAGAGATAACATAGTGTTGCTATACACAATATTAAATTTGCCATGAATTATATTACACATATTGGGATAAGTGTAATCATACCTATCCTATGAATAGACTGTGTGTTTAAACACTTGTTAAAATGTTTGAAAAGAGTAGCAAAAACATAAAGTCACAAAAGGGGGAAATGAGGTAATAAAAGAGTGTTAACAGGCAAAAGACATATTAATGACATAAAACATAAAGGAGTATAGAAAGTCTTTGTCCTTTTAGAATGATTTGCATACAGGGCCTCTGTAGAGGCCTCTGCAGGCTTCAGCAAAGGATCCTGGTTAGGCTTTGGTGGAACTCAGGGTAAGATATAAGACCTCTCCACCAGGCTCAGTATGGTACAGAAAAACAATCTACTTTAGGACAAGGTTAAGAGAAGTCTTCTATTTGAAAATGGTGGTAAAGAATTCCAACTGATGTAGGTGTTTAATGTCAGTTTGCGTATGTTGACTAATGTATGGTTTGGATGTAATGGTGGCGAATGGATACACTAGTATGTAAAACGGTGGGATGAATGAATAATCAATTCTGACCAATGTATAAAAACGTGGGTCCTATGTTTGGTTGTTGGACATTCTCTGGAGGGTGCCTCAATAATGCTTGTTAATGTTAACTTGCAATAAAAGATGGACCAGCTATTCTCTTTAACTAATTCTGAAGTTTGCATCCTCATTTTATATTTGAATGTTTAACTTTACAACTAGCTGACTGGGGATTTAGGAACGACAGTATATTCACAAAACACCATTTTCATGTAAGAAATCATCATAAGGAACCGAGTGGAACACATACAACCATTCCCTGAGTAATCAATGCCCTCTACTCCACCATCAGCAAATCTGAATGAGCAGCTCCAACATCTCAGTTTGTCTGAGGCTTCACTGTGTCCTTGAATACACATATCTGCACCTTTGTCTGTAGCAAATAAATAAATAAATAAATAAACAGCCAGCCTGACAAACTGGATATGTACCAATATAAAGATTGAATTCTTCCACAGGTGGAGACTTTTAAGAAGAAACATGACTTCTTCCTGAGGTTGTTTTGATTATCCTAAGTAATTGCTGTAGTTTTTCTGGTGAGATTGAATAGCAAATACAGACATTTGAAAAAATCACAGCTATAAGAAGTGATTAACATTGCTGTCAGATGTAAGTTGTTTGTATTTTTTCTGGGTTTTGTTTGGGGAGGGGGTATATAGATTAGGAGATTCTTGTCAACATGTTTTTTGTACTGTGCTCAGCATCTTTTTCTTTTTTTGTATCACTGCGCAATATTCTCTAACTTAAGCAATTTAATGGATAGAATTGAACAGAAGAGGTGCTAAATATAATTATACAAAGTACATGAAACAAATCATACTTGGCTGAAGTTTGGGCTGCACACTGCACACATTTTTTGCAGACATGAGGCATTGTCTCCAGTTGTATTTGTCAATAAAAGGTTTTAAAAACTTATGAAATGCTTATAATTCTACTTCACTATACCATATAAACATCTGACAAAAGGATATAAAACAAACAAACAAACAACAAAACCCGAGACAATAAACTTTGTGAAAACTTGCATTTGTGTCAGTTTCAAAACTTTTGACGACTATAGACTACCAACAATGAGCATCATTTTCTGATGTAAAACCAATTGATGTACCTAAACCTAACATCCCAGGCAACACAACTCAAGCAAGTATCCAATAAGATAGCAAAGACCTGGTTGATATTTTTAACAAATAAGCTAAATGAGTACAAATACTCATATTTCGTATAGGATAATTTCAATTACAATCACTACCGTTCAAATTATTGGTTAAGACAAGGCTTGCTTTGGGGCACGACATATTTTTGTATAGGTAGGCCTAATTTCAAGTCTCAAAATAATCAGTGGCTACATATTTCTGAATGAGAGAATATTTAAGTCTATAGATCAAAACTGATGTAAGTCTTTACATCAAAACTGATGTCTCAGACATCTGGTGGCGAAATAACTTTATTACGGTAGCCACGTGGTCACAGATAAACAAGGAATTTTCATGTCAGCGATGGGGATATTTATTCACTCTCTCCAAAAAAAACAACAACCCACATACGCAAAGAATCACTGTCATGATTTCTTTAGCTATTAAATGATTGGAATTTATACAGCTATCTACAAAAACAGTAAGCATGGTGGACATACAGTTTTCTTCTGACAGTTACGGCAGCCTAATTCACGTGATTCTTTTACCCAGTCAGAGTGCGGCTGACGTCACTAGCACCGTTCTCTTGGATAATTCTTTGAAGATATCGACAGATGAATCTGTAATACGTTATGCATTTATTTTGGGTTTGTACCAATCATAGTATTTTAACGGTAATTGTAGGATGTTCACGGGCTTTCAGGTTTTGCAAAAATCTGTGAGTAGCCTTTGCCATTTGTAGTTATGTGAATATCACATGACTTTTCCCTCCCCCTACTTCGATCCAATGAATGGAGAAGAAGAAGTCGGACATGTTGGAAGGAAATGTATTGAGTAAAGAAACGTGGCCGAAGAAAAGAAGAAAGGGGGGAAATGTGTGAAGTATGAGGATTTCAACGTCAGCCTTATATATATATATATATATATATATATATATATATATATATATATATATATATATATATATATATATATTATATATACACCTTCGATAGATGTATAGGTTGTATTATTTTACTAGCCTTATATATTGAAATGAGTAGGGTTTTTTAAATCGACAATGTATATATTTTAAATGTAAAATAGTGTGGAACTTTTTTGTTGTTTAAATTTTGCATAATTTAGATTTAAACTAGCTCTAGATTTCGTTCAGTGACGTTAAAAATACGTACCTTTCGTAGTGGGGGATGGGTAAGAGTAGTAGTCTCTTAGGGAAATTGTTTCAAATCGAATCTTGGCGGCTAACTAGCTATCTACGTTGCACAAGAAACCTTCAAACTTTAGCTAATCTAGCTAGATAACGGATGATTACCCTGAAATATTTTCAGTATTGTAGCTATGTGTCCCTCAGTTTGATGTACGTAGTAGTTTGGATTAGGCCCCATGCAAAAACAATATGCATTTATAGGGACTGTAGCCTATTTTGATTAACCCATGTTATTGGTAAATATTGGGATATTTTTTTTTACTATTGCAAGTTGTAGTTTATTACCTTGTGGCCATGTGGATTCGAGTAGTCATTGTGTGGGACGACTGTCCTTTAATTGTTAAATATGAAACACGTGTGCAGTCTTTGTTAAGATTTTTAAGAGAAGAAACAAGTGCTGAAGTTGCTGCGTCATTTTAGGGCAGACTGTGTTCCTAGGCCACATAGGGGAGACTTTGACGCTGGTTTTTGTTGGCTACGTTTTAGAATTTACCTGAGGTGTGAGCAACACTAGGATTGCGTAGACACTTCGTTTTGCAGTACATGATGGCTGGCGACATACAAATCATATTTTTATCTGGTTGTACAGTACGAACGTGGTTATTTTACATTACTATCGCGGTGATGTTCTAAAATGGCGACTTCGTTGAGTTGGAACCGCTTTAGCGTGGACTGAAGTCCCGAGTGTCGCTTTTGTCCGATATCCGTAACTGATCGAACGAGCCAATAGCATACCTCGAATCGTCCACGGATAGTCGCGCCTGCGGTTTTGTGACCATTGAGCAATATGTGTGTACGCATATTTACCGAATTAATTGAAGATAATTTATGGATTTATACCGAACTTAATCGCCTAATACTTGTTTTGTGTTGTCTGCGTCTCACAAGGAATGGCGAATTCTAGCCGTTTTTGTGAAATCGTCAACTGACATGCATGCGTCAACCTTTGTGCGTAGCAAGGCGTGGCTTGTGTGATTGACGAGCACGGTTGCGTATAGAATGCGCGGAGGCGTGCGCGCGTGCAGTTCCATTAACCAATGAAGTTGTTGTAAGGTTTATAAAGGTTCGGGCGGAGCCAGTGCGTCGCCATTTCACTGTAGCTGTGGCTGGGGAGTTAAAGGAAGTTAGCGGTGCAAGGTCGGGAGGCTCACAGCTTTCAAGGGACCCGGTTTTAATTCATAATCCAGATCCATCCTGATGAAGGCGGCCATAAGCCCGCCCCTTGACAGGTATAGAATGAATTAATTGGTGTTTAATTTAAGATCAGTACGAATATTGTAGCTGGCTGGTTGTCAAATGTTCATATTTTGTGTTTTTGTTTTTACGAATGAACTCTTACTTTATCGGTGGTAGGTAGGTTGTTTTTGGTTGTGCCATGTCATTACGTTTTGCGTTTGTTTACTTCTCGTTTATTTGCGCTTATGTTGATACTTTTGCTAGCTATAGCTAATAGTATCTGAATACTGTTTTGAACTCAGTCACACTAGTGCGCAGGCGCCATCAGACAGCTAATTGCCCTTCCAATCTTGCAACACGAATAATTTTAATGTAGAAGAAAGTGTCGTCGGTGAAAGTAAATGACAACAGCCTCCTTTTCACTTAATTGTTGATAAGCTTGTGATATCGCTCTTATTAATTTAAAATGGACGTGGACGATAACGTTCAACACTATGGTAGATGCAATGTTCTCAATATTCTCAGAAATCCAGAATCACTCGCTAATTAAAATGTAAGTTTTAATTCGTTAAACAGCCTGTCGTGTGGCAAATTCTGTAATTGCCTGTTTTGAGACCTTTGGGACCTTGGTAGTAGCTATGTGGTGTTTTTGCTAGCTAGTTAGCTTACTAGCTATCTAAATAAACCGAGATAGCTAGCGTTAGTTAGCTTTTGGTAGTATTAATGGCAAGTGTGTGTCGGTCGTACATCGCAAAGTTTTAACTTGATCCTAAGATGGGTAGTTAATTAAAACTCGGGTTCACTACAATAAGACCCCATTGTCATCCTAAATTCTGAAATTTACTCTTGAGATAACCTTTGTGAGGTAGCAGCTGTTGAAGCTAGCGTTTTTACGCTTCCGGGCAACAAAACGGTAATGGATGCCTAGCTGGCTGCCTAGGTTACCAGAAGCCAGACAGCTAGACACCTGCGTTGTATACATCTAAACCACCCGAAACCCATTAGATGTTAACTGTCGGCTATATTTGACATTGTTTCTTTATTTGCCAACCTGAACGGCCAAACAGGAAGTTTTCCGTCTTGTCTCATAGCCCAAACTCTAACGTTATAACTAGCCATTTATGCCGCTAGCTATGCTTTGAATCTGTGTATCGTTTTCTATATACATTTTGGCTACACCTATTCTAATCACAAAAAGTAAGTTTTTCTTCAGTTGATGTCATTATACTAATTATGATAGATTTTTTTTGTGTGAATTTTGTACAAGTATAACTTTTTTTAATATATAATAAAGTGTTTCCAATGGCAACCGTTTGAAACTTGTGTCATTCACTAGGTTAAGATATTACCTATTTTATTATGCCAAGTGGAGTTATTAGACACTTTGCAACATTAAATTAGCAAATGAAAATCTTCATAATGTTAAAATATTGCTCATTCCTTGTGTAAATAAAACATGACTTATTACCAGATATTTCCATTGCCCCTAGGACAAGTGAACTGAAGAACATATTAGACTGAAATACAGTTCAGTCTAGTTAAAGGGCAAGGTTAGGTTTTTTTTGGGGGGGGGGGGGTCCACTAGGGACTGCTCACAACACACAGCTCATGGATAAAGAGGGGCCTTTCTTAATTTAGTAATGGCTTAGATACTTGTATTCAGGTAAGTTTGGGTTGGATAGAAGAGCAACCTTGGCCAACCATGGTCTAGTTCTGTTGAAGGAAAGTTGCTCATATTCTCTCAATTTCAGATGATTTCTAAAGCTGCACATATTCTCACATTCATTTCTATAATTCTATGAATTACAACTTCCATGTCTTGTAGGGTCGCTTAGTTTCCATAGTAATGGCTGCCAATGAAAAGTGCTATTAGTTTTATCATCAAGTGACAGAAATGAGCAGTAAAAACATCTTTATTGGTGTATGAAAAAAATATGAAAGAAGGTTTAAGTTATTGAAATGTATCCTGATTTGCTAAAAAATATGTGTAAAGCCATCTGGAGGTTGCAAGTTAATGCAGCATGGGTCTAGGTAATGAAGCATGCCCTCTAGTCCATTTTTTACTATTGAGCACTTGTAATACAGTATTTTCTGCAAATGTCAACTGAAGTTGACAGTGGATTCACAAGTGTCTTGTAGTTACAGAGTACACGTGACCCAGTATAAACCAATCTTTGGTTCATATTTTACTGACCTTTTGAGCATCGAAAAACTTCTTGATGTGTTTAGTTTAATAATACATCTAATGTGAGAATAATGCATATAAAATAAGTGGATCTAGCTTTCCTGTTGGGGATGAATATTGCATTATATTAGTGCCAGGGATCTCTGGTAACAAAATATTTTCCCTAACAAATAATGTTAAGTACATCACTGGTGAACTGAACTGCAGTCAAAGAACCACTTTCCTGTGCATATGTATATTATACACTATATATTCAAGACTGCCTGTTATGGAATAGAGATTTCTTTTTGTCTAAGTATTATGTGCTTTCTTGATAATATTTCCTTAATATATTTTAATTTTAATCTCTCCGTCTTTTCTTTGCAGTGACATGGGTGTTCAGGGGTTCACAATGATGGAGCAGCCTATTTCTGGCCCTGGGAAGCGGATACGCAAGCCATCACTGCTCTATGAGGGCTTTGAGGGCCCTGTACACCCACATGCTTTCTCCACTGGACCGCCCCGTCCTCCTACTCGAGATCCAAGCCGGCAGGGTCGAATGACCAACCAGCTCCAGTTCCTCCAGAAGTCTGTCATGAAGTATCTCTGGAGGCACCATTTTGCTTGGCCTTTTCATGAGCCTGTTGATGCTACAAAGCTCAACCTGCCTGTGAGTTATTTTACTGTCTGAATGATGCAACAGTATACAAAAGTTTTAAGACATAAGCAATCAGAGAACGTGGGTCACTTAACTACTTGATGGATCAATATCATGGTAAAATACCTCCTAAGAGAAACAAGTATAATTATCTAAATATTTAAAAAAAAGCAATATACTCTTAATAGACTACATCAGTTACATTAAATTCTCGAAGGAAATTTCCACATTTAAGTAAATTAATGTAATTTTATGTGGTGGAATTTGGCACAAAGGCCATATTACTGATATTTTCCCTTTTTTCTTCTGATATAGGACTACCATAAGATCATCAAACAGCCGATGGATATGGGCACGATTAAGAAGCGACTAGAAAACAACTATTACCGCAGTGCTACTGAATGTCTGCAAGACTTTAACACCATGTTTACTAACTGCTACATCTATAATAAGGTCAGTCATTTTTCTCTATATGGAGCTGTTTGTCAGAAGACAACTCGCTGTGGTCCATGTGGTTTAATTTAATGCTTTCATTTCAGTCATTCAGTTTATTATATCTTTTTGGAATGGATTAGTCAACTTATTCAGTGCATGCCTTGGTAATCAAGATATTCATAATTTTATCTCGTAGTCTTATCTGTATTGCCTTGTCTGTGCATGGATTCTGAATCTATTGTGAATGTCCCCAAGTCAACAGATGACATAGTTTTGATGGCTCAGTCTCTGGAAAAGGCCTTCTTACAGAAGGTAGCACAGATGCCACAAGAGGAGGAGGAGCTACCCTCACCTGTCCCAAGGGGCAAACCTGGCAAAGGCCGCAAAGCCATATGTACTTTACTTTATTTGCCAATACAGCCATTACATCAGATTTCTCTAGTATCATGGAAGTAAAATTTAATGCTTAATACTATATTATAATGTTGTTTTCTATAATTTGTTATAAAATTGAAACTTGAAATTTGCTCTTTGTCTGTTTTTCTTCTTTTTTCTTCTCAGTTTCAGGTGGGATAACGACTGTTCACCAGGTCCCTGCTGTATCTTCAGTGTCTCAATCTGCATACTCTCCTCATACCCCGGATATGCCAGACTCACTTCTCTCCACCCCACCACAGATGCTACTAGCCAAGAATCCACTGCCCACTCCTCTCAGTGCCCCTGCATTGATGGGTTTGCCCCCCACCCAGCCCACTGCAAAGGTAAGGTATAGGGCTTGGAGCATTGCCCATAGCAAGACCCATAACAACACAACCTAGATTCAGTAAAATAAGATTTTGACTGTATAATCTGTATACTTGGAGATCACACCAACATAGAGTTTCAATCAACTAGCCAAGCTGTGCTAAAAATGGGACTGTAAATCAGTCCTTTTGCAGAAGATTTGTCATATATTGCTTGGCCTTATTTTTCTTTCCATTTATTTCCAGAAAAAAGGAGTCAAGCGCAAAGCTGATACCACTACCCCCATGGCCATGCCCCTTACCATTGGTGTTGGCGGTATGGGTCTAGGCATAGGCAGTGGGGGTGACTCTCCCCTGACCCTCTCTGCTCTTGGAATTAACCCAAATCGTGACCTTGGCCTTGCCATTGTCCTTGGAGGAGGTCTGGTTGGAGGGAAAGTGCCAGCAAGACGAGGAGGCAGTGGTAGACCCATCAAACCACCACGGAAAGACTTGCCAGATTCACAGAACCAGCATCAGCCAGTGCGGAGGGGGAAGCTAAGCCGGCAGCTACACTACTGTAATGGGATCCTTAAAGAGCTGCTATCAAAGAAACATGCAGCATATGCCTGGCCTTTCTACAAGCCCGTTGATGCGTCATCATTGGGGATACATGACTACCATGACATTATCAAGAATCCAATGGACCTCAGTACAATTAAGGTACTTAATATAATTTAGTTTTAATTTGATTAGCTTGCAATTCTAAATTATAATAAAGCAATACTACTAGCTCTACTAAGATCTTAATTAATTTCAAAATGTTTTTTATAGTGTAAAATAGATCAGCGAGAGTACAGGGAAGCACTTGAATTTGCAGCTGATGTTCGACTAATGTTTTCAAACTGCTACAAGTACAATCCACCTGACCATGATGTGGTGGCTATGGCTAGGAAACTACAGGTACAGTATTTGGTCTTTTTTTCTTTGTGTATTGTACCTTGCACAAAACCTATAATGCTGAAAGGCTTTCATAGCAGATTATTACATGGCACAGTTGAATGTTTGAAATTGAAATGCTTCAAATTTAGTTCACCATTTGGGGGTTTATTTTGCTATAATGACCAACTAGTTGTATAATGTCCCTTAATGAATATTCTCTGTCTGTTTCTCATTTGTATTTAAGGATGTGTTTGAGTTCCGTTTTGCCAAAATGCCTGATGAGCCCCAGGATTCCCTCCCATCTGCCTCTCTAGGCAGTGGTCTAGGTGGTCATTCTTCGTCTTCCTCCTCCTCTTCCTCGTCTTCATCTTCTGAGAGTGAAATAAGTAGTGAGAGTGAGAGCAGTCCTAGCTCAGATAGTGAGGAGGAGAGAGCACATCGTCTGGCTCAGCTTCAGGAACAGGTCTGTACGCAGGTAGAAACTGAGCCTGAGCATCTAGACACGTACAGCATACCCACACACAGATATAACTATGGCCATACAGGCACCTAACAATTTCTTGCTGCCTGTTTACAACTTCCAACCATATGTGGTACCTAATGATGCATATCTACATCCCTCCATAAAACAGCTGAGGGCAGTACACGAGCAGCTGGCTGCTCTTTCTTCAGACACAATAATCAAGCCAAAGAAAAAGAAAGACAAGAAGAAAAAGAAAAAGTCAGAGAAGCATAAGCGAAGCAGGGCTGTGGCGGATGATGAGGTGGTCATCCGGGCATCCAAAATGCCCAAAATCACAAAGACAGCGAAGAGTAGGAACAACAGCAAGGCAACAGCGTCCTCCACACAAGGCAAGAAGGGACCCAGCAGGAAGAGCAGCAAGAACAAGTATGGATGTTACATTAAGCTTTAATAATAAATTTGCTGTATTTATCAGGGTTTTGTTTGCATTGTCTGTTTCTATGAAACAAAATGCTTTTGGTCCTGCAAAACAGATAGTTTATCTCATTTTCTTTGACCAAGCAGAATTGAGTAGCAGGCTGGAAAACCTGTTTTGAAATGTCCAGTTTTGGTTGTAAGATTCATTAAACATGTTATTGTTTAATCACATCAACAGAGTTAATGTGACAGTGACAGAGTTGCTTAATTGGACTCTGTTTCTCACTCTGACTGGATGTTATCTGTATATTGATCTATTTTATCATGCATGCATTACATTTGGTGATTTGTTGTAGATGATTGTTACAAATATTTTGTATTTGTGCACTTTACAGACCACTTTTAAACAGCTCCATAAGTTACACAGTTGACACTAGCTTTACTGTGATGTTGTGTAAAACAAACTCTCTCTTCATTTGCTCTTCAGATCCTCAAAGAAGTCTCAAGCAGCATGTTATGGTTCTCAGGCCATGGCCCTTCCTCCCCACTACGACTCAGAGGAAGAGGAGGAGAGCAGCCCTATGAGTTATGATGAGAAACGACAGCTGAGCCTGGATATCAACAAGCTTCCTGGTGAGAAGCTTGGTCGCGTGGTACATATAATTCAATCACGTGAACCTTCATTGCGTGACACCAACCCAGAGGAGATAGAGATTGATTTTGAGACACTCAAGCCATCCACGCTGCGGGAGTTGGAACGCTACGTCATGACATGCCTACGCAAGAAACCTCGAAAGCCATACCGTAAGTGCTTAATTAATTAATTAATTAATTAAACAAACTTACCAAGCATGAAACAAAATGTGTTTATATTTGATATGCTTTGATAAATTGGATTAGATCTTACTTAAATTAACTAGCTTTCAACATCTGCACATATTCTGCACCACCAGATTTTACTGATGGGTTCACCCTTGCAAAGAGTTCATAACAAAATCAGGTGGCTATGCACAGGGTTGGACTAAATGCTACCAACATAGTTCAAGCTGTGTACATGTAAGATAGAAGCTAGCAAATATACTTTGAACTTTTTAAAGACCATGTGTCCCAATTTTGCTCCTCACTTGTCACAGTTGACTTTATGCTTGTGGGGAAAACAAATACACACGGTTCGCCTCATTTTTGATCTCAACTTTGGAAGGGTCCGAGGGAGTCATCTTGGGTTCAGTTTATTTAACTTCTTTTAACAGAAGTTAATGGAGGAAATGGTTACTATGTAAGAGTTGCATGTACTTCAGTTCTAGAGTTTTCAAAAGTGGTTTCCATTGGGAATGTGTACATCAGTACTAAGACTTGTAATAAAGGGAACATCTCATGAATAAAATGGTGACAATCATTTTTGAAATTTCATTAATAATGTCTATGAAGTAGCACAATTTATTAGATGAACAATTAGGGGATCATTGATCAATGATTCCTTATTATTACAATGTAATGCATAAGTTGCTTAGTGTTTAAAACAAAGACAGTATGCAAGAGTATTTTTAGTATTTGTGTTTTGTAGTAGCAAAGAAAGGTGGCACTGGCAAGTCCCGTGAAGAACTGGCTCTGGAGAAAAAGAGGGAGTTGGAAAGGAGATTACAGGATGTAAGTGGGCAGCTCAATTCAACCAAGAAACCTCCCAAAACCAAAGGTAAGAGATTAACCTTCATATTAACAAATGAAAAGTGGATGATCCAGGTCCAGTGTGAGACTACTGTACTGACTTTAGTTGACTAAATTAATCATTTACTTAAAAAAATATGTACATTTCAAACAAGCAAGATATTATCAAAGCAAAAGGATGTCGTGAGTCAAGGCAAAAGACAATTTGAGTTTGTTCTTAGAATTCCCTGTCATGCAGCTGGTCAACACATTGCTTAGTTGCTTGTGACATGATTTTGTAGCTTTAACTTATGGTTTAGTCAGTTTCGCACTGGAATCATGTTTTACTTTGATTTGTTTAGATTACTTTTGAGAGAAGACTCACATAACCAGTACAGGGTTAGCCTTCTATATGGCAGATTATGGAGAGATTTCAAAGATGTCAGGATAGGTGCCAATTGCCCAGACAAAAAACATGCAGACATAAATGAATAAAGAAATGTATTATAACTGGTGCTAGTTTTAGCTACCACAGTCGTTCTGCTTTCCCTGTGGGTGTTGACATAGTAGGGAGTGCACTTCTTTTGACATATATTTGCAACAGGTCTTGATGTTTGCTGTGTATTTCTTTTGTGTGTGATATTTTTATTTCTGTAGTTTGAGGTATAAATTGCATAGAGTTGCACATTATGATGACATTATGAATTGCTATTTTGTAAGCTTTATTGTTCTCTCTTCTCTCCTCCCCCCCCCCAGTGGACAAACCCAGTGTGGCAGAACCTCATGCTATGGCATCTCGTCTTAGTGCCAGCAGTTCTAGCTCTGACTCTTCCTCTTCCTCCTCCTCCTCCTCCGCCTCCTCCTCAGACTCTAGTGACTCAGACTCAGGTTGAATGAGCATTTAATAGAAGTGGACACACTTGCATGCACATGTTCTACTGGACTGACAAAAGAGCCACCATTTTGTAATGCACTGGATGGCGAGGAACTGGAAATAGTGGAAGAAGGTAAATTAGCAAAGGATTAATGAAAGTTTTCCAGGTATCTATGTTCATCCAAGTTGGTGGATGAACAGAGTAGCAATGCAAAAATAAATGCTCTTGCTGCTGGAAGAGAGGAAAAGTTTTGAAGGAGGGATGATTCTGAAATGTTGTGTGAAGAGGAATGGCATGCTCCCTTTTCTGCTGGAACTTAATTGCTTTGTTCATCTCTATAAATACACACATACATATTTCTGTGTGTATGTGTGTGTATGTATATGTATATATTTGTTTCTTTTATAAAGAATTTAAACAAATTCCCTAGTGGGGAACATCAGAATTGTCTTGGGTGGATTGATTCTTTTTTTCTTTTTTTCTTTTTTTTTCTTCTTTTTTTTAAAGCTGTTTTCATAAAGAATAAGATAAGGGGTAGAGCTGTTGTCAATTTTGTTTTATGAGTGGGTATGTATTTGTGTGTGCTTGTGCTTTATATTCAAAATTCCAACCTAGTTATGACAGACTTGCCCATACAAAAATTGAAGTAATGTTTTGTAGCTTGACCCTAAATTCTTCTTTTGAATAAACTTCAACAATTACATTTTGGACCATGAAGACTTCAAAATGGACTATTGAAGGTGCAATTGATCCAGAAGGATTCATGGATCAAACATACAGTTTGCTTTACTATAAAACTATAGCTATACAAGGAAAGGAATTTTTTCCCTGAAAATATGTACATATGGAGAGTCATACAGCTTTTGAGTATGTATGCAAACCACCATGTTTACTGCTTTTTGCTGTTTTTCCTTTGTATTTCTTCTTTAAATTTTTTTCTCTCTACTGTTGTATCTAGTAGCTTTCCCTGTTTATTATGACTTTTACTTGTTAGATTACAAAAATGCCACCCTCACAACAAACAACTCCACAAACCAAACATAAAGCTGAAAGCATCATCTGAATAGGTACTTTTTACGTCAGACTTTTCATTTGAAAAGTTGTCTTAATAAAAAAGATGTGCTGTTCATAAAATAATGTTGATTTGTTTTTCTTACTTTTGTTTTTGATTACATTGTATATAGAGTAAGTCGAACAGCGTCCCTCAACGTTATTAATGAGAGAATCAGAGTCTCTATCCTGGGTTAGTATATGTAAGTTTCTATAACAAAACATTTACTTCATTTAGTGTGTACTGAGTCCATGTTAAAGATTATCAACAGGAGTCAGCTAATCATGTTCGTTTGGTTATGAATAGCAAAACACATAATCAGTACTCTCATTAGAGTTAATAATACAGGGGGAAAAAAAGGTTTACAGAACTAATAGTTTGAGACCAACCTGTCACATCTGTACCTGCAGTTTGCAGGAATGATCATGAGAGGTTCTTAGCTATTGATCTGTACCCTCTGCAAAATATTTCCTGCTACATATAGTATGTTTCAGTTTCTGGTTACACCTATGTTTTGAACCCTAGCATTATTTTATTTATTGTCTGCACTTTGTTTTGGTATCTGCTTGTTTTGGACAGGTTTTTGAAAACCAGGTTCTGGATTGTTTAACAAGACTTCTTTGTTATTGTGCTACTTTGTGAATAAACCCTTCTGATGGATCCAGCCAAAATATCTGAGTCTTCATCACACATTATAAAATAAAAGTAAACAAATAAATATGAAACGATATTTTTAACTCCCTTAATTCTCCATGTGTCTTGGTTAATGCATTACTGCCTCAAAAACATTGTTTTATGTACGTTTCTATCATATTTTGTTATAAAATTATTTGTGTCTGGCATTTTCTTTCACTTTGTGGACTGTTGATTCCAGTTTTTTTCCTCTTCACTTGATCACTCTCTTAAACTTTCTATGTGCATCATGCATATGTAACAGATGTCGGCTCATTAAAGGAATTGTGAGAAAAAGGAATGTTAAGTTTGCTGCACATTGTAATCTGAATGTCAGTGAGATATTTTTTGTAAGGTCCCAAGTGCCAAATAAGTCCGATGAGAAATAACTGACATTACTGACAATGTTAAAGTTTGCTAGTAACTAAAATAACTGGTTAGTCATTAAGGCGGGGGGAACCCCGTCGGTTATGAGTACGTGTAATTAAGCGCGAGGAATGGAGCAGTATGAAAAAAGGCACAGGCTAAAGTGTGGGTGGATGGCGTTTGGCAAGTGTTTTCGTCGGCGCTAACAGACACGGGAAAATAGCAGTGTTGCAGCTGTAAGTGATTCGGGAGTTTTCTTCTTAACGTGACCCGGTCCCGGGGCTGGTATGGAATCGTGATTTGTTTAAAGTGCTGATGTATTTGTTTTATATTCAATTTAGCAGCAGAATGAAAGGAGAGCGGTGGGGAAATTAAAAATATTTTAAGCGAGTAAGCGTAATTTCGGTAAATCAAATATGGTGTAAGGTGATATGATATTTAAATATAATGTGTTTTAATGTTTGTTGATTTGGGATTAATTTGTTATGGTGTGGCATAATCTGCTTTGTATTTTGTGCGCAGCGGGCTGTCACGTTTGTTCCCGCTATGAGTGTTTCCTGATTCTATGAGCTTTTGTGAGGTAGAATTTTATGGCTTGGTGTTATTAGGTGTATTTAATTTTATTGTAATTAACTTTATGGTTCTTAAATTGTATTAATAAACCTGTAGTTTGCCCTGGCACTGGTGGTGTTGCTTTTTAAAAGGCCTAAGGTGGTACCTGTTACAATTGGTTCCTGCAACTTCTGTATTTGACATGGAGTCAACTCCTGGAGGTTGTCTTGTACAGGCACTGCCAATGGTTCAGAAGTCTTAGACTTCTGGATTATGCTTGGCTTTATTTCTTTTACATGCAGCTCTCCCTCTGTTTATCCTATTTAATTCTGCCATTCATGCACTTGGGAACAACTTTATAGCCTTCTTAAGCAACTTCGCTGGAACTGTCCAATCAGCTGCATAAGTTAGGATATTTGCAACCAGTATATCACATGGGAAACCCAAACCTGCATCAGGCTCTACCAACACTCGGCACCTTGTTTTTGGAGGAATCCTGAACTTACCAACAATGACCTACTCAGACCCCCCCCCCCCCCCACAGCTGATCTTCCCATTTGGACCCACACAATACTCTTCTCACTCAGTCCTCACTAGGACACAGCTTAGGCTAGCCTTCCCTGCATGTACTCTATTAAGTTCTAATATATGGACACTCTTCAAGTCAACAAACAGTATTATAAGCTCTCACATTCATCGCCAAAATAACTGGTACCATTTTTCTTTTTTTTGTACCAGGATGGCTGACATTCAGCACAAAAAAACGCATTTGCCCAGCCACACCCTCCCCATAATGTTGACATTAAACAATGGACAATTGAGAACATTTGCCACTTTTAGCTGTGTCCATTTAACTGGTGATACACCTGCACTATTGAGAGCATCCTCACGGGGAACATCACAGTCTGGTTTGGGAACAGCACCAAGCAGGACAGACAAGCACTGCAAAGGGTAGTGCGGTCAGCGAGCGCATCACTCACACGGAACTTCCTGACCTGCAGACCATCTATTACAAGTGGTGCCAGACCAAGGCCAGGAGGATTGTAAAAGGCCCCACCCATCCCAACAATAGGCTCTTCTCTCTGTTGATATCAGGGAAGTGCTTTCACTCCCTGAAGACCAATAGAGAGAGACTGAAGAGGAGCTTCTTCCCACAGGCCATTCGGGCTCTGAATCAGGGAAACTGATAAAGTGTGGGGACCACCACCACCATGTGACTGTAAATTTGTAAGATGGAATTGTACATTGTGTACATACACATATATCCATATATACATTGTACATTGTGTATATATACATATTGTACATACATTTGTTACATATATTTTTGTATATATATAGATATATATTTCCTTATGCACCCCTGTTTTTTTTCCTCAGTTTGGAAAGAACACTCTCAAACCATTTCACTGCGAGTTATACCGTGTATGACTATGTACGTGACAAACCAAACTGGAACTTGATAGAGAACTCTGTCCCCTCAAAGTGTTCTCTGAAGTAATTCTCAGATCCTGGCAACCTCAGACCGCATATCACAAAGGAAATATGTCTTCATCTGTTGCAACATGTGTAAAAAACTCCCAAATGCATTGTCTAGAGAAGGTCAGGTCTGCTCACCACTCATGAGACAATTACACCTGCAGAAGCCATATTGGCTGTCTCCTGTAGGTCATATTTAGCCTCATCCTGTTGTGGCAACAGCTGCTGCATTTGATATAGACTCTGCTCCTTTACTTTGATTGGATACTCAATTTGTGTGACCAGGCTGATCACGGGCAAAGCAGATGAGTGTTCTGTCACCATCTTTCAGTTGTGGTCTCTTTGGTCTAGCAGGCAATATGCCAAGACACCATACTTCTTGCACTGTTGTGAAGAGTTCCTCCTGTCAGGAAGCTAGTTTCTTTACAGCCTCATGAAGTTTTTCAAGGGTCAGTGGAAAGGACATCCTCTTCAATGTCCAACAACAGGCATGGGCACCTCTTCCTCTTCAGACTATGGAATAACAGCTTTCATAAGGTCCAAGAAAAACTGAGAAGGCTGCTCCTTTTAGATCCCGCTTCATCTCCCATCATAGAAAATCATCTAGAGACCCAAAACTAGCTGTTGTTTTAACATTTATGTCAGAATTAGAAATGCATTCTGGAGTCTCACTTTATAGAACCTCTCCTGTAGAACACTGGTATACATATGATTATGTTTGCCCAGGCATCTGTGTCCTGTCATAGAAATCCTTGAGCCTGGTACCAATGTGAACTTTGTCAGCATACATCAGCTAAAGAATTTTAAAGACTTTGTTCACATCAATCATCCCTCTGTATATATTTCACTCAGGCAAGATGTTGTCTGATTAGCTCTATCTGATCCTCCTCATGGACCTTGGCTACCCTAAAATAGGACGTCATGAACATTACCCACTGTTCTCATGGGTGGGGAGGACACCCACTGAAATCTGGGCATTTTCTTTCTCTTGGGATATACATGGCCACTGGGGACCTTGGTACACTGGCCTACTGCTCAGTGAGTTTTTCCATGAACAATACCCCCCTTTGATATTGCTGGGTTAACTCCTAGAGCACTGTCTGCTGTTCTATTTTAGCTAATTGCTCTGCTATCTTGGTCTGCAGGGCTGCAAACTGCCTGCATAATTCCTACATTGCCAATTGTAAATGAGGCTGGTGAGAAAACGGACTCCCCCTGTACTTGTGTCAAGGCTAATATGAGTTAAGTGTAATGGTGAGTGGTTAGGAGGTGGTGGATGCATGTGCAGAGAAGAGCAAGATTTATTAGGGGCAAATCCAGATTCAGAGTCGTAATAACAGTCCAGGGTCATTGAGCCAATACAGAAAGTAAGAGGATACATGATTAAACAAACAAAAACATACAAAGGCAAACAGGGGAAGCAGGCTATAACAGAGGCTAGGAAGAACTCAGAGGCTAAGACTAGGATACACAGAGTACAAACTTATGGCCATACAGATTCAGACATTCAATGAACAGCAAAGACACAGGGCACAAGCCTGAGTTTAAATACATGAACTTAACAAGACTAGAAATGAAGAACAGGTGTGGAAAACCAAATGACAGGCAGAGAAAATGAAACTATGGAATGGAACCAAAACACAAGGCAAGGAAGCCATGGAACAGGGAAGCTAGGAGGGACTAACTATGACATTAACACTAATTAACCAATGTTCAGGAAATTCACCTGTTCATGATGTCAAATGTGGCCTTGTTCTTATCTTATACCAGGCTTGCGGTAGTCATCAAAAATAATACTACTGTCAATGAAAATGAAAATACAGTAATTTTTTCCACTTTGTTCACTACCATCTCTCTTCTGTCTTGATCGTATTTTACCTCTTACCTTCTACCTTTTAGAATTTCCAACACACCTATCCTCTGTCACATAGACAAAAAAATTGAAAATTAGAAAGGGAACAAACTCAATTCAAAAGAAAAGCGATGCAACAATAGAATTGTAAACCAAGGTTCCTACACACATGATTGAGCAGGAAGTAGTCACACTTGCCTGGTCCAATTTATAATTAACATCTATCAAGTAAGCATAATCATTGCTTTAACCATATGTTCTGTAGATCTTAGGAAAGAAAAAGAAAAAAAGAAATCAAACACTGTGGCAACTAGAACATAAACAGAAAAGTATTGGACTTGAAAAAGGTGTTTGCTATGGTGCAGCATCTCCCAGTGAAGGAGACTTTGCAAAAAAAAAAAAGCTCATAATCTAATTTTACCATAGACTGAGCAGGTTATGTCCTTTTCAATGTCACACTGTATACTCAGTAATTTAAAAGTTATTTTGTTTTCACTCACATTTGTTTTTTGTCAGTGATGAATGATCTGTTTAAACTGACCTCATCTCTATGTTCTGCAATGATTTTACTTGGTAATTTTAACCTACGTACTAGGTTATTATAATTTAACTGTAATATTAACTTAGTATGTACGTTATTACTAGCTGTTCCTTTTCTTATGAATTGTTGTCTGCTCTGAATTGTTTTCAACCTCACACAACATGTAGATTTTTCTACCCATATCCATGGTCATACACTGTGCTTACTGTGTTCTACTGGCTTCATGACTGTTAGTGTTTTCCATTCTGTTATTGGTATTTATGATCACAGACTCATCAATTGCTCAACCCCCTGTGTTTCACATCCCATGTACTACTGAACAGTGTCAAGCTTTCCTACACTTTTACAGTGATAAAGTAAGATCTATCAACATTTTCCCACTACTATTTAACCATCCATCTCGTTTTAATCTTTTTCTATAATACCAGTATAGATCCTATTTCTGTCTCTGAACTTATTACCAAATCTAGCGCTTTATCATGTCAGCAAGACCCCACCCCTACCTCTCTTCTCAAGCTCTGGGCGCATGCCATCTTTATTTCAATTGCTCATTTGATGAATGCAAGCCTGTCTACTAGTTTTGTTCCTTTTACTCTCAAAATTCCAGCTACCACACCTATTTTGAAGAAACTCATTTCTCTTAGTACCTATACACAAATCCAATCTACATTTTAATAGCTACATTTATGTAAAAAAAAAAAATTGTAGCCGTGGAACTTACATCAAATCAAATCAACCGGGGATAGTATTGCAGAGGATAGTATTGTCAGTGTGAGTGTGGATATGCAAGAATACAGGCCATGCTGGAGTACTATGCACTGTTCAGCAGTCTGGTGGCTTCCTGTTTTCGAAATTGTTTCACACGAACACCACTGTGTAGGCATACTAGCTCTTACTGCTCTCTTACTGTTCTCTAAAAATATACATTTTTAGACATAACTATAATTAACCTGGAAATCAGCAACCTCCACCAGACATCCAATACTACTCTATCATCAAAAACTACATCCAAAAAAACTACCTAAAACCGTAAGTCATGTTAGCATTTTTCTTTTATGACCATGGCCACTTCCTGTTCTTCTTAATGTGCAGAGTGCAGCATGTTTAGCTATTCTTCATTGTTAGTGATAGTTTTATCTGTGAGAAGTGTAGATTAATTGCTAGACTCATGGAGAAGATTCTAGCACTAGAGGTGCGCATACAGACCTTAGAAAGTGTTAGATGCTCTGGATACCTTATGCAAAGTTAATGAGCCCTCAATTCTGCAACAGTCCGAGCTTTGGCTCCGAGAGCACCGCGCCCCTCCCATTCACTGGTCCAACAGGATTTTGTCCCTCTCAGCGTGTCACCTGCTAAGATGCCTGTTGAAAAGGTTCTAGTTATAGGGGACACATGAAATTGGCTAGGCTTTTAGGGACACCAGCAGCATTAGTTAACCGTATACCGAGGGGCCACAATGCTGGATATTGCAAGTAATCCTAAGGTCTCAGGCAAGCAGAGATTATCTAAAATAGTCATTCACCTAGGAGCTAATGATATACACCTTCGCCAGAATTGCAGAGGTGTTTTAATTAGTGAAGGTGATGTCTGATGCCATAGTTTGCTTTGGTTCCATCCCAGTGCATTGCAGCAATATCACTTACAGCCGGTTATTTTTGCTGACCTGCTGGATGTCCCAAGTGGTGCTCACAAAACAATGTTGGGTTCATAGATCATTGGACCAAATTTGAGGGCAAGCCTGGACTTTTAGAGTGGGATGGTATCCATCCTACTAGGCAGGGCACTGATCTCCTCTCTACTAACATAAGTCACAGACCTAGTTAATCTTTGACAATCCAGAGTAGAGGCCAGGAGCAGACAAAGTGGCTAAACCAACCATCTGCTATGAGGTATCGCCGAAGGTCCAACATATTGATGCTGTGTCTGTTCCCAGAGCTAAGCAGAAATACAGAAACCAAGAAAAACATGCCTAAATAGCCTAATTAGTATTAAAGTAAGTGACTCAGAGAACGGTGCCTATACCTTTGAACTAAAACTAGGATTACTAAATGTTAGATCCTAACACATAAAGTGCTAATAATAAATGAAATCCTCACAGATCATAGATTTAATGTATTCTATCTAACAGAATCCTGGATCAAACCAAATGAGTACATAGCTTTAAGTGAAGCGTTACCTTCCGGCTACAGCTATGTACACTGTCTTCGTCTAACTGGCCATGGAGGCAGCACTGCAGTTATCTATACTGACAAATTAAGCATAAACCAGAAAGCTGGTTATGATTTTGAGTCCTTGGAAATTTTTACTAACATAAACAATGCAGCCAGCGATAAGAAGTCTGTCCAGCCTCTTCCACTAATTTGGCATCTACAGCCCACCAGGCCCTTATTCAGAATTTATTAATCAGTTTGCAGATTTTCTCTCTAATCTACTCACTCTTGTAGAAAGAGCCATTATTGTTGGTGATTTCAATATTCACTTTGATAGTGCCAATGAGGTCAGTCTTTAGTACTATATTAGAATCAATTGGTTTCACCCAGTGTATAAGAGAACCCACACACTCTGGTGGACATACGCTTGACTTAGTACTGACATACAGTGTAGGCATAGAGAACATAATCATACTACCCCAGTCCGATGCCATCTCAGACTATTTGAACTACATTTGAACTACATATGAGCCACAATATAGTAACCTTGCCTCACTACCACACCAGACACAAGATCACGTCAGCCACTGCATCAAAATTTATTGCGAATCTCCTACACTTATCATTTGTGACTGGAATACCGTCAAACTCCAAGGAGCTTGATCAAATGACTGAATATTTATAATCAGTATTTCACTGCACACTCAATTATATTGCTCCACTTAAGAAACAAAAAAATTAGAGTAAAACAATTAGTAGATAGAACACAAATGGCATTATACTAATCTTGTCTTCCAGCTCTTTTGCTGATGTACACCTACCTCACCCCATCACAGCTGCCATGGCACCTCCCACAACTGTAGCCCACCACAACTCCATCCCAGCCAACTACTTCTACATTGCCCTTGATGGACGTTCTCATGTGGGATGGGTTTTGGATATGCACACAACAGAGACCATACTAGGACTACTAGAAAATCAGACAAGACACTGATTGCTTATTTCTTTTATTATTATTTTTTCTCTCTCTCTCTCACTAGTTATTCTGCTGCTTATTATTTATATTTTTGCTATTGTAATGTCCATTGTTGGCCAGAGGAGGATGGGCCCCATCTGAGTCTTGGTTCCCCTCAAGGTTTCTTCCTCATGCTTTAGGGAGTTTTTCCTTGCCACTGTCGCCCTTGGCTTTCTCACGGGGGGCTTGGACTCAGATATGTGTAAAGCTCTTTTAGGATAACAGCTGATGTAAAAAAACACAATATAAATAAATGTGACTTTGACTTTGATGGCCTGTATAAAGAACCTGTCCCTGAGGCGGCTGGTTCAGGTTTGTATGCTTCTTAACCATCTGCTGGATGGAAGCAGCGAGAACATACCACAATATTGGTTAGACATGGATGAGTGGGGCCTCATGGATTTCCTCATACAACATTTGGTGTACAACTCCAGGAGTAATACAAGTTCAACCCCAGCAATGTGTTGGGCTGTCCTCACCACCTTCTGCAGAGCTTTCTAGTCCAATGTGGTGCAGTTCTGGTTCAGGTTGTGATGCAGCCTGAAAGGATGCTTCCCACAGTGCAGCTGTACAATGTCCTGAGGATGCTGGACCTCCACAACCTTCTTAGATAGAAGAGATGCTGTTATGCCTTCTTTACTACATTATCTATGAGAGTGGCCCATGTAACATCCCCTGTGATATTGTATGTCAAGGAACAGATCTTTTCTACTCTAGTGCCAATGATGGTACTGGGCACATGCTCCCTTTCCTGCTTCCTAAAGTCCACAATCAGCTCCTTGGTCTTAAATATTTCATATCACAGTACTGAAACTTCCCTCTTGTGTGTTGTCAGTGTGTCATTAACCTTTTGCTGCCTGCTGATGTTGGACATCTAAATATTGTTTCTTCTAGACTTAAGTATGCATTTAATCACAGTGTACTGTTTTCCATTCTATCTTCTATTGGTATAAAAGGGTTACTTTATATTTGTTTAGGACATACCTTTTGTTATGAACCTCCATCTAGGCTTGGCGGCCGTAACAAGGAAAAGGAATTATAAATGGCTAATGGAACAGATAATGGCACTGGTAAAGAGTAATAAAAATCAAGGGAAGCACAAATGGTGGTGTCTTTCTTTAATGTATTAGTGTATAATACAAAGGGTTATTATTTACATACAAGTAAACACACTGGTACAACTGCTTCAGAAGTGACCCAGGACAAAACAATAAACAAGACCCACACTAATGAAAGAAAACACACTAAATAATCCTAACACAAAAGAAACATACAGAAGACTACCCTCACTACCTAACATATAAACAGAGGGAAAAAAACTAAACTAAAACTAAAATGGCAGCCACTTCTTACCACCAGTATCCAACCTCAAAGTACCATATAAAAACAATATTTACACTACATAATATACGACAGCAATCTAAGCAGGAGGGATGAAGCTACAATTCAAGGTCCAAATAGGGAAAACAAGGTCATACACGAGTATCAAAGCCACAATATAAATCAAAATCTCACAAGAGTAATCACAGCTCAAACACCACAAGTTTCTGCTCTATTTCTCTGTTCCTCCTTATCTCTCCTGAGAGGGGCCATTAAAATATGGCTGGCATGAAAGCCGAGCAAGGAGTGGGGCGGAGTCTCGAATGGGGAAATCCCGGCAGTGAACCTGGAACATGCACAGACACAATACAACATACACACATATCCATCTTTCCATAACACTTTCCAATAGAAAACAGTCTGTCTCCATAGGAAAACAAAAGGCATTCATTTCTCCCATAACTCAAGATGTTCCCCTTGGATCAGTTCTTGCCCCCCCACCTTTAAAATGTTTTTAAATATTCATGTTGCCCATTGGCAGAGGTGGGTAGAAGTGTGCTATATTTACGATGGTATAATTATAATTAAGTACCTTTTGGGACAGATTGTACTTCTAAGAGTTGTTTTATAAGAGGGTAATTTATACTCTTACTCAAGTATATATGCAAAATCCAAAATGTACTTTTACTCTGTTATATTAATCGACGTTCCTTCTGTTACATTTGAAAATTATTTTTTATATTTCATGTTTTCCTACAAGCTGTCAAGTGTGGGAGGGTTAGTGAAATCCCTAAAGATGATCGCCGAGTACCACGGCTTTACTTCAGTAAGTTGGGTGGGTGGGGGGAGAGAGAGAAATGCATGCCCCATATTGAGGCATATATTCAAGATAATAAAGATTATAAAGGTTTCAAAGTTTTACTAATGAATGTTTTAATTCCCTTTATATGTTGAAATTTATTTTGCCTACATACAGATGCAGTTGTTAGCTAGGTAACGACGGATATCTAGCTACCTAGCCAGTCAGTCTGACTAATCGGTCGCCCATTGCAATGTAAATACAACGAAAAGTAAAATGTCAAATACATTACCTTGGAAAAGAGCGCAGAATATTCCCAGAAACTGTATTAATCACAAAGTGATAATCAAATCCAGTGTGATGCTTGTGACTTCTGTTATATGCACAATACTAGCTGATATGAAAAACCTCATGTAGTTTAAACATAATGCATGCACTATATAAGACAAATACCCAGAGCAAAGAAAAACAGCTCTTTATTAAATGTTTTTGCATGCTGGATCCAATCTCTTCCCATATGAAATATAAAATTATCTTTCTTACATTAAAAAAAACTGCTCCTAATTATCTTTCTGAACTCCCTCATCTTTAAAACACTTATTGCATTTTTAGATCTTCTGTTAGTAATTTGCTCACTGTACCGTACACTAGGTTGTTGTCTATGAATGTCAGGGTGCTGCTGCAAAAAAAGTGGAATTCTGAGCATACTGCATGTTAAAAGATTTTTGCTGTATTTCGCCATCTAGCGGACTTCAAGACGCTTGCAGCTAATCATGGCGGCGCCCTGTCGACTTCTATCAAGGTTGGCGGTTGTGTCAGGTTAGTTGTTAACCGTCCCATTTTTGTTATACTGATTGGGAGATGAAGGTTTTTAAACAATAAACACTTTTTCCACGAAAAAAAGGTTTATTCGAAAAGCATCTTTGTATTTTAACAGCTTGTTGAAATCTTGTAAAAGGCTAAACGGTTCAGGGAGATAACATCTGAATATATGTTGTCATATAAACTAAACTATATGTTGGCCGTTTAAATGTGAACGATATTGCTAGTTAAAACATCTAAACATCTAAACCTTTAAGTAGGTTGCGGTAGCTCATATGCTATCTAAGCTAGCACTCGTGAAATAATTGGTGCTGTATCAACAAAAGGCCGTCGCACAATCGTAGTTGTTACTAAGCATTTGTAAAATAACTTTATTGTAGTTTCCTCTTGGTAATATTGTAGGTGAAGTTTTTAGAGGGTCAAAACAATCTTAAATAAAGTCATTTTATGGGTATTGCTTTTTGGTTGTTTGTTTGTTCTTGGTTTTTTGACGTGGATATTGCCTTGTCATTTACAAGCATATTTCCTTGTCTTAAATCTGAAGGGCAGATCTGTGAAATTACTTCATTTTTACGCGCACACAACAGTTAACGTCTGTATTAAAATGTTATTATTAAAATAGCCTACTGCCAACAAATTACATTGCTTGGCGTAAGTTTTTTAAAATTGCGATTATTATTCATAATAGAATAATAAAATAATTAATTAAACACCGGATTATATTTATTCATTGTTTTCTGAAAGTAATACAACTGCTGGGGCTTTTATAATCTTTTAATAAAGCATTAGAGAGCACAACCTCTCTCATGGGTTACATTGCTTTATTCATCTTAATTTGCAATTTTCCTGAAATTCAGTTTAAATTTATTTCAGTTTTAGCATTTCAGTGATATGTAGGTTTCATACTTCAATTATATAGGATAAGAGTCTTTAGAAGATTTAGAAGGCTATAATGAACATAGGTCATGCCAAGACATCACCACATTGTTGCATTATTACAGTATGACAAATGTTGCAACCAAAAAAGCAATGTTTTCCTTCAGCAAGCTCAAACTGAGAGAGTGAAAGAATTTGGAGATCTGATGAGTAGAGGGGTGTTGATATGGAGATCTGAAGAGTAGAGGAGTATTAATGTGATATCCAGCATGTGGAAGGGCTGAGCTATGAAGTTTTTATTTGTTCCAACAGTAATGAAGTCATTTATATACACACAACTACACACAAAATACAAGATAAAATAACATTTATAGAAAACCAGTTTTTAATTATATTATTATTATTAATTATTATTCATTGTAGTAGTAGTTTTACTGTTATTATTAATTGATAGCAAAACAGAAAAAAATGAATGAATGCAGAAATATAATTGCTAGGAGATTCAGTAATGTTAACAGACATCACATTATATTAAATCAAACCAAATAAGTTCCTACAGCTTTATTTTTGCGAGACCATCTTACTTTAAATCTCGTAAGTTATACTGTGTTTGTCACTATATTAATACTGGCAGTATTAACCATTACATCTTTTACATATATGAATATGTTTTCTGCACTTAGCTATATCAAGGTACTCAGAAATCAATGTATCTAACATTATCTAGACAGCAATAAGAAAATTGTGTGTATTGGCTGCATTTGTAATATCTGGATGTGTTTCTAGTTACATACTGACCATATTTATCTTTTATCTTGACCATTATGCCGTTTACTTAGATATATGTGTAAGTACATATAATGCATTTGGCTTGCTATCCAGCTATTTTTCAGTCTATCTAGCCAGCAGTGAGTGATACCAGGGGCATTTGGTGATACACATTTTTTCTACTTGTTTCTACTGCAGTGCTCAGAGTCTAAGCAATATTTTCACACAATGACTGATCCTTTTATTTATTTATTTCTTTGAAAGTGCAGTCCTGGCTTATGAGCCTGCATTCCTAATGTTTTCTTTTGTTTGGAATGTACTTGTTGGATAGACAATATGTTCTAAGCAAAAAGAGAAACAAGAATACAGATATCTACCCATCTTTAGGGAGTAAAATACAGAAGGAACAGTTTACATAAATAACTTTTGTAGGCTCTTCCTTATACTGTTTCCACAAAGATGAAAGTGTATTCTCTAAAATGTCTTTTTTACATTTAGCATTAACTTTACTCTTGACTGAAACTATTGGGCCTAGCCCAACCACTAAATACCAGCCACAGATCATTATCTCTATTCCACCAAACATTACCAATAGCTCTATGCATTCTGGTAGGTAGCGTTTCCTGGTATTGCATGTAGTGATCCTAAGCTTGTGTGCAGCTGCTTGGCCATGGAAATCCAATTCATTAAGCTCCTGGTGCACTGTTCTTGTGCCAATTGTGCTTTCAGAGGCAGTTTGGAACTCTAGTGAGTGATGCAAAAAGAAGTGGGGCAATTTTTATGTGCTTTACTCAGTCCTGCTGTGCGAGTTTGTCTGGTCTACTGCTTTGTGACTGAGCTGTTGCATCGAGATATTTCCATTTTACAATATTGGCAATTACAATTGACCAGAGCAGATATAGAATAGCAGAAATGTCACAAACTGAAAAGGTGACATCCTATGACATTGCCAAATATAAAATCACTGCAACCATTCTGTTGCCAGTGTTTGGAGATTGAATGGCTGTGTGCTTGATTTTAAACACCTGTTAAACACCTGCAGTCTGTTTGTTTCAAACAACTGAACTCAATAATTATGAACTACTAAATTGGATTGACCTTCTGGCTCCTTACACTGTGCCTTGCACCATTTATGCAGAGAAGCCTCCAGAAGCAGTATGTGTGAAACCCTAACTTATCATTTTACATTAAGAAATAAGTTGTACACATTTGTTATACACATATTTCTATTTCCTTTCTACTTTCACTCATTAATAGTACAACTTTGACCATACTGCGCATATGCTGTTCCAAAGATTCCACCGCTCTGCTTAGGCTAAGTAGGCTGTTTCCACAGAATCTTGCAGCACATTTTCAATCAGAATACTTTTATTATGTCGAACAGGTCCAACTACTACTTGTTATTGCATTAAATACATTTTTGGTTGAGCAACAATATTAAATATACCCAGCAATTTTCATATAGCCCCATTGTGGCTTTTTGCAAAGTAGCAACATTTTTACTGAACTATTCCAGAAATATTTCAGCTACTAATAATTTGTTTAATTGGATTAACAGGTACAGTTCTGTATATTTGATTAGTGCAGGCCGGAGGTGGGTAATGTAGACAAATACTGTACTCAAGTAAAAGTGCTACTTCAAAATAATAAGTACTCAAGTAGAAGTAAAATTAATTTAAATTATTACTTAAGTAAAAAAGTAAAAGTGCCATGTGCCAAGCTCAAAACCACAGCTGCTGACCTGAGATTGAAAATCATGGCCAAGCTGCCAAGCTGTAGCAGAATACCAAGACCATGTGAAGTACCCGAAAGGTACTTGTGAATGCAGCTCTACAGGCAATTCCTAATGTGTCCATCACTGAAACCAACAAGCAACCAGTAAGGGCCTCTCGAAAGGGCAATTCTATTGAAGTACCATCCAACTACTACTATTACTAATAATCCAGCACGTAATAGCAGGATCCAAGATGCTAGCAGGCACCAGATAACCTGCCTCTGCACAACATGGAAGCTCTTGTCAGGCATCTTTTTGGCTAAGATAAATAGGCACATGGCTCAATACATTAGCGGGGCTCAAAAAGGCATTGGCAAGAACACCAGAGGAGCCAAGCACCAGCTACTGGTGGATAAAACACTCAAGACTTTAAGACCAGATAGACAAACCTGTGCACCACCTGGATTGATTAAAGAAAGCCTATGATTCAATGCCCCACACATGGATCCTGGAATGCTTGAGGCTGTATGCCATCAACAAGACTCTTAAGAGCCTTCATCATGATGATGAGGCTGTGGCAGAGGACCCTCGAAGCCAACTTTAAACCAATAGCACAAGTCACCATCAAGTATGGGATTTACCAAGGATTTACCGCTGTTGTTCTGCATCGGCCTGACCTCTCTGAATTAAATCATCACCAAGAGTGGCTACAGATACAGATAATGATGCAATTATTTGCCACTTCCTGTACATGGATGACATCAAGCTGTATGCCAGAAGTGAACAAGACATTTCACTGCGAGTTATACTGTGTATGACTATGTATGTGACAAATAAACCAGACTTGAAACTTGAAACATTGACTCTGTAATCCCTCTCATTGGGATATACAGCAGTGATATTGGAATGTCATTCAGACTGGATAAGTGTGGTTGTATGGTTATAAGGAGAAGAAGGTTGGTGAGAAAAGAGGGGCTCACACTACCAGAAGGTAATAAAACAGATGTTGAGGGCAGCTACAAGTACCTAGGAATCCCACAGGCGAATGGGAACCATGAAGAGGCCACAAGCAAAGCAGGTACACCCAAATAGCTACAAAGACTAAGGCATGTCCCGAGAAGTCAGCTGAATGAGAAGAACAGGATCAAAGCTATCAACACCTGTGCCCTGCCAGTACCGTGCTGGCATATTAAGATGGCCTAAGGAGGAGATAGAAGCCACTGACATCAAGACAAGGAAACTCCTCACAATGCACAGGGGATTTCATCCCAAATCCAGCACTCTGAGACTGTACTCATAAGTGGAAGGAGGGGGGGCCCCAAAGACTAGTCTTTGCCCTTATAGTTAGTTAGTTTGCTATTGTATATTTGTACATATTTCACTTTGTTTCATTGTTGTGTGTTCATTGTGGAATGACTTCCATTTTGTTGGGGGGGGGGGGGGGGGGTGGTCTCTGTTTTTCACTTAGGGAGTAAGTGTAGTTGTGTGCGTATTTTCTTTGGTCTGTGTAGGTTTAGTTAGCATCTTTTTATTTCTAGTGTATGTTGGTTTGTTATTTTGGCCTGGGTCACTCCTGACATTACATTCCAGTGTCACACTGTCTCTTTTACAATACACCGGCTATCACTGAACAATTTTTTTCTTTCGCAGTCTGTCTTCATTTACACTACACAATTGACTAGCCGTATTCCTCACACTTCCTGGTTCAGTCTGGAGCCTAGACAAGGGCGTAACACAGATAATAGTTGACTTGTAAGAGTATAATTGCTCTGTGGGGAATTATTACTCAACAATATCTGCTATATTCTTAGAAAAGTCTATAGTGAAGTATTTTTTTTTATGGTGATAGAACATAGAAAAAGGGCTGTATTTCCTAAATGGTCAGGCCAATATGGAAATAAATATCCTGAATTTTTTGATGGTCAGTTTTATAGTTACTGTTTCTTTTCTGCTGAACTGAAGTTTTAAAAAAGGAGTCACTTACAGTCATCCTTATGGGTTTTTGGTTTATAATCCAGTAAATTTCATGTAAAGTCAAAGTCAAGTCAAATTTATTTATATAAGGCTTTTTACAACAGCTTTACAAATGTCCAAGTCCAAGCCCCCAGTGAGCAAGCCAAGGGTGACAGTGGCAAGGAAAAACTTGTTAGAGCATGAGGAAGAAACCTCGAGAGGAAGCAAGACTCAAAGGGGGGCCCCATCTTCCTCTGGCCGACAATGGATACTACAATAGCAACATTATAAACAATAAGGGGCAGAATAAGTAATGATAGAGTGAAGAAAAAAAACATTAAAAAATAAGCAATCTGTCTATTCCTGTATTCTACAAGTCCTAGTCTGGTCTTGACAGTGTGCATTTGTTCGAAATCCCTCCTGCAAGAGAATGTCCATCAAGGGCAATGGAGAAGTAGTTTGTAAGAGGTGGAGCTGTGGTGTGCTACAGCAGGGTGCATTAGGGGGTGGTGGGAGGAGCCATAGCTGCTGAGACGGCTTGAGGCTCAGTAACAACATGACGTCGGGATAGCTGTACCTTGGCAGAAAGAGAGAATAGATAATTATAAGAATAGAGCCAGATAAAAGGATAGACCCAGAAGGAAACACAGGCAAGAGGGCACCTTATGACATCAGCATTCCTGCCTTTCTCAGTCAGCAAACTTGAGTGACAAAAGAGAGATGAAGTGACAGCATTATAACATCCCAGTTTACCATAACTCTCAATGCCCATGGACCTCCAAATCTACACTTTTACCTAAGATGGGAATTAGTTAATAAAATGCTTGACCATACAGATAGGCTTTCAGCCTAACCTTAAATATTGAGACAGTCTGAGAACATTTACAGGAAAGTTATTCCATAGTGTGGGAATTTTATAGTCTCTGCCCTCTGTGGTAGATTTTCTTATTCTTGGTACTAGTAAAGAGCAAGTAACTTTTGATGTAAGCAGACGTGGTGGGTCATAAATCAATAGGAGCTTTTTTTTCTCCATCTTTATTGTTATTGTAAAGCAACCTTGAGTCTGTGAAAGATGCTATATAATTTAAATGTATTATTATTATTATTATTATTATATTATTCACGAACTCATTACTACTATTTGATGATGTAGTTTGAGCATTGGTTGCAGTTAGATGTGCAATTGTACTAAATAGAAATGTAGGGGTTTTGTTATTTTCTATTAGGGTCGAGAGATAAGTAATAAGTACCTTTCTATACTTGAGAAGGCTCTCCTTCCATGTGAACTAGAAGACTACAAAGTTTAGTGTGGCGCCATTTACGTTGTATTTAATAACTGTTCTGGTAAAAAATTGCAAAAGTACCATGGTACAATTTTTTTTTTTAATTCTTAAGTGGAGTAACATCATTGACTGTACAGTGAAATACTGATTCTAAGCATTCAGTCATTTGATCAAACTCTGGAGTTTGAGGGTATCCCAGTCACAAATGATAACTTTGGGAGATTCTCTATAAATCTAGATGCAGTGGCTGACATGATCGTGAGTCTGGTGTAGTAGCGAGGTGAGGTTACTATATTGTGGTTCATATGTAGTTCAAATGAACTGAGGGAATGGTCAGAGCTGGCATCAGACTGGGGTAGTATGGTTATGTTCTCTATGTCCACACTGTATGAAAGTACTAAATCAAACATATGGCCACCAGAGTGTGTGGGTTCTCTTTTACATTTGGTGAAACCAATTGATTCTAACATATGACAAAAGGCTTGATCTCAGAGGGTCTTTGGCACTATCAAAGTGAACATTCAAATCACTAATAATAATGCTCTTGTTCATGTAAATCTGTAAATTCAAGCACAATGTTGTCTATGTTGTCATTCAATTTTTTATGGGATATTCAAAGCTTGTTAAAATGGATTCCACCATATTTTTCTTAAGATTGAATGCTCACAGATTATTTTGACTTACTTCTTCTTTTACCAAAAGTTTAAAATTCATTTTAATGAGTGAAAAGACTTCAATTTTTGGGGTTGGACCCCAAAATATTATTCTTTTTATTTGAAAAAAATGTTTGCTGTTTTTGCAGGAGGAGGCAGTGGCATTGGAAGAGCTGTATGCCAGAGGTTTGCTTCAGAAGGTGCTTCAGTAGTTGTAGCTGACTGCAACAGAGAGTCAGCCTATGAGACACTTGAACTCCTTTCGCATGACCACAGAGGACAGGAACATATGGTTCTGGGAGTGGATGCATCATTAAAGGATAGTGTGGAGAGACTACTGAATAATATACAGGTCTGAAATCAAATAATTTACTATGGTGATGTGCATAATTAATTATTTTTGGAATTTCTACATCAAATATTTTCAGAAATGTATGTCCAGTGGCACTTTCTTTTTAAACTTTTACTTGAAATCCCAGTAATGGCATAGTAAGTAAAAAGTAAAGTAGCAAGTAAAAGCCAACACCCTCTTAAATTGTTAGCTACTGTGAAATGTGAGAGATCTAGCTCTTAAATGGGAAATGGTGTAAATAACTTGGGAGAAACTTTTTTTTTAACCAAAATAAAAAAGGGAAATAATGAATTTATTACTTATTTATGGAATTCCAGAGTCATTACTTCCAGCCACCCTCTGTGTGTGTGAGTGCTGCTGGCATTACACAAGATGGGTTTATACTGACAATGCAGGAGGAGGACTTTGACAAGGTCATTCAAGTTAATCTTAAGGTAATTTCCAATGTGTAATGCAGTGCCAACAATGCAGTTTCTTTCAACAAGAATGATGATGGGTTGACATCAATATGAAGGGAAAATAGAGTAAACACTTTAATGTATGTCAGATTGCTCCATTTTTGCAAAGCTTTAAATTCAGTTACATTCCACTACAAATCTGGCAATGCAATTCTAGTCAAGGCAGGCTGGACAATACAAATTTTGAAAATCAATCTGAAAATAAACTGCAATTGTAAATGAAATCTATATTAGGTAACGTGTGTTGTAATGTGTTAAGTAGTGGTGGATAAAGAAGACAAATTCCATACTCGAGAAAGAATAGACAAGCTAAATACCCTTGATGTAATTTTAGTTGTGCCAAAATAGTGAGGTTTTGTACCTGACATAACAAAATACAAAGTACTTTGCTAAGATAAAAGTAAAGGTAAAAGTACAATGAATATCAAACTGTATTAAAGTTATTACATTATTTTCATGAACAGTTCATATTAAGGAGGCCTAACCTGTGGCTGCAGACAAATACACACAGACAAATACAGACCTGAGTATTTAAAAATGGCATTAATATTTCAAACATACCTTTTGAAATAAGGTCGGTGGACCTGCAGCATTCCACTGATCCCAGTCTCTGCAGGTGATTCAATATTAAACAAGTTGTACATTTTTTGCATGCAAAATTTGAGGTTGTATAGCTAAAGCTAGCTTTCTAGCTTCTATTTGGGTGAAACAGGTTAAACAAATCAGAGTTAAAGAGAACCTATTATACTCACTTTCAGTGTTTAGAATTGTATTTTTGGGGGTACTCTTTACTACTGATCCAAAACCACAATATTTTTCTCATACTGTACATCTCTCTCACCCTCTGTCTGAAATATTCTGTTAGAGCTCCAGATGAGTCCAGTCTGATCTGATTGGTCATCTTACCCACTCTAGTCTGACTGATCTACCATCTGATTGGTCAGCTTGCCCACTCTGTTCTGACTGATCAACCAACAGTGATTCCTTCCGTACATGTTCCACCCCTGTCTAGCAGTCTGCAGACTGCCACTTAGTGTGTTTGAAATGTTAGAAATCAACACAGTATTTTCCAGTATTTTCTAACCTGTTTGCCTATGAACAGACATGCAGTTCTTTGCAAGCAGAATGCAGCATAATCCATGTGTAAAGATACTGGGGGTCATAAGCAACTTATCTAACTGGTTATCAGAAGCTTACTGTGAGTTGTGACCATAAAATTACAGCTTGTCATAAAAAAACAGCCATATTTCCACACAGTTTTAGTAAAACTGGGTCTAAAACTTGGTTACAGTCCGCAACTCCACACTTAATCACTTGTAGTAGCTACCGTGTTTGCTTTAAACATCCCAAATCTTACCAATAATAATACTTGATGGTTGTAAACCTGGATTTTACATTTTGCCACACAACAGTGGAAATGCCCTGTCTTTCAGGAGTAAATTATGTGAAAATGCAGAATTTAACTGCACATGAGTTTTGAAGCAGTCCTCTATGAAGTGCCAGGTAAACACTAAAATACCTGAAGCAGTGGTAAAAATTTATTTAAACCACTCAACATGACTACAAAACTGAACAATCCCTTTCTGGCCTTTGTGTTGTGTGAGGGCATGCTGGTAGTTTACTGGTAGGTGGGCAATATTGGATGTATTATCTTATAACAAAGAAAATGACAGAAATTTCAACATGGTATTTCAGGTAGCTGAGAAGTAGGTTACTTTGAGAGAGTTACTCATTCTTGATAGTTACTCTGTGTACTTTGCAGACATTTTGGATGCACAAAAAGTTATATAACACTAAAAAAGAGGAAAATAAGAAAAGCATAATAGATTCCCTTTAAAAGGTGCACTACATTATGAATGCTTTGCTTGATTTTAAAGTACATCATATTCTTTCAATATAAAAACTTTTCAATAATTGTAATATTTTGAATGTTATATTAATATTAATTTTATGAAGACAGTTTAAAGTAGTCATGAAAAAAGGTTATAATTAATAACTGTCCAACCATGTTTGTTATTCCAACCTGAATTCAAGTGTGTGCATTGCTTAGCTGATGGCATCAAAATTAAAATAGTTCAGTTTTTAGAAAAATGTTCAGGGGTCTTTAATAACATTGCTCATGAATGTACTTTTTTTTTTTTAGACAAAAAGACAGTCAAAACAAAAGAGGCAGTGTTTATTTTAATACAACTGTCTTTCTCTGAACCATGCCAGCTAGTAATAAAGTGAATAATAATAAAGTCGATTGCTGTAGCCCACCACAGCTCCACCCCATGTTTGATGGATGTTCTTGTGTGGGATTGGTTTTGGACATGTGTACACCATGTACATCGTCGGGACCAGACTAGGACTTCTGAAAATCAGGACTAGACATTGAGTGCTTATTTTCTCATTTTAATTATTATTTATTTTTTTCTCTCTCACTACTTATTCTGTTCCTTATAGTTTATTGTTACTGTTGTAATGTCTTTTGTTGGCCAGAGGAGGATGGGCCCCTGTTTGAGTCTTGGTTCCTCTCAAGGTTTCTTCCTCATGCTCTATGGGAGATTTTACTGGCCACTGTCACCCTTGGCTTGCTCAATGAGGGCTCGGACTCAGACATTTGTAAAGATGCTTTGTAAAAAGTGCTATATAAATAAATTTGACTTTGAATTTGATAATGATTGCACTTCGTGTAGCACTAGTAGGTTAACCCACAATATCAAATAAGGTGTAAGTAGTTTATGCATCAACCATACTCACCCCACACTTCACATTAGGCTTGGGTGATAATGTAAATTTAAACAAACTCTTATTGTTTCAAGATTGTGATAAATTATATTATCTTGTTACAAATGTTTCATCTGGTTCTGTCATGTGACATTTTTCTGGCAATAGTTTGTTGAAGTGATATGCTGCATAGTGAATCTTAATTCTCGAAAAACAATGAATATAAATATTAATTAATATGTTATAGAAGATTAATGTAAATGTATATGTTACAGAATATGAATATTAATTAATATGTTACAGAAAAAAACTGCTTTTGAATCATATATATCCCAATAGTTGTCACGGAACGCACGGAACGCTCGCCTCCCGCGAGGCACGTGGTTTGGCCAGCCACAGTAGGAGTAGGAGGACTCGTTTGTGGCCACGCCTGCACACACCTGTACTTCGTTTTGTCTGTGTGTATTTAACCTCACGTCAGGGTGTGCGGTGTTGTTGGTCATTGTCGGCGTAATGTCTGAATGTAACGTGTTTATGTTAGATATATTCTTGTGTATCGTGTTTGTTTAACGTCATTCGTTTCATGTTGATCGTTTGTAATACGTGTGAATGCTGCTGTCGTTTATGTTAATAAATGTTCGTCCCTGTCGAGGAAGTCTGTGCGTCCTGCCCCTGGCCCTACGGCACTAGGGCCAACACACGTTACATAGTTACTGATTAAACGTTCATGCGGATGAGCAATTTAAATTCAGGGAGCATCAGAGTACTTGTGTTGAGATTTTCTTTGCATTTATGGCAATAAATGGTAACCTTCAAATTATGAACTTTGAAAAACAGGTACATCATCTTTAAGAAATGAGTAAATAAAATGAAATATAGTTTAAACCTTAAAGGTATTCATTGATTCATTTTAAATTTTTAAATGACAAAAATGACAACTAAAAATACAATTGTAATGAATGCAAAGATGAAGCAAGCTTCAGTCGTGAACATTTACACACTTGTTAATGTTGTTCCCACAATCCAGTGTCCAGACATGGTGAAATGGCTCAGTTAACAAACAGGGAGCAAGACATGGGTTTTACAAAGAAAAAACACAAACCTGAAATCAGACAAAACCAGCACTCACTTATACAGAATGGTAAAAAAAATCCTTGCAATGTTGACAGGGAACAGAGGAGTATAGATACACAAAAGTTAACAAGCTAAGCACAATCAACTTGAGAAAATTACGACAGTAATGACTAGGATAATTGATATTGACGGGGTGTAGACCAAGGCATGGCTAAGAAGTAAACAGGACATGGCAAGACTGATAGGACAACAAACAGAACTGGAAAAGAGGAGACAGGGTGGAATTGTGACAATACAAGCAAGATAGCAGACATATATATATATATATATATAAAGAAATGACAAAAGTTAATTGTGCAAAATTGCACTGTACATTTTGTAACAAAATTTTGGCCAAAAACCTTTTTTCACTACCTCATGCCAGTGCATTTACACATTTTTGCAAAGATGACTAGAATGCTAACCTTGTCAGGCTTAAGATTGTCAGCTGTCTGCTTTGTCAGAACTTTAATGAACTGTTAAAGCAAACTTTTGGGGAGCATTTCAGCCAGCTGTAATTGTGCAAGTTCTTATCAAATGCTCTTTTCTCTTTTAGGGTACTTTCCTTCTAACTCAGGCAGTCTCCAAGGCTCTTGTTGCTGCTGGTGCTACTAAGGGCTCCATCATCACTGTGGGTAGCATAGTGGGCAAGGTCAGTTAACCTGTTAAAAACTAAGAAACAGACAAACATGCATGCAAGCAATTTTGTTTTTAACCCACAGGCTAAACAGCAACTATACATATAGCAATAGGCCAAACAGCAGTAATACATAGTGCATAATACATAGTGCTTATATGAAGCTACAGTTTAAATACATATATTTCATTTATTCACAATTCATTATGACAGTACATAACATGCTGTCCACTGGTAGTAGATAGAGAAATATTATGCATTAGTGATCCTTAAATCTGAACTTTATTTCCATCTGTTTTTCTGTCTTTCTGAAGTTTTGTACACATTTGTTTTGTACACATTTTTTTTTTCATTGTAATTTAACATAGCCTTCATTTCTCTTTGTACTTGCTTGGCACCAGGTGGGGAACATTGGCCAGATTAACTATTCCGCCTCTAAAGCTGGAGTGGAGGGGCTCACTAGAACTGCAGCAAAAGAATTGAGCAGGTAGGTAGTTTACTAAAGTTCTGTATTATTAGAATGAAGTTTCCTAAATTGACTTTTCAAATTCACATTCTAGGGTTCATTACCAGTGTGAGAGTTATGATTTAAAAAAAAATTATATTTCAGATATGGGATCCGTTGCAACTGTGTCTTACCAGGGTTCATTGCCACACCTATGACAGAAAAAGTGCCAGAGAAAGTCATGAATAAGGTATGATATAAAAGTGTGTCATGCCATGTGTTACAAAATTTTTCTGTAGATATCTAACTAATAAATAGTAAAAAAGAGGTAAAACGACTGAGACAGACACAAGTCAGAGACTGTTTAAGTTTAAGAAGAATATTAAATCCAAATTTGAACACATATTTACTGCTGTGTAAACTTAAATATATTAAGCGATATGAAAGAATTCCATTAATTGTGCTAAACTAAAGGTAGGTAGGTTACTTGTATTTACTTGTGGGTTACTTCATTAAATTTTATTACTAATAGTGATACTAATATCACTAATAGTAATTAAGTAAGGTTAACTTTGTCTTTTCACCAGCCATACTACTTTTAGAAGGTCAAGTGTGTACTATTGATGGGATGTCCAGTTTATCTTAGAAAAAGTTTACTACAATGCAGTTACTCACCAGGTATTTTCTTTGAATGTGTGTGTATAGAAAGAGAGAAATTGACATTGTAGTAAAGCACACAGAGTTTCAAGAGAAACAGAAAATTTCGAACAGAGCACTTTGCTTGAACAGATGATGAAGGACCTCTGTCCGAAATGTTCTGTTTCTCTGGAAACTTCAAATCTTTCCTCAACCATCACCAAACTTCCAAACTGCCATCACTGCTCTAGAAAATAAATGATGTTTGTTACTTTTGTGATGGCATAGTATTTTAAAAGCCACAGCATTTTAACAGGTATTTGTTGTCACATTTACCATTTTAATATACTGTTTATATTTAATAGTAAAAATTAGTGTATGAACTCTTTACTTTTATAGAAGTAGGGAGAGAGAAATGTTTTAACCTTGTCATTTACTTCAAAAAGTTACAATACAATTGGATTGAGACTATATTATACTTTATATACAATGTTTAATATAGACTGTAATATTGTTTATTAGCGTCTTTATTTAGTTTCCTTAATATTAGGGTCTTCTTTTTATTTTATATTATAAAAAAATCTTTCTTGTCTTGGTCTTGCCCACATGCAGTCTCAGTCTAGACTTAGCCCAGAATTCGTGTCTGCAGATTTTTTTTTTTCTTGAGTCAGAGTCAAGACAATCTCTGTCTTGACTTTGACTCAACTATTACAAAGACTTGACTCAGACTCAGTGTTTCTCAGTCTGCATACATATACAGTTCTAATGGTCTTCAACACTACCCTCTTCTATTGACAGTGTGAATGAAGATGAGTCTTCAGAATAGCATGGAGACAATCTGTCATTAACTATAATCAGGCTCCTGATACTCCCAGAACTATTTAACTGAAAGAAAGCAACAGAAACAATACAGATATTGAAGCAATATGATTTTTTTAGATTAGCAAATATAGATTAACAAATGATCAGCCATTAATTAGTCTTAAATTGTGTTTAGTCCTTAGTAGCTATAACTCCACAGGCTTCCTTAATAAGAGAATAGAATAAATAAACTGGAGGTGATTGAAGTGGTTTTTCATTGTGCTTCCCATTCACTTTATTTTCTTTGGAAACATGGCTTGTATGGTCTTGTATAGGACAATGGGAGTGAGTGTGGTGTGAAGCAACCTGTGGGGGGAAAAAGGTTTTAGATGTTTTAACTTTATGTAAATGAAAATCTGTTGGTGGAATGTATCATGCCCATGACTGATAACTTGATAACTTTATAGTGCAACTCAGTTGGTAGTAGGTCTTTTCCTTATATAGCTCCTAATTTCTGGAGTAGGATTTTACATATTAAGAATGCTCTAAAGGGGTTTTAATCCCTTGCTGGCCTTTATTAAATTTATTGGGTGTCTTTAAAAATGTTATATTTAATCAATATTTGTAGTAATATTGGCCTACTTTATTGATGTACTTGATTAATCTTGAAAAAAAAGCTTAATATTATTGTCGTCATTACTATTAAATCATTTCATTTTGTAGGGAATGTTTTCATTAGAACCACATGGTAGTCAGAGAATCTTATTTAAACTGTTAGAGAGCTGGAGTTGCAAATGCTCATTTTGAAGTATACTTAAATACAATATTTATATCCATATTTCATATTTTATATAGATCACCCCATATATTCTGATGGGCAGGATGGGGAAGCCTACAGGTTAGTCCCCTTATCAATCTAAAATGTAATCTGTGCCCTGTCAAATTATTTATTAAAATATAAAACTCAATTTTTAAGTCCTTTTTTTGTCCTTGGTATGTCTTTGTAGAGGTTGCTGATGTTTGTGCATTTTTGGCATCAGATGATAGCCGGTATATAACTGGAGTCAGCATCGAAGTTGCAGGTGAAGTGTTTTTTTACTGCTTAATGCCTCTGCAGCGAGTAAAATCAATATGCCACATTTTTCTACTGTTGAATATGGAAATATACTAATTTTTAAAGTCCAGTATTTTGAATTTTACTTTTCTCCTACGACTTCTCTAGGAGGCCTGTTCCTTGGCTGATGCTTGGTATTCCACACTCCAATGCACTGATAAAATATCCAAATGTTAATAAAATATATGTACATGTAATTTTTTTGTCAACTGTTCTGATGTAAAAATGTTATGTAATTAAATATAAAACAATCTTATTTAAATATTTTTTAATAATGTAACAGATATTAATCTCCAATGTAGGATGTACAGTATATAAAGTCTGTGTGTTGGCAACATTGTTTTACATTAAAAACAATATTGCTAACAATATTGTGATACCAAATTAAATTTTAAGACTTTGGTGCAAGCAACATTTGACCATAATTTTGAACAACATCGTAAATAAAAACAAGTGAGTCATGAATGCCTTTTTTAAAAGATTATATATTACAGTATTGTCCTACTGAGAAGATCAAACAGACATTGTTTAATAATTCATAAATACTGTTGCATTTTCCATCCCCTTGTGATATATCAAGAAAAACAAACAAATTCACAATGTCTCATAAAATGGCAGATTGGCCATATTTTTGGTTATGTATAATTTTTATTGTTGATATTTGCCCTTCCTCCCACTTGTTCACCGTCCTCGTTGTGGCTGTTCATTTGTGGTTGCATCCCCATGCCTCAAGATTGTCTTTCTACAACTAAAATCCACTAAATCTCCACAATGTCTCCTATGTATTTCACAAGCAAAGAGTGTAATGTACAGAGAAAAGTGTACATAGAAGGCAGATTAATTGTCTCAGGTTTTAATGTGTAATGAATTAGAAAACTACAGGAAAAAAAATACAGATTAAATACCACATTTTAATTTGTACTGCAAGTGTTTTGGTCTTTAGTAATCTTGTTTGATTCTGTTAAAAAATAAATACATTAAAATAGTTTTCTATACAAATGGTTTCTTATGCACATTTCTAGACTGAACACGGCATCGATGACCTGAAAAGTGTTTTAATACTGATGGCCTTTAGAGGAAATAGCACCTTGATTAACTGCTGTCATTGAGTGCATGCTGGCAAATCTATACAAAACAAAACAACTCATACTGCTTTAAGGCACAAATTTTGTTTTATATAACATCTGCATGTGCCTCTCACGGGAATGAACAGTAAACAATGTATTAAGGAAACTACCTTCAATCTCTTCTTCATAAATACTAAGTTGGATCTGTGTTACTGGTTTGCTTACAAAACCTTAACTTGTCTAAAACACTCAGATTTAATCACTCTACAAGACCTGTACAAAACATCAATACAATTCACAGAGAATTTAAATTCATTGCATATATTAGGCCCAAGAAAACATACAGTACAAAAACATTGCTGGTAGGGTTTTATTACAGTATAGAAAGGTCAAATGTAAAGTGTAATCATCAAACCAGAAACAATAAGAAACTCTGCATTAACTGATATGGCTTAATTTAACCTTATTTATAAATTATCTTTAAATTAAAAAAACTAAATTAAACAAATGAAATCAACAAACAAAAATTTTACTTTGCCTCTGGTCCTAACTGAATCACCTGCTAAAAATACGCAGCTCATGTTTTTATAACGAAAAGTAAAAGGGGCATGGTTTGTATAAGACCATAAGTGTAAGGATAACACATGGAGGTAGAGAGAGTAAGGATGCTTTGAAAGAGTAACAGCGAGGATGAAAGATGAAGGATAGGGAGATCAGAGATGCAGGGGTCTTTGGTGGCTTTGCATTGGGAGCTGCCACTTTAAGGCAGCATCTCATGCCAAAACACTCCTCTTCGTAATATGTTGTTACACACTGACCTTTACTCCTTTCGGATGAAAGAGTATTTCACCTTGGTCCAGCAGGTGGTTTGGAGTCATTTTCCCTGGGCTTGTACTTGTCTGAGTTTAGACCTTCCTCACAACAGCTTCTGTGTGTGTTTATTTGTGTGTGTCCACGCGCTCATGTGATGATGTCATTGATCATGACAATCTGCGTGATTTCAATTAATCATTGCCTTATACAACTGCTATTGAACGTGTATGTGTACACATAGATAAGTGCCTATGTCCAAGTTATTTTGTCTGTGTTCTCACTGGCGTTTATATTTTTGCTCCTTTGCATGTCTGTACGTTTATCCAAGAAAACAGACAGGTCCCACTTCAAAACCAAACTTCTGAGTGTTCTCTCCAAAGTCTGTTATCTTGATGTCCAGGAGAGGGAGCTGTTCCACCTGAGGTGTATTTAACTCCAGAACTGTCCTGTCATAACCCTTGCGATACTGGGTAGAGAGACAAGAGAAGTATTAGAATCGGAAAATGAGGTAATTTAATTACTGCATTTTTACAGTGTAAAGTGCCTTCAGATGTGAAAACCAATTACTTAGTTCTTCCTCAGAATAAAACCTGTCTTAACCCTCCTAACTTAACCATCAAAAAAGTACTAAGCCAGGGATTATATGGAACTCACCTCTTCTATGATTTGACTGGAGGAGATTCTTAGGGCCCTTGTTATTTTATTGATTTTTATTTACATATTTATGTTTTTTTTAAATTATTTGTTTGTTTAATAATTTGAAAAGAAAAGGGCAAAACTTACAGAACAGCCATCAAAGAGGGCCTTGATATATGGGCTAGTCTCATAACTAAGGTCTTCTTCATTAGCACCCAGGAAATGCAGTGCCCTCTGGTAGCCATTGTCAGCAGTGCTGTCAGCCCAGGCCACACTGCGGTGGCAGTGGTAGGTGAGATTCTGACGGGCCTGAACACTAAGCAACCGCAGGAAGCCCAACTGGACCACACCCACAGGCTCACCATTTGAATCAACATATGAGAACTGTAAAGACATGGATAGCAAAAAAAAAAAAGAATTTTACAGTATTACACAGTGAAATTGAAGAATTTGGTCTGTGTCATGTTTATGTTTTATATGGTCAGATAAACTTTAAATAAATAGATTTTAGATAAATTATGTGTAATTTTAGTTGGAAGAAGAAATGGTTACCTTGCTTCCTTTAGCAAAGTTGCTGTACCAGGACCCAGACTTCTCTTTCGGCCAAGCATTCATCTTTACCTGTAACAGACAAGGAGTAACTACACATTATGCATTCTGTTGAACAGACCTTTTATAGATTAGAGGGTCTTTTTCTTGTGTAATGAGGTAATGTAGACATTAGACATGCCAAAATGTGACCTCCATGTCCTTACGTTCTCCACTTCCTTCCCAGGATAGAGACATGTCTCCGCACCAGCTGTGAAGTTGCAGTAAACCTTAAAAGAGTCACGAGCACAGCCCTGGTTGGGATCAATCCAATATTCACCTGAAATAAAAAACAACAACATAATTTTACTATTTGTTGAAGATATTGTACATGAGGATGAGCTAGGATGTGATGTGTGAACGACGGAGGGCAGTCTCAAAACCATTTCTGAATGAGCAAATTTTACTATTAGTGTCAAATATTATATCACTATAACATATCTTGATTTTGTTACCATGACTAAATAACTAATGAAAACACAAGTTTCTATTAGTCATTCAACAATTCACAAATCTCTGCAACCACCATACCATCTTTGTATTCCGGTTGACTGAGGTGGAGGTCCTGGCAGGTGCGGGCTGGACTATCTTTAGTACCAAGTGGTAACCGCATAGACTCAATCTCCTGGCGCAGTGAGTTGAGAGATCCAAAGATCTCCTCCATGCCCTCATTGCCCGTCTCAATGCCTGTGCCATCAGCTAAGGCAACCTCATCATCTGTCTCAGAAAGCATCTTACTAGCATCAATGGAACGTTTGGATTTCTTAGGGATTTCAATGGGCAATGGCTGGATGACATCACCAGGAGGTCCCTGGAAGAAGAGAGAGAAGTTCAGCCAGTAGAAAAGATGAGTTCACCAGTCTTCTGCTTTTGCAACTGTGGTGATGATTGTTTACTCCCCTGCATGATATAACTCTCTTGGCATGCACATGTGTCTCAAACACACAGTACTCTCAATGTTGAAAGGCATTTTTTGCAACTTCACTGGGGTTTTTTCAAAGGTGCAACACAGCAAACTACTGAAAAGACATCATCATGAAATGTAGAAATTACTTCAGAGTGGCATTTTAGATGTTATAACAAATATGTGGCTAGGCCAATCATTTAATACTTATAGATTAATTCACTTTCAACTATGGGAAGTACAAAGTGTTTTAATAATACAACTTGAAAATGTACTACTGTTAATGATACTTTAGTGCTCTCTATGTTGTCAGTATTATTCTCATATAGCTTATGTATGCATACATATGTTTCTTGCTTAGCAAGAAAAAACTCAGAATTTGCTGCATGTTAAGATTAATGTATCAGAAGTTACCTAAACATAAAACATCAGAAAGTGCAAATGACATCAGACAAAAACAGCACTTTCCTGGGGACTAAGAATTACATTGAAAGTCACAATCAAGTTTAGTATATTTTTTCAAAAAAACCTACAGGGGGTCCTGGAGGCCCTTGTACACCTTTTTCTCCTTTGGGACCACCTCCACCCTATTACATAAAAAAAACATTAACCAGTATATTGCAACTGAAATAGCTTTGAAATTGTTATTTTTAGATATTACTCACAGTAGCACCCTTTGCTCCCTTAATACCCCTTGGACCCTGTGTGAGACAAAATAAGATTCTTAGAAATGTATGAAAAAACTAATTTAACCTTACACCAGTATAGGAGCTATACACAGAAAATCTTGTAGTGCAACACTCACAGGCAAACCAGCGGGGCCAGCAGGACCCAGAGGGCCAGTTCCACCAGGCATCCCCTGTAACACAAGACAAGACAACATACTATATACACAACACCTGTTAAAATGTATATACTATTTACAATACCTGTTAAAATGTACAGTTTTTATTTATTAGTTATTTTTACTAAAAAAAGTTCATAATGTAGAAATATGCCACTGCCAGATATTTGTAGGCCTGGTACTGCATGCTCCAGTCATCTTACAATGCATTACTTCATAGTTGCCTTGTATTCACCACAATGTCCATAATGTACAATTCCTCCTCTTATACTTAATCCTCAGATTATACCATTGGAACACAAACTTGCGTAGGCCACAGATTTTACATTTCCAATCAATTTATTCACCATAAACTTTTAGTATTTTTAAACTTTGGCTCAAGTTAGACTCATTTCTCTTTCATTTGTTAAATACTTATTTATACAATTTTAGCTGTGATTTTTTACCTAAATATTTTCATAATAAAATACACACTGAAACCTATACTTAAAATGTGTGGCTTCACATTAATTTAAATAATAAATGAACAATAATATTCTCATTTTATTTTATACCAACTAGTTTATAACTGTTATTTAGCATACCTCTCTGGGTCCCTCTCTTTCTCTGCAATTTTTTTGTAAAGTACTCAGGTCTCAAAAAACCCTGAGAAACAACCATTTTGAAACTTAATCTATTGTTAAAGCATTTTCATTAATTGAAGTGTCAACATAAACTACATTTTTGTTTACAGGTAATAACATTAGTGTACATCTCTTAACAGTTCCGCATGTAATTTAATAGACCCTTTTGAAGAGACAATGTACCATTATACCATTGTGCTCATTCTAGCTGAACAGCAAAGTATTACAGAAAGATTCATTGCCAGTAGCTCTGAGTGCAGTTGAGAACCAGTCTTGTTACTGCTAGTAGGTCTAGTCTTGCAATACAAGCTTTTATGCAATGTAGGCTACACTCCACCATAACATTATGAAAAAGTCACTGTTTACACATATAATTTCATAATTAAAGACACTATGGAAAAACAAAACAACTTCTGAAACCACGACAGTCCAGATCTCGATGTCCTCATAGCTAGTTATAGCTCTGGGTTTGTAAATACAGATATCAACATTCATAAGGCTGTCATAAGAGTGAATGTTGATTATATGTTGAATGTAAAAGTGGTGCTTTTACATTTGGTTAGTGGTTGAGTCAATATACAGGACACTGTGAACGTACAGTTTCTCCCTTGGGCCCTGGTGATCCTTGAGGACCTGGCAGACCTCTGTCTCCCTTTTCTCCCTGTTCTCCTGGAGGTCCAATCAAACCAATCAAACCTGAGTGTCCCTTCTCACCCTTGGCACCAGGGTCACCATGCAGACCTGGCAAACCCTGAGGACCCTGAATGGGGTGAAAAACAAAATGTGTTTAATTTCAGTGATGAATTTATTTAACAGAATAGATCAATGAGTTATAAAGTGTAAATGGCTGGATTAAACATTTCCCTGTGCTAATTTTCATTGTATAAATACTTACAATGGGTCCAGGAGGTCCTTTCTCGCCTGCAGATCCAGGAGCACCTTGCTCTCCCTGAGAGAAATCAAAAATTAATTCAATTAAATAGTAAAGCCATAAGTATATTATTATTGATGCTATTGAAAACAACATAAAGCATACAGGCAAGTCAGAAAACAGACCTATGCCAATTAGCAATTTCAAGACACATGAAAGAAAAAAGAGGAAAGAAAAAAAACTAGGTGGCCAAACTAATGTGAAGGGACTGTTATCTTACCACTGATCCTGGCAGCCCTCTCAGACCCTCTGTTCCTGGTTTGCCTGGAGGACCCTGTGGGCCCACAGGGCCAGTCTTTCCTGGGGGCCCAACAGCACCTGGACCTCCCTAAGGAAATATTGAATGGAAAAGGAAATTAATTTATTCTATATGGTGTGAAAACATATCATGCTTTGGGGACATGTCATGAGGGATTAGGGCAAAGAGAGGGAGGGAGTCATTTCCTCTTCAGGCAAACAAGAGGAAACCAGACTTAGATTCATGTCAAAGTGAAATTCCTGGTATTTCAACAAATGTTAGAGATTATTTTCCCCTTCAATGATTAGCGTGAGCTTGTGGTCAATTTGTGATTGCTGGGATGTTGTGGCTACACAAGCGTTTTCCAATCAGCTGCTTAAAAACAACACTTCTGTTTCAGGTCTGTTTATCTAGTTCCTGTGGTTAACACAATGGGAGGAATTAATGGTGCAGGAGGGATGTGGACAATGCAAGGAAGCACACCAAGTAACACAGACAGAAACTGTAACACAACCTGTTATACAGACAGAAACTGTAACACTCTGCCTTACTGACCAGAACAGGAACACAGCTTTAAAATACCTTTTAAATACACTTTTTTTAAAAAAAGAGGCTTCAGATGAAAAATAACTTAATATTTTACCTTGCTTCCTTTCTCTCCTTCACGACCTTCAGGTCCTCTTGCTCCTGGAGGACCCTGGAAAAAGTGAAATTGGATATACTTTAGAAAAGGTTTGAATTCCTTTCTAGAAAGCCTATGGAAAGGATTAAAGTCATATGAAAATCCACATCGGCCACCTGTAAAGGCACTGTTCAGCACATCAAGTCCGAAAAACTACAAATGAAGGCGTTATATCATGTTATAAAATATTACATGGCTGAAGTGCTATTGATTTTATTTATTCTTACTCTCTTTCCAGGAGGCCCTGGTGTTCCATTCTCTCCAGGAGGTCCTGGAGAGCCCTAATGTCAGAAATAAAATTAAAGCAAAACTAAAATCACATATACATTTGCAAATCATATAAACTACAAGATGTGTAAAGACGAAATAAAATTCATAAACTGTCCAGATTACTCTAAATTAATGTACTACTTGCATTAAGATCACAAGTCTTAACTACAAAAAAAAAAACAACCTACAAAAGTCCTACAAAAAATTAACTTCAAAAACCATTGCTTATTTTGGTTATTTGTGAGGTCAGATTTAATTAATCTGTCTACCCCTCCTGTATCGGATTTAGTTTTCTATACAAAGTTTGGATGGAAATTTTGCTAACTTTGTAAAATATTTGGTGCTTGAAAATTTGGTTTCACCCATTTGAATAAATTGCCACTTACAGCCTCTCCTTGTTCACCATCCTCTCCTCTCTCACCCTTTGCTCCATCTTGGCCCTTATAAAACACAAGAGTTGGGACTATACAGTTTTATCAGATGAGCAATATCAGATGCAATAGTGACACAAATAAGAAATATAAACAAGCAATCAGACCTGCCCCATCTGACTCTGAGTTTACTTTTGGGTCTGATGAGAAACTTCAGTTGTGATGAAATTTCAGCTATCCTAACCTACATGACAACAGCACAAAATATCTACTCTATTTTACTGACCTCCTCTCTGTATTTATGTATCAATATACTTTAACCAATGTTCAGGACCCCAGAATCCACAGAGTAGGAGATTTTCCCCCCCAAAAAAGCTGTCACAGATTTGTCAGGGGATCTTAGGAGGGTATCACTATAGTCAGGTGAAGGAATGACTGTCTCATGCCCTGGCTGATACCCAGCCAGCTCTCACAAACCACACAAACCAATCACAATACTCATTCACTTCCCCAGACACAATCATCCACTTACAAATTTTCACCTACACCTGTTCCTTGTTTGTTTTCAAACTATTTAACCCCCAAGGTGCCTGAGTTCAGTGCATTGCATTAATGATCTCTAGCCTGTGTATAGACTTGTTTTTTGCCAAGACTGTTGTCTACATCTGTTAAAGATAAGCCTTTATTCTTTTTGATTGCTTTTTGGAAATAAAATAATTTTGAGTTCATCACTTTTGCCTTGCTTCTTCTTTCCTGTGTCACAGGCTATAGGAGAAGAGGGAGGCTGAAGACGATTATTAATTACTGTGATGAGAGTTGTGGACTTGTTCTACTGATCATAGAGTATGACAAATGAGATATTTAGGGGCACACAAAGTTGAAGTAATCAGGAGAAAAAAATAAGGACACAAAGGACAATAAGGCCAGTATTAACAAAGTGTAAGAACCCACACTAAATTCACTGATTAGAATATATCTATATATATCTATATATGTGTGTGTGTGTGTGTGTGTGTGTGTGTATGTATATGTATGTGCGCGCGCGCGTGTGTGTGTGTGTGTGTGTGTGTGTGTGTGTGTGTGTGTGTGTGTACTTACTCTAGGCCCAACTTCTCCAGGGGGTCCAGGATCACCTGGGAAACCAACAGGACCCTTACAGAAACAAAAACAGGGTAAAAAAACTCACTCCAGAATCATGCAAGGAACTATTTTTTGGGTCAGAATTTATTTTTTATTTTTATTTTTTATTTTACATACAGGGTTTCCTTTTGGTCCATCATCTCCAGGGGGCCCCTTTCCACCAGGAGGACCAGAGGTACCTGGCTGTCCAGCCTCACCCTTCTCACCGCGTTCTCCCCTTGGGCCCTGGTATCAGTCACAGCAGATGCACAAAATGGTGAACAGTATGAGAGAAAAGAAGAGAATTTCCATGGCTCAGAACTGTTGAAAGATTTATAATTATTACAACTTATTAAAGATGTATAATTACAAACTATTAATTCTCACCTTCTTTCCTGGCTCTCCACCGATACCAGGTGGTCCAGTTTCACCAGGTTCACCCTGTCAATAGATGTTAAATTTCAATGCAACTTCTGAACCATACATACATTTTAAACTACATGATAACCAACAAAGATGCACAAAAGGTCTACTTTTTTTTATTAACCTTCTCTCCAGGGGGACCAGGATTTCCCAATCCACCAGGAGGACCTTGAGGGCCCTATTGAACAAAAGACATGTGTTGTGTAAGTGATGGAATTGAACATTGCAAAACAGTAGTAAATAACCACTGTACAAATTAAAATTGTATTATTATATATGGGATTACTCACATCAGCACCATTAGGACCAGCTGGCCCACGTGGTCCAGGAGGGCCAGGGGGACCCTAATAAGTAAAACAAATGAATGGATCAAAAATCAAATATAATGTATGATATTCTGCAGGATCCTTGCATATAAAGAATAACTGTTTACAATACATCTATTAAAAATTGAATTAAAAATGGTAAATGTGCATACCTTGAAAAATGCAAAGGGCATCTAATTTTCATTAGGGCCAGAAATTAATAGCAAAATTTCCAAGCAAGACTCACCATTGGTCCAACATCTCCAGTCTCACCCTTTTCCCCAGCTGGACCTGGCAATCCCTAGACAAAAACATAATTAAAAAATGAAAATGTTCATAACACTATTTTGTATGAAAATGTCCTCTGCGGAATGGGCATGGTTTTGAATTTTGATTTGATACCTGTAGTCCAATTGGCCCTGGGGGCCCAGGGAAACCCCTTGTTCCTTCATCTCCTTTGGCACCAAATGGGCCCTGCTGACCTCTGGCACCTGTTTCACCATCAGCACCCTGAAAAAAAGATAAATTGTCATGATGAGACATAGGCAGGATGCAAATGCATGAAGTGGATTTTTAATAATACAAAAGGGAACAAACAATATACATACATGCATGAGAAAACTAACTAAAAACTAGGAGGTGTGTGACAGCAAGACAGGATTAATATCATACAAAAACTTTTTGAGGATATTTAAATCGTGTTTTTAATGTATGAATATTAATTGGATATTTTTCATACTTACAGGTGCACCAGGTTGTCCAACAGGACCCATTGGCCCAGGTGGACCAGGAGGACCCTGCAAATAAACAATTATACCACTACAATTAGAAAACATAAACTGCAACTGCAATATACTTTGTGGAAAATGTACTTTTTATTAGTATTATACTTTAATATTAATATTTAATACTTTAATATTATACTTTATTTATTATGATTACAATATATTTGAGCACATCACTTACTTGCTCTCCCTTGGATCCCTTTGCCCCCTTTTGCCCATGCTCTCCAACTTCACCCTGTTAGTTGACAGGGTACATAATTACATATTGTATCTAGAGCAAAAACTGCCTTTGAAAGCAATGACCACTTATACTCATTTTACCTCCAGGTTTCAATACGAGCATTGGTATTAGTCAGTCATGGTCAGGCTTATGTTTAACCCCGTTTGTTCACTTTAAAAAAGTACACTCTAGTCCCACTCTTAACTCGGTGTTAGAGGAATAATATTATTATTATTTGCTTAGTAGCATCTAACATGGCTAGTCATAATGTTGGTTATACAGGTACCATAACATTATAAAATAGGCATAAAGCAATAAAGTTTTAATGTTATACATACAACAGCAGCCATGTCACCTTTTAATGATGTTGACATGAATATTTTTTTTTTAATTTTAGGTGACTTGTTGCTAATATTTGGTTTAAATTGTCACAGGAGTAGATCAATGACCTTATCACCATCCTCTCCTGGAACTCCTGGGGGTCCAGCAGGGCCTGGAAGACCAACTGGGCCTTGAATGCCATCACGACCAGGTGGACCTATTGGGCCTTTCTCTCCCTGTAAATTAGGAGAATCTTGTGTCACTGACAGATGTAGTTTATAGTTTAATATTATTTCAGTACTACAGTTGAACTGAACACGCACAGGCACTCCTTTTTCTCCTGCAGTTCCAGGGGGTCCCTGAGGTCCTGGTCTTCCAGGTGGGCCAATAGGGCCTACTGTGCCTGCAGGGCCCCTCTCACCTGGTGAGCCCTAAAAACATCACAGTAGTTTGAGTTATTGAATGAGAAATTAAATTATAAATATGATTAATTTCCTCACATCATTATACCGTTACCTTACATCATTGTACTATTTGACAGAGTAAGACCTGGTGATGCTTTAATGTGAGCAGTGCTTTTTAGATTAAATGAACAGTTAACAGACTTTCAGTAATATCAGTGATGTAGCTGTAGTGAAGCATCTGAATATATTCAGTAGATTCATCAAGAGGCTTTTAATGAACTGTTTAAAAGATTTGTTTATAATCTGATGAATTCAGTTGTTTTTCACTCCTCCTGGAGTGTTCCATCTTAGCATACTCAGCAAACTGTTATAGACATGCTGTTGGCAACATACTGTGACTGGATTTGAATTAGATTTTGGTAGGGATTAGGGCCAGGTTGAGGATTTCGGTTGAAGATAAAGTTGAAGTTAGGGCTAGGGTTGGAGTTAGGGTTAGCATCAGGTATTGGGTTGAAGATAAGGTTAGTTAGGTTGGTTTGAGGTCTGATTGGTAGTTCTAATTGTGAGTAAACTTGAATGCAATTGTATCCAAGATCACCAATGATTCATCCATGACAATGTTACAAATGCTCTGTTCAGAGTTTATTAAACATCTATAAAGACAACTTATATTAAAGTGTTACTGACATCATTGAAAAAAAAAAAAAACTTACAGCAGGTCCAGGAGGTCCAGCAGGGCCTTCATTGCCTTTTAGCCCACCGCCTCCCTGTTAGTGGTGGAGGAAGTATATATTTTTCACTGAGTAAAAGCAGACTTGTCCGGCATCTAAGAATCAACTTGAAATAAACTATTATAAAATGTGAATTACTTGTAATAAAATATTTAAATATCAAAGTATCAATTGGCAGTTTCAATTTGTAGTTTACTTAGGCTTTAAATATTGAGGTTATGAGCTCACCAAAGTAATCTGTACATAATTGTAAAGGAGCCAAAAGTACAACAAATCTCTTTTAAAGGTACTGCAAGCACTGCACATGTAGATACGTGTACTGCATTATTGCACATACATGTACTGCACACAATACTAACACATATCCTTTTAAAATATAAAGCAGGCAACAGTATTGTCTCAACATTTTTAGATAACATGGAGCCATCAACTTCTCTATTAAAAATAAAGGCAGGGTTTTACAATTCCAAAGCACAAAACAATTATTAGATGATATATTTTTATTTGGGTGCATGGTTCACATTGTAATTTTTAAAGGTTTTTCTTATTCAGCTTTTGATTCATTTCCTTACCGGAGTTCCTGGGAGTCCTCTCTCTCCAGGAAAGCCTCTCAATCCAGGAGGTCCATCTTTTCCAGGACCACCAGGGGGACCAGGGTCACCCTTTGTTCCCTCCTTACCAGAAGGGCCAGGAAGGCCTTGCTCACCTGGTGGTCCTGGAGGTCCAGAGTGACCACGCTCACCCATTTGGCCAGTCTCACCTGATGGACCCTATAATTAAGAATCACACACACAGAAACACACACACACACACACACACACACACACACACACAGACACACACAGACACACACAGACACACACAGACACACACAGACCCAGCTTCTGCAATGTGAGGGTAATTTTATGTTTTCCATATAAAAAGAAAGATATTTAAAAGCAATATAATTTATAAAATTTTAACTTTTTTAAAGAAGGTTGTAAATAAGGCTCTGTATATTCAATATCCAGCAAAACTTTAATGAATACAGCAACATATATGATTTTATATTTTTTTAATTGTAAATTCATTTCAATTGTAAAAATATAGTTACATTTATTCAAGGTATTGTTATAATATTTTATATTATTTTATGTCATTTTAACTGCTGCATAGAGTACCACAATTACCATTTGCCTTCTAACAATTTTACAATTTATGTCTGATAACCTATGCAAAAACTAATAGGGAAAAAATAAAAACAAAAAAAAAGAAAACAAAAATGGAGAAAAACAACCAAGGAAAAAAATATAACACATAAAAGACAAAGCTTACCTGAGGTCCAACCACTCCAGGTGGTCCAGGGGGTCCAGTCTTGCCTTGGAATCCCTAAAATGAATGAATGAATGAATGAATGAATGAATGAATGAATGAGGTCTATTTTCAAACTGACATCTAAAAGACACTGAGCAAGAACACGTTTTGCTCATATTATTGACAGTATTTATGCAGTATTTATGCACAAAACAATATACAAAATAATATTCTCCTTATTCTTTGATCAGTAGATATATTTATGTATGTACTACAGTCACCCAGGCAAACATCTTTTTTAAATGCAATTTTATATATTTATGTAATTATAGAAAATGTGAAAATATTTTGGCATACTCTAAAACTTCTAAGCCTCTGGTAGTATGCCCAAGTGTGAGAAAAAATAGATATGACCACCCAGAGGAAGGTGGAGATTAAAGGAAATTTGAAGAAATAAAATGCTCACAACTTCTCCTCTCTGTCCAGGGTGTCCAGGTAGTCCGTCCTTTCCTGGAGGGCCCTTTAAAGATCAGATTGCATTCAGTGATAAATACAAAAACCCCTACCTCACTGAAAAGTTACATAAGCTTAGTAATATTGAGTAATTAGTTGAGGATGTCTGGTCAGGTCTCATACTGGAGGTCCTTTTGGTCCTGGGAATCCATTTGCTCCTTGAGGTCCAGGCAATCCCTGAAGTAGTACATCCAAAAGTGTACATTTTCAGTAGAAACCTTTATTTTATCTAGTTAGTGAGAATGTTATTAAAGGACTAGTATTTAAATGAACCTACCCTCTCGCCTGGAGGACCAGAAGGCCCATCACTACCTGATGAGCCCTAAAATATAAAATCCTGATTGTTCACTGTGTAAGGTCAATACTGTTGTAATATTTAGAGATCAATCTCCTGAAGTAATATTTACCTTGGCACCTGGTTTCCCAGTAGACCCACGTGGCCCCCTCTGTCCTCTGGGCCCCTAGAGAGATGTGGTTACATCATTATGTTCAGGACATGATAACTGATCAGAGCTAAAATGAGCTGGTTTGAGCACATTGAACATAATAACATATTAGGATAAAAAGTCACAACAAACAAACAAAAAAAAGTACAAAAAGTATATACAGTGTAAGAAAATTGGACTGTTACTTAAAAATGCATCAAATTGAATATAATAAACCTGTGGAAATGGAGCTTGTTTATCAAAGAAGAAGAGAAGAGAAGAGAAATGAAGAGAAGAACTGAAACATTATCATACTGTTGGTCCTCTTTGTCCTCTTGGCCCTATCTTTCCAATTAGACCCTGCAAGAAACAAAAGGTAAATTTAGTTGTGTATCAAAACAAAGCACATTCACATTCAGAGGTTTGTGCACAAATTCCAGCTCTGCTATATACTGTCTATGGCGTAGGAGAGGGGCAGTCCTAAAACACTTTCTGATTGGAATAGAAAGGTTACATTGTCCAGGTGCAAGTGAAACCCTAAACATCATTTAGTCAAATATTTTAAATTATTTAGTTGGTTTTAAGCTCTGAAAGGCATATATGAAACCATCTACCTCCAGACTGGTAAGCATGTGTTACACTGCCTAAATTGGTATAAACATAAATATATATAAAACCCTTATTGGGACTTCAGCTGTTCAAACCATGGTCAGCTGGAGGAACTGGAGTACTGCACTATATATTTCCATTAAGTTATTAAGTGAACTTAAATGCTGATGAAAAACCATTTTGTGGAAACCTTACCCTTGCACCCTTTTCTCCATTTGTACCAGGAAATCCTGGGAATCCAAGTGAACCCTGATAACACAAAAGTCCATTTACAAATGTTATTTTATAACTATATTAGAAATGTCTGAATTATTTGAAAGACAGGGGCATTTATATGGAATTGATCAGTTCACAGGTGAAGAGCAGTTCACCTTAGGCCCTTGTCTACCAGGATAGCCAGGCAGCCCAGGTACCCCAAGTTTGCCCTAGAAATGCACATATTGGCTTTATTTTATTCAGTATGTAATTTACATCAATTAACACATAATGTATGTAGCACAACAAATGCTCACTCCCATATAGGCACAGCACTGACAAATGGACTTTACTAAATAAAGTCCAGCTCATAAGAATACTGTATATGCAAAAAGTATATTAGAATTGTGAACTTAACTGAGGCTGCAGATATACTAATTCACACCCATATTTATTGAAAAATTCACCTTCTCTCCAAGTGGGCCAATTGATCCAATCTCACCAGGAGGACCACCACGACCTTTTGGACCTTCAGGACCATCCTCTCCTCTAGGCCCTGGTACTCCTACCTCTCCCTGTAGGCATCACCAATTAGAAGAACCAAACACTAAAACTGTCACATTCAACTAAAATTCAGCAATGTAAGATACTAAAGAAAAATGAAAAAGGCAGTGAAAAATCAGTGCATGTTATGTGTATTGTGATAGTCTTACCCTATCTCCCTTTGGGCCAAAATCTCCCTTGATTCCAGGGAAACCATCCTCTCCCTATCGAATAAGTATAGCAGAATTTAAATATACCACAATACCAGGGATTCCTTCAATAGTTCTTCTAGTAGTGCACCTGATGTGTATCTGGTGAGGCTTCTTAACCAGGATTATTTTAAATGTTGCAATGTTTTAAATGTACCCAAACCTCTATCCAAAACTTAACTAATTCCTTATGAGATGCATTGAAATATTCTAATTTTAATTTTACTGATAGCACACCTTCCAAAAATATTTTAAATATATACACATGTAGATAGATAGACAGATAGATAGACAGATACATAGATGTATAGATAAGCACTTTGCTTACACAACTGATCAAGGATTGAAACATTTTGCTTCTCTAGAAACCTTAGTTACATTTACATTTACATTTATGGCATTTAGCAGACGCTCTTATCCAGAGCGACTTACAAAAGTGCTTTGTCATTTACTCATAGAATACATCCTAGCCAGTACAGTACGTTAGAATCCAATATACCAATGAAATAGAATACTGTAGAATACCGTACTCATGTGCTTCAGTACAATTTTGAATATCTCTAGATCGGTAGGAAAAAAAAAATCAGATGACACTCACCTTTTCTCCTTTATGTCCTTTCATTCCACGGATACCTTGAACCCCCTAGGAGCATTATAAAATATATAATGTATATAAATAACTTATGTTAGTGTAACAGTCTTAAATGACTGTTACAAGTAGTGTCAACATTTATACATACCAAATCAGTAAGCATAATTTAGGCTAACAAAAGAATTGGCCACTTTGACAGTCAAAGCTCTCATTAGGCTTTTGCCACTCAACAATGCTATTGGTAATATAGCTGACAAGGCAATTTCCTGGATTCATCCATATCTGCTAATATCTTGAATCATACCTTAACACCACGAGGGCCAGGATATCCAATAGAGCCCTGAGGACCGCTAGGCCCCTGTGGGAGGAAAAGTGACAAAAACATTGTTAATACATTGTTAAATTTAGTGATAATGAGCATACACCTGACTAACTTAAATAAGTAAACCTATGACTGTGAGATTCTTGAAGAAATCATATGACTGTTTATTGTATGACTGACAAGTGCTATGTTTACATGTACTGTAATATTGAATAGACTATGACTATACTGCCAGGTATGATGCCATTGAAACATTTAATTCTAGTCTAATTTTATACCATAATATTTTAGTGTAATTCTGAGCTGCACACACAAACACACATACGCGCACACACACACACACACACACACATACAAACAAACTACCACTATACTAAATTCTATCTAGACAAGTGACTCTCTATGTCAAATGGGACAACATTGTGGTTTTAGATATTTTAACATCAGTCTTATATAATGGCAATTCCCTTGCCAGTTGTTGACCACTGGTCTTGTTACTTGCCAATCATTTGAACGTAAGCCCATTGAGAGTCTATAATACCTACTATGAGCCTAGATATCTAAAATATTTTCACCATATTTCAGAATATTCCAGGAATTCTTCAGGAATACTAAAGATGCAATACATATTAGTGAAAATGAGAGAAGTGATTTGTGATGAAATATAGGTTACTTAGGTCCTTTCAGCATGTGTTTTCTTTGCCACTTTTCATTTTACAAATGCTCAGGAGGATGGTAATTAATTAGCATCTTTTCTGTCTGATCCAGTGTTAAGAAACAAACATAAATGGCATCTCTCAATATAAAATGGCAGCATATTAATTTGTGTGGTTTTGCCTACATTAAACATTCACTGGATAGCCTCTTGTATTTTCATAGTCTTTATATGGTTTGTGTAAGGCTATATGGTTTATACTCATTTCATCAGGTGACTTGCAATTATTCAAATGTAAAACATGATATGCATGCATGCTTGATAAAATATTAAATATGACATGTATATTGTGAGATCAATTTGCTTCTTTCTATTTACCAGTCATGGAAAGGCTCATCTGATTAATTTCTGTACTTTTTATGAGCTCGGCTTCATAGACAAGTTGCAGACAAATGTATTTTCATGCATTTAAATTTAGGAGACAATCATTTTCTGTGAAATCATTAAAACAATCAAAGTGGCACCACTGCTAATTGTGAAGTATTTAGTTCTAAAACATATGTTAAATATTGTTAAATGGGTATACCTGATTTCCTTTAGTTCCAGGTGGGCCTTCTTTTCCTGGGTGACCCTAGAATTAAATAGAGGAATGATGTTTTACTTAAGATTTACTAAATATTCAGAAGATGATTAACATCCTATTATGACAATCAAAAGGACAGTGGTTTAGCAGATCTTTTAACAATTAAACATGGCATACCAATGAATTTATGTACTCTTGAAAAATTAAAGTGAATGTACATAAGTGGGGTTGAAAAAATCAGTGGTGAACTAATCCCTTACAGGAGGACCATCGGCTCCGGGCATGCCTGGTAGACCTGGTTTCCCTGTCGGCCCCTGAGAAAAGCCACACAAGATAGCAAAATCATCAGTCAAAACTGATCACGGGAAACAAGAACACACAGTCCATGCTCGCTTTTACACATATGTATCTCCTGGTTGGCAAACCTGTGGGTTAAGTACTCAGCAGGGTTTTTTTAATTAAGCTTTTAGTGGTAAATCAATCAATCTATCTATCTATTTATCAATCTATCTATTTTCGCTACATTAGAAGAAGACACAATCTACCTTTGCCAACTACCATACCATATTATCACAAGAGGTATCAATCTATCTGTGTCACTCTGGGATTGAAAATGTAAATATAATTCAGAGTTTATAGTACAGAGCTTTTTCTTACCCCCACATTTATGCTACAACTCTTTACATGAGTATTTTGAGATTTTGTTTGTTGGTTTGATTATGTTTGAGATTTATGTTTGAGAAAGTGTTACCAGTTTTCTCTCAGCATTCTTAAACATTTCTTTATAGCCCCAAAACCTCCAAAAACATCATGCAACAGATATGAGGTTCTGCCACTCCCTTTGTGTGTCTGATTGGTACAATAGTTTACGAAACATTTTTATGCTGCTCAGAAAAATGTGTGTACCTGAGGAAGTTTCATATGAACTGTGTGTACATAACAACCCTTGGACATGTAATAGGATAATAATAGGATAAAACACAACGAATTATGTTCACAAGCATATGTCCTATGTCTGTGCTCAAAGCTGATTATTAAGCAGGTTAAGGTTCTATATAGTGCACAGTTTCTGGCTCTCATGGAAAACCTCCAGGATTTAAATAAGAAAAATACCCTATAGCAGGTTGTAACCACAGTAAACATTTTTGTAAGCCTGAATATGAATAGGGTCATCCTGACATTGATAATTTTGTCTTTAAAAAAATCACCTTCTCTCCTGGAGGACCGATAGCACCCTGAGGACCAGGCATTCCCTGTAACAGAGAAAAATGCCATTTTCAAACTTGTCACTTTTCATTCAGATGTACTTCAAATGAGCTCTAGCTAACCATATATGAGTTTCAGCATCCATATCCTGAAAACTAAGCAACTAAAGAGGAAATTTGATTAGTTGTAAATTGGGCACCAAATGTTTTTTTTCCCCCTCTTCCAAACTAAAGTAGGTGGACCTTATATGTGTGAGGCCCCCCCCCCCCCCACCCCCCCCCACCCCCCCCCCCCACACACACACACATACATTTTTATAGCATGTAAAAATACACAGGGAATTATGTTTTTTATGCAATTATGTAATTTTGCTTTCAGGAAGCAAAGTCATCACTGAAAATTATGTTCAAATTAATTTTTTTTTATTCACCTGTGTTCCTGGGGCCCCCTGCTGGCCTGGAGGACCTGGTTCTCCTTGGGGGCCCTTTGAAAAAATAATAAATGAGAAGAACAGTGCAATTTGTAGCAATTGTTAGTCTCTTTTTTTTTTCTTTTTTTTTTTTTTTTTTTACCATTTTTGCTTTTTAAAATCCATCTTTACTAAGACATTTACTAACCATGTTTCCTTTTGGACCATGAGGACCATCATTTCCACGCACACCCTTAAAGAAGATCAAAGAAGTTAAATCAAATATCAAAACCCCAAGTTATTTTTGTCTATTAAATCCATGTATTCAATGCAATATGAAAGATCTGAATAATTGTGATTGGCCAACATTTTAAAGATTAAATGTATTTTGCTGTCATACAGCTTTTAAAAGCACACTCTGTGATTTGTATATTTTAAAAAACAGTAACAGTAACAAAGCTTTTGCTTTGTTGCCAGCAAGCTAAAGTTGTGGGATCTTCTAGTTGGACAAAAAATTGAAGACAAGGATGAATCTTTTTACGGAACATTTATTTACAGGTGGAACAATACCTTTTACTTTGTAATTAAATAGCCGCTACAACAACATAAAACATCTTTGTACTGAATACTCACTGGAGGTCCAGGAATTCCAAGTGGACCTTTAGGCCCCAATAAACCACGGGGCCCCTAGGGAAAAAAAAGAAAAAGCAATTAGTCATGGAATGAGAAAAGGAAAAATGGGGGGGAAAAAAATAGCCCACTGAGGGTCCATCAAAACAAGGATTAAGACTAATCAGCATTACATTAAGTGATTTCGCCAAAGATAATTAATTTTACACTAGAGCTATTTTTTCTTCATTTTGATATATTTGAACACTCACTGGTTCTCCTGGAAGCCCCCTGGGTCCGATATCTCCATCATCTCCCTGGACAAGGCAAAGGTAGGTAATAATAAAAGAAAAACTGAAGGAGGAAAGTACACCTCACAGTACTCAAGGAGTACTTGAGTAACATATTACACAACATTATATTGCAAAATTAATTAATTCATCTTCTAAATAAACACAGTTCAGGGATACAGGGTCCAGAGCCTATCCCAGCAGCACAGAGTACAGCCTACAAACCAAACACAGACATGGTGCCAATCCAGTGCAGGGCATAAAATGCAACATACTGTGCAGGTACTTGTAATACAAATACAAAACAAGGTACAAATAATGGATACGTATACTTGCCTGCTGAATTAATATGATATAATATGAGACAATGTTCTCATCATGGTACTTACTCTTTCTCCATCTTCTCCAGGGGGTCCTATTGGTCCCATTCCCCCAGGGTTTCCCTGAATACCAAAAAAAAAGATGGATTAAAAAAGACTAACTTAAAAACAATTAAATGTACTCTAAGAATAGATAGTTTAGATACAATAGATACATTTACACACTGGAATCAAAAGTAGATACAAAAGTTTATAGTTAACCAGTTGGATTAGTTCATTTGAGTAAATTGGCTTTTAGCAATCCAATTTATTTGAAGTCTGCACAGAATGAAGTGCCTGATGCTGAGTCAAATATGTCTCTGACAGACTAATTAAGTGAATATATGGATATCCATGTCCAGTTGGTATTGCCTTTTGTCAATGCCATATTGCTGTGCATGCATTTGTGTGAACATAAAACAATTTGTATAAGGTACTATAATTCTGTAAGTTTAAGGATCCAGTGAGATTGCTAAATTCTTTTGTGATAACCATGTATATTAATGTGAAGATTGCACTCACCCGATGACCTTTGTCTCCTGGCAGACCAGGCAACCCATCAAAACCACGGTCACCCTAAAATGGACAAACAGGAACATGGAGGGATATTTTATTACTATACCAATAGAAATTGCTGCAGACAAAAATCAAGTCTGTGAATTTCAAAAGGGTCAAAACCAATTTGCAACTGGATTGATAAAAGTTTAATATCAAAGGAAGAGACATTGATTCATGATTCAGAATTGATAGCTGATAAATTCCTGACCTTAATTCCAGACTCCCCTGGCATTCCTCGAGCACCATCAGCACCAGCACGGCCCTGTAAGTACCCGAAATATACATTAGAAAGCCCAATAACCTAGACCTACAATTTTACATTTTAACAGTATTGTAAATTAGGTCACAGGAAACTTTAAAACACATCAGCATACAGATGCTCACTTACCCTTCTGCCAGGTTTGCCAGGAGGACCAGACAATCCCTGAGGGCCTCTTGGACCCTGCAGAATAATTAAGTGTGTACACAAGTGTGGTACACTATCCAGCAGCATAGGATATATGGCAGATATAAGTACACATATTTTTTACTTAGTAGTATGGGTCTAGCCAAGAATGAATGGAGCAATACATTCATACTGTAAACAAATACAAACAGTCTCTAACCTGGGGACCTGGATCTCCACTCTCTCCTTTCAAGCCTGGACTGCCAGGTGACCCCTTTTAAAACATCACTTAGAGAATTATCATGACCCCTTTTATCCTTGTTATGCTCAGCATAATGGACTATACATTATATTCCATAAACAATACAGAAAATCATGTTATTATTTCTGATATAGTCATCAATTTGCCAATATGCAGATTATAATGATGTAGGAAGGCATGTCATGTAAAATAAATACACAATAATCCAGGAGATAATAAAAAAAATGTATTATAATAAGGTTTTCTTACCAGGGGTCCAGATCGGCCAGTAAAGCCCATTGGCCCAGGTGGGCCCTTCAGAGCCAACTAAGTGGAAGATGAAAATCATTTTGCCAAATGTATAATAAAATGGTGCCTGCTCCACTAGTTTGTTAATAATTACTAATAATTTAGAACAGTTTTGTTTCAAATGGATTCTAGTACATCCTATGTAAGTCTTGTAAATTATTAAACAAGAATGTTTCTAGCTTGTTTCTATCTGAATACTACACATTCAGACACAATGTTTTCTCCCAGTGTATTTACTGAGGAGAATAGACATGTATACTACTCACTCGAGCCTGAGACAGAATGGCCTGTGCCTGGGCCTCCTGTGCAGAGACGATGGGGCCCTTGTCTCCACCACTTTGTCCAAAGCGGAACTAATGGATCAGAATGTGTTTTCATATAAATATTACCTGACATTTCATTTAAAATCTTATGTATTTCTAAGTGTGTTTTGCATAGCAGTTTAAACCCAGCCCAGATTAGCCCCAGAGAGATCAAAGTTGACCATGGCTATAGACAGCCCTCAGTGGGAGTTTTATTACAGCCACATCAAATGTTTTCTCAAATATAAAACATCTGGTTTAGAAATGAAGCCCAGCATTTAAGAAACAATTTAAAACACCCAAACATACATGGTGAGACTTAAGTATGAATGTAATAATAATGAGATAGACAAAAAAAAAAAAACATGTGTGGATGAAGTATCTCCTGAGTTAAATTATTGTGGTCAATCCTGAACTCATCATCAGTATGCGATAGGTGTCAAGAGTCATCAGACAAAAATTAAGAAATATCACAACTGGCACAACTTTGCAAATAGCCTAGGATTGACAAACAGGATGAGAGTAATAACATGTGGGTATTTAATGGGTATGTATATTTTGAACACTCTGCTGAATTAGTATGTCATACATGAGGTATAATATGAATAAGGTAAAATTTTATTGGTTTTGTAATAGTGCCTCCCTTATCTACACTGTTCCTCCGTGTGTTCTATGTTTATGTCCCTACCAGGCCATGTGCGTTTTTGCATTCTTTAAATATATCACTATAGCCTGAGATGTAGTTTAACATTTTTTTAATTGCAGATGTAAGCACATTAACTGATAATGTGTTTTATTATTTTTATTTTTGGACAACACTGAGTGTTTTGTTTGCTAGGACATAATATGCTGACATCTAGCGGAGGATATAAAATCCCTCTAAAAGTGAAAAATGTTATAGAGAAAGATGATTAAAAAGAATAAAGAAGGAACACAAAAGAAAAGAAAACAGACATACTGGAAGCATGACAGATGTTCCTGGAGGTCCAGGGACACCATCAGCTCCGGGCAGACCAGCCTTCCCAGGTGGACCCTAAAAAACATAACATTTAGAGGTTAAAAGATACTGTGACTAATATGAGTTTAATAAAAATACCATATACTTTATGTTTCTTAAAGTTTTTTGTTAGGTATATTCTCTAAGGTGTTCAGACATTACAGTAAGATATAAAATCAAGACCACTTGCTACTCAACATGCATAACTACACTTGTCTAATAATGCTTTTAATACAAACTAACCCTCTCGCCTGGATCACCCACAGACCCAGGGGGTCCAGAAGGGCCAGATGGGCCAGGGAGACCCTAAAATAAAGGAAAATTGTGAAAAATGTGAAAAGGCAATCTATTTTCTTTGCACTACAAAAGAATGTTCAAAAAAACAGTAACAGTAAATGAAATGTACTTTTAAACTGGCACTGAACTGGCAATTTTCTTGTTAATGTTTCTGAGGTTTTACAGATTGCACTTACTGCTGGTCCTGCTGGTCCTGGTGGTCCTTCAATTAACATGCCCTGTGTGAATAAAACAGAAGTTATCATTTAACTATCACATTTTTTCCTCCTAGAAAGAACTGCTATTGATGCAATATGGTGGCACCTTCTGTGTATCTAGTTGAATCACTGCCCAGGACTTTAAAGCAAGTGTTTGTTAATAGATGTTTAAATCTCACTACAAACCTGACAGAAGCTTTTTCCTTCATAGCCCTTGAAAATAAGATCCTTTAGAGTGAACCTAATACACAGATGGTACTCACAGGTTCAAGTACAGCAGGCTCTCCCTTCTCTCCCTTCTGGGCCCTAATGGAAGCCTGAGGAAAACAGATATGTAGCCCACAATACAGCCCAGTCAATACACAGTAAGAAAGAAAAGTCCAAATTGAGCAAACTCTGTGTCAAAAAGCCGCATAAAATGAAAATGATTGAATTGTGAGCATTTGACAAATATTTTGCACTGGGGCACTTTCTACTAATGGTCTTCCTTTAGCATCATCAGGCAGAGAGACAGAATCTTCCATATATAACAGGAAGATTCTAACCACAGAGAGTTTTCATTGCCAACTTCTCTGTCAGTTCATATGTGCCTCAGTGCATTTAAGAGTTGCAAGACACATGAGAGTGCCATATTCACCATTCAGTAGAGCATTAATATTATTTGTGTGTGCCCTTTAACATTTAACACCATCTTCACCAATCTTTGTGAAATTTTGCAATTGGAAATACCATAAATAACAAACAACAACAATAATAAAACTAATAATAATAATAATAATAATAATAATAATAATATGGGTTAAAAAGGCTTGCATAAATAGTAGAAAACATCCAAACCTTGGTGCAATCCAACATATCTCTGGTTACTCAGATCTCAGACAGTTCCTTTTACATCAGCACAGGTACCAGTTAAACAGGAAGTATTACCAGGTTTGTAAATTTGCCATATTTTCTCAATTATCACTATTCATTTGTGATAAACTAACATTTGATTAAGACTACACAAAAATTTATTTCAAATCTATAGGCAATCACCCTAGTTAATTTTAGCTCTGTGCCTAGTGATCTGGTCCAGATTTCAGAGAGCAGTCATAAGGAAGGCAGGGAAGGAGATGTCATTGGCAAGTGAGCACTTAGCTAGTTCTGCTTGTCAGCTGGAGAGAAACAAACTCATATACACTGCAGTTAAGCTAAATAAGAAGCTTAGGTACGTAACTCTTTTGTCAGCTAGCACTACTGTATATTATTTCCAAAAATAGTTATTGGATCATAAATGATGTTTCATATACCTGTAGCTCTCTAACTCAGAAAGGGATGTTGCATTGTTTATCCATGATATCCATGATATTTGCAATCTAGGCAGAACAGCATCTACTGAGTTTATACACTCATACATACAGAACAGTCCTGAAGCACAAAAAATCCAGGTGATGCTGTTTTTGAGAGGGAAGTTGTCCATTTGCAATGATCTGCAAATGATTGCAATGATTGCAATGACCAGATTTCACTACACACATACTCATATGGACCATTGTAATACAACTGCAAAGCTGGTCTCTGATTAGATCAGCATAAGGGCAGCTTCTGCAAAACTGAAGGTACTTCACTCTCTACCAAGCGCTGTATGTATGTTTGCAGTGGGATCTTTCAGCATGGCATAAAGACTGGTGAGGAGTATAAACATTTTCTGATTTGATGGATAAAGATTTAAACATTAGTTTGACCAAATCTTGAGTCCTTCATTTAAAAACACAGTAGGTGTTTAGCTTTGTTTAGGTGACTATGTCCAGTCTCTTAGTATTTCTGTAAGATGCCTTTGCAAGTCTGTACAAATCAGAAATACAGCAAATCCTATTTTAGCTCTCAGGTTTTAAGAGCTTCAAAGAGAATTTGCCACAAAGCATGACATAACTTACACCTCCCTCATCTGTGACAGCAGACAGGGCAGGACCCATTGTATCATCAGTCTTCCCCTCATGGTTGGGTTCGTTGTAATCCTTGTAGGAATAGTCATATTCCTTCATGCCAAAATCTCCTGTCACATACTCCTCAGTGAAGGTTTCATCTGGTGTCTGAAATACCTCCTCACCACCTGCTTTGGGCTTTTCTGTCTCTTCACCCACCAGAGTCTCCTCCACCTGGGGCATGCCATTAACAATATGGCAACAGGGTAGATAACAGTAGGACAGGATGTGATGGGATGAAAAATTAGGATAGATAATAGGGCAGATTAATGTAGGCAGGATGAAAAAAAATTCAGTAAAGGGAAAATGTGGTAAAGGGAAGAAAGGGGAAAATAGTCAGAAGTAAAAGAAACTAACAAAAGGGAGATAAACAGAATATTAAGTCTTACCTGCTTTTTTTTTTGGAAAGCCACACATTACTGATTTAATGTGAATTTACATTTTAATCAATTTGCTTAACAATAGACGGTACCAAGTATTTAGCCAATAATTAAACAGTCTATATTACGCTTTCAGTTTCTACTGTTGGTGATTTAGTTGAGTGTCATTTCTCTCTGTCAATTCCATATGCTCTCAGGAGCAAGGGTTGTGACTGTGGCCCACCACTGAAGTAAAATGCTTCATCATAATCTTGCGTACTGCGCCTCGACAAACATTGTAATCCACTTACCATTTTCCAGGGTGTCTGGACAGAATGTCAAAATCTATCCCCATATTGTAAACATGCCTATTTAAGTAGATAGTTGATAAGGACCAACCTGGCTCATCTGCCATGACATCTGTTCACTTTATTAACTAAGAGGGCAATTATAAAATACTGCCAATACTGTTGCAAAACCAAACCAACCAAACAAACAAACAAACAAAAAACTACTTCCAATACAAATACTTAATTTTTAAATAAAATATATTTTGAAAATCTGTCTCAAGAGATCATTAGCTCTCCCAAAAACAATGCATGAGATAAATTTTATTTTCACAAATCAAGCATTCCTGGGTGACCCATGTTCCTCAAGATTTTTTGTTCTTATGTCAAGATGGTGAGACGTTAAAGATTTAGCATCTCAGGATATAAGATCATGCTGTCAATATAAGAACAAGAGCAAATCTTGTGCTGTACTAAACAAGTGTCACCAAAGAACATCCAATAAAAATGAATGCTATGCATTCTTTTTTTGGAGAGAAGAACAGCAGATTTCATAGCACTAGTTGCTGCAGAATTAAGTTAATAAGAAAAGGGCTAATTACAGATTGTTAGGTTAATGTACTATGGGATATTGTACATGGGCTGGTCTCACCTCCATTGTAATAGGTCTCTTTAACCTGTACTTTATCCTCTGGTATTAGTAACAATTTGTTTTAGCAGTCTATAGTGCGTTAGTTACCTGGCCTATGGTTACTTCATGTCCAGTCACCTCACTTTTTGGCTGTGGGATTGCCTCCTCCTCTAAGATGGTATAATAATCCGTCTCTGTGGGGGTGTGGTCAGCCTCAAAATAAGCAGCGTCTACATCCTTTGGGTAGGCCAAAAAGAGGATAGGATCGGTGGTGGAGGTATGCAGATTTGAAGCAGAGAGACTAGTTAGCTTGAAGAGAGTTAATATTTTTATGAACTTGTTATATGCAGCGAGGAAAGAGCAATGTACATTTGCCAGTGAAAGAATATACTTTCTGGCTAAATGTAATTGTTCTAATCTCATAATGAAATTAGAGTTGGAAAGAAATATAAGATGCAAACTAATATCTTGCCATAAACCTTTACATAAAAAAGGTTTATGCAAATCTACAAGATTACAGGATCAACTGATCTAACTGAAATAAAACGCCACAATGCCATGCCAGAGTAATGATATGATCAAATTGCCCCTTTTATGAAGGACAAAATGGAACATGGTTTTACACTGGGTGAAGAATTATAATCTTATTGCCATTGCATCATCATGGACATCATGTTCAGATATTTATTGTCCATTCTGAGAGTTCGTGAGAAGCGTTGATAAAAACAATCATTATTGAGCACAGCCTCTCAGAAACAATGTATATACTGCATTCATATTTTTAATGAAAATATTACATGTCTAAGGACCCCTTTGTAACTGTCATTTGTAAATAAGTGCACTGTTAGTAATTTTTCTGTGAAATTTCTTTACTCATATGGAGTTCAAGTAAGAATGAAAATGGAATATCAACAGAAAATAAATGAGAGAAAAAGGCATGGAATAGACATACAGAGAGATAAATGAAGAGGAAGGATTATGTTATGTCATTTACAGATACGATAAGGTTAATTCAAGTGTGTCCTAGCAATTACATTCCTTGAAATATTGCATGCTGTCATTGTAACTCTATATACTAGATGAAGTTGATATTTAGACTTTTAGTGTCAGGAAATATAAGAGAAAACAGACAGAAAACTATATATGAAGTCATGCAGTAGTGTCATAGTTTATTTTGCTTTATCATATCGTTTCTCATATCACTGAGGTAATTTGATATATGAAACGGTGGAGAATGTCCAGTGGGTCATTATCTTCCAACCTCATTCCTGGAAAACCAGAATGTCATTTCTAAGGTTTAAATGTGCTGTTCCAGTTTCTTATATAAAAAATGTATGTATGCCAATAAAATAAATATTACAGTTATGGCCATTCACTAACTGTGAAACTGAACAAACTGTTAAGAAAATTCTGTAATTTTAAAATGCTGTTTAAGTATCTCATTAGATATGAAAATATTTGAAGATTATTATTTAGCCTGAGTATTGTGAGCCCCTTAGTAGTGTGGCCCATTTTGATCAATTTAGCTTTTTGTAATTCATTACATTTATCCCTGCATGGTTCAAACCCTGGCCAGATTATAAACTGGTCAAGAGATTTAGCTGTCAATTCAGAGAGAGCCTGATGACCTTTCCACGGATTAGGCAGATTTGAAAAAATAATTATTGCTGTTGTTGGGTAGGTGTGAGTTAATGCATGGCCAAATAGAAACAGACATAAATTGGAGATGGATAATAAAATACCTTGCACTAACTGATCAAATGGTAACTGAGTAAATACATTTAGGTAAATACACTTATTACTTATATTACTTAACCCATCTGAAGAGTGGGAGTATTAAAAAGTGGTAGGTATTATTAAATTATAGTGTCCTAAGACCATTTAGTAAAAACACCTGCCCACTGTAATTTTATATGATATAGTAGACTGGCAATCTGAATGATTTAAGAAGCAGTGCAAACTGCCTGTGGGCTAATACTCAGGCTAACTCCACTGTGTCTCCACTGCTGATTTCATTAACAGCTACAAATTTTGCTGTGTGTAAAACCTAAAAGAATGAGACCTGGGGCTATATTTGTAAAGCACCACAGAGTCAGAACGATGTCCACTTCATATATTCTTTTCAGCAAAGATTATTTTGAAAAATATGACTCTACGGAGAGAGCTAATTAACTTTGAGCTAATTTCTGAATGCAGACCTTAGCTTTCTACAAGATGAGGTTGGAAATAAAGCTCTGGACAGCCAACATGGGCTCTTGATTTTGTACCTGTTGATAACCATTGGTTGGTTTCTTCTTGGGTTTTTCTGGAGCGGAGATGCTGGTACCACTGACTGCAGCCTTGTCGAAGGGTGGGAATTGTTTGGACATTGATTTGATGCTACTGACGTCTATCAACACCTTGGATTTCTCTGGCTTGAAAGGGATGGGGACAGGCGAAGGCACAGGGGCTAGAGCAGGTGGGGGTGCTGGGGTAGGTGTCTCCTTCTTGACTTTGAGAGTCTGTTTCACTCTTTCCTTTGCAGGTAGAACTTTGACTTCAAGCTTAGTCTCACTTTTGCCAGGCTTCACCTTAACTGACTCAGTTTTGGTCATTTTAGTCTCATACTTTTTTTCAGATTTAGCTTTGGTGATCTTGGCTTTTTCCTCCTTAGCAACTTCTGGTCTTGCTATTCCAATCTTAGCTTTCTCTGCTTTCTGTGCTTTGGCATTAGAAACCTCTGCTTTATTTAATTTGCTCTTGACAACAACCAACTTCTCTGGCTCAGTCTTCATTGGTTTTGCTGCATTCCCATTTGCCTTTTTCTCTTCAGCTACATTGCCATTGACATTAGCCTTTTTCTTGACAATGGCCCTTGTACTGCCATTAGCTTTAGTATCAACACTTGTTTTTTTCTTCTCTGTTGCCTTTCTGTTACTGTTTCCATTAATTACTTTCTCCACAGCTGCTTTCTCATTGCTCTTAGCTTTAGATTTTTGCTCTTCAACTGCCTTACCATTGACTTTGGCATTGGCTTTAGAAATAGCTGCTTTCCCACTCCCCTTTAAATTAGTTTTAGTTTTAATGCCACTATTAGCTTTTGTCTCCACAGTCATCTTTTCATGGCCATTAACTTTAATATTTTGTTTAATTTCACTTCTAGATTTTTTGTTCTCACCTGCTTTGCTATTGCTATTTGATGTTTTATCTCTGCCAGCCTTAGGAACAGATGTGTCTTTTGAATCAGGCCCTTGTTTATTTGTTACAGTTGGCTTAATTTTTGAAAGTAAAATTTGCACAGCAGAAGGTTTTGCCTTGGAAGACTTGGTCATAGAAGTTCTGGTTGGGCCTATTTTAGTTATAGTTGGCTTGGCAGGAAGAGGTTTATTTTTAGCTGATTTAGCTGGTCCAAGTTTTGCATTGTTTGGTTTGGTTTTCTCATGGGCAGAGGTAGATTTGACTTTGGTGGTCATGCTGTCCTATATGTTTTACAATTAATTCAGTTATTAAGCATAATCAGATGTGTATTTTGTAATGGGGTAATGTTGAGGTAGACAGAGTAAAGGGAGAAGAATACAGAGAAGATGATGTCAGGGATGGGTGGGATTGAAAGCAGTGGGGAAGGACAGGAGGAGAGAGAAAGACAAGGGTTGGTGTTTGATGACATAATGACATTAAGACTGATGGCACTTGGATGACTGACTGAGTCATCACTGGCATTACTGGATACAGTACAATTTTTACTGTTTAATACTGTAGTTAATAAATGGTCTTTATTATTTATTTTTCATAGGAAACCCAATTTTATACTGTGTTTTCCAATAATGCCAAGGTATGTATTAAAAAGCCGTGATTTTGTGTGTATGAGGACTCAGAGCCTGTGGCTTGCAAGCCACTGAGAAAAATAGGCTCAAATAAAGCATATGTTGTTCATAATACTGTTGCATGACTGGTACACTGTGCTGCCCAGCTGTACAGAGAGAGATGATGACATACTGACAGATAGGAAGCTGTTTCACTATTCGTAGAGCCAATACAAACACTGTAACAATACTCAACATTAAATGTTCTTTTGTGCCCACACAGTCTGTCCTCATGCTGACCAGCACCCTCCTCATACAATAACTCAAGAGACTCTTGAGTCTATAGCTACATAGACTACAGTTATATTATAACTGCACACTGTTTATTATTATTATTGCTATTTTGTGTGTGTGTGTGTATATATATATATATATATATATATATATATATATATATATATATATATATATATATATATATACATACATATATACACACATACATACATACATACATACACACACACACACACACACACACACACACACACACACACACACACACACACACACACACACACACACACACACACACACACACACACACACTAATTTTAGCATATACAACTATTGCACTGATATTGTCTATAGTCCTTTTAGTACTCCACATTGTATACCTGCTGCTATTTCACACTGTCACTTTCATTGCGCTCCATACCAGTAGTCAGCATATATTACTTGGGGATGGGGTGGCACTTGGGCAATTGTGTATAATATAGTAATGGTCCCAATAGTTTATCTTATTGTATTCTACCTTTAACTCTATTTATTCTGTGCTGGAACTGTGGTATCGCCCGAATATCCACCGTGGGGATAAAAAAGGGAATGTTATCTTATCTTTAATGACATCATAAGTGAATAAATGATAGAGTACATGCCATATGAATAGTTAAGGCTACCAAGGGAAATGTGTGGTCATATAGAAATGCTGTAGCATGGGTGAGATACTTATGCTGACTTCTTCAGCATGGTCTGCAAAATATCAAAATGTCTTAATATAATTCGCTGTAAAATATGTTAAGCTGTTATACATTCCGTTCAACATAGAAGTGAAAAACCTAATAGTCCAAAATGCAGGCAACATAACTCCAAAATGTCAGTGACAAGTTTATCCAGACTATCAAAAAGAAAAAATATAACAAAAGCATGGACAGATGGACATAGATGAACATAATGGCAACCATTTACGCAAAGTGAAGACACACCAGTGAGGAATCAAAAAGGTAGTTTGGTTACCAACACAAAAATATACTATGAATTACTATTAATGATGAATTTAAAAAAAATATTGCCATGCAACTACAAAGAATGATTTCTGTTTACAAAATTTGTAAATGTTACTGTACATTTTTATGTGAACTAAACAAATCTGAACATAGAATATCTAGACAAACAAGCAAAGGAAGAAAGCTGTTCTATATTGACAAAAATGTACAGTTTCTCAACCTCAATCTCCATTTTTTTATACATGAATTCATAATTATTACAACATTCGAATTTTAGCAGGTCAACATTTCTCTCCTTAGCTGGATTGACACAGTGGAGCCAGGTTCTTTTGTGACTGGGGCAAATTTGTTTGCACATACTGTGTTTTTTGGGTTTGTGTGTCTGTGCCGCTATACCTGAGCTTATCCACATAGACATATTATATACAAACCATTTATCTTACACAAAACATAGTGTATAGTACACATACAAATATATGACAATGGACAACATGTAAATGACACATACAAGACATCAGTGTGTTAATAACTTCCAAATTATGTTATATAAGGTGAGATAGAAGAAAGGTGGGGCATTGTAAATGATGATGAGAGAGGGGAGTGAACAGAAAAAGGATGCTGAACTGAATAGATGGAGAAAGAGAAGTAAGTCTGACCTCAGGCATCATGTCCGAATGTTAATGGATTCACTACTCAATTTTAACAAGTGATACCCAATGACAGGTAGGTTTTTGTGAAACTATCTACAATACTGGCAATATAAAAAGAAAAGAAAGTGTTTCAATAAGAAAACTATAATATAATACAAAGACCCCAAAAGATTCCATTAACTTGGTTTCCCTGGTTGCCAAATGTTAAACAAATATGTTCCTTTTAAGCTCCTCTCTTGTCATCTCTTTTTCCACTTTCCTGCTCACAGCATTCTCTCATACCCTCTTTACCTTTATAACAGGGGGCCCTGTGTGAGTCGAGGAAGAGATGGACGAATAGGGAGGGGAGCCAGTTGTTCCTTCATAATAACAAGGCTATTCATAGTCATCTTGCTCTTCATCAAAGGAATTAGAAAAATGGGTGATGGGATAAGAAAGGAGGAATGAAGGTAGAGGAATGCAGGGAAGTAAAGAAAGAAGCACATGAAACTATAAGAAACTATAAAATGTAAATGAATGATAGATAACGCGTAACAAGAACAGACACAAACACCTCCGGAAAGAAAAAGGTGGACAAGGGGAGAAAATAAAGAGAAATGAACAAGATACAGAAAGTTCAGTAGAGAGTCAAAATATGGTTGTGTTGTTCTTTGGACACATATCTTTGAGTAGTTGAATGAATGTGTTTCGCAAATATATTGACTTTAGACATCAATAATAAAAAAAACAGTAATGGAAACCTATTTGATTTATTCAGGTCTCACTAGCATTACTAGTGCTTATTTGCTTATTAAAATATCAGGGAATAAAGAATTCAAAATAGGGTGCAGTTTTGTTACAACCCATATTATGTATGCTCACATTTAGAATTGAATGTAAAATGAAAAATAGCTGACAGACATGATAGAGGCTCTCATTGCAAAAATAAGCCTTGTAAACTCTCAAATTTGTTCATTTGTACCATTTCATTTCTCATTTATCAACATTCCTTTGCATTTCTCTAAATGTGAAGCATGAATAGGTACTTAATCATAAAAAAAAAAAAAAAGAATAAATAAAAGGCTGCTTAGACCATAAAAGCCCATAAAGGAAAGCTTGTTAAATTCTTCATCTAGAACTAACACAGCCAATGATAGAATAAAGAAAGAAACTCACAGTGTGTAAGAAAATGGCAACTTTGATGATACGCAAGAGCTGTAGATGACTTGTAAACATTTTGTGGTAACAAGTAATCATTCTATATCTTTTTACATAATCCAGAGTGAAAGTAAAACTTACTTTCCACTAAAATAATCTATAAAATGAGTTTCAGATGGAATATTTTCTATTGATGACCCCTGTATTACTTTCATTTATTATCATATGCTTCTGCAAAGTGTGGACTGATGATGATTGCTGTTATAATAAGCTATGCATTCAGATTTGAGAGACTCACTGAACCTGAACATATAGTACAATGCACAGAGTACATTCTTAGTGACAGCAAATGCTGCTTTAATTAAAAAGAAAACACTGATTTCTGAGTATGTCTCACATGTCAGAATAGCATAGCAATTCAAAGTTCTGGGTTTGGGAGGACGCAGTGTGTTACTCACATATGTGTTAGGATCCTGGGCCTGGACTTTGGGCAAAGAAGTGTCACAGTCACGACTGTAATGCTCACAGAAGTCATAGGCTGCCTGAGGGTTAGAGGCAATCAGAAGCTGCTGGATTTCACCCTGCAAAAAAGCAAAACCCAAAGGACTATTAGAAAAAGCATAATCCAAACAACTATCAGGGAAAGAAATCATCTACCTACGACCACAATAATCACAACAGTACCTGAAGCCTGAAATACTACAATAGATTTTTTGCATAAACCCTTACAAAGGCATTGATGCTGTTTGCAATACAAGGACAGATTTTATCTTGGAAAAACATTCCAGATAAAAAAAACAAACATGCAAGTAACTGGACATTACAACCTCTAAAATGAAAGGGAACTACAGATGACCTGAGTAATAATTTCAGTTCTGTTTCAATTAAAGGCTCTTGGTCATTGTGAGCTCACTCTTTTCTTCCCCTTTTTTCCACTTCATGGGTTTTTTAATGAGGTTTAACTGTAATTTAAATATATGTTAGAAAGAGAACAAAATCTAATTTAGCCTCTTGCCCTGTTTCTTTTAGTTTCCCAGTGCTAGGCATAACATTTATAACATATTAAAAATAATTAATTTCAAATAATTCAAAGATAATTAAATACTATTTCCTCTACTAATAAATTCAACTGCAGCACAGCACTCTTGTTCAATTTCAAAAGCAGCTCTTTAGATTTTATATAATAATCTTCCTAAATGAAACAAAGCACTCTCCATTTTGATTTTTGTTTACCCGTGCACTCTCTCTGCTTAAAGTGGGCCATGGAGTGAACAGACAAACACATGTGGGTAAACCCATCATTCATATTACCACTCAGCAGTCAGGCAACAGATGTCCAAATTTGCTCCATTGCAACCAAGCTATCTATTTTGTCCAACCTTGCATCTCTAGTATGTTGATGAGTACAGTCCATCATTTTTAGTCAGGGTGCAAAAATTGAGGTACGTGCCTTGTCGAATCATATTGAAGAACTTGATTGCAAATTATAAATAGAAGGAAATGGTTTAACATTTAATATATGAAGCTACCTGGTTTCCTAGTCAAATAAAAGAACGGTGATGATGACAGAAAAACCTCATGCCCATTCTTGATCACACCACTGAAGGAGTGTTAACTAATTGAAGGCATATTAACTAATAAAGAATAAAGTTTAATGGAGATATGGCACATTTTAGGTATTCGGATACAAAAAATATACAAATTGAAGAGGGCTTAGCAAGAGGCACAAATACACAAATGAACAAACACTTGAACGTTGCAACACTGCAACCAGGACTTGGATGTGTTTGGTGATAATAAATGACTGCTAACTGTATCATATCATGCTGACATTTTTCCATCCTAAATTTACTGAACTTAAATTTTCAAGGACTTCAAAGGCATAACTGTCTTTTCAGATACTGTGAACACATTCAAAGTTTCCAGAAGTCAATAATTCTGTGGCAAATGCAATATTTCTACAAACTTGAAAACTGAAAACTTGCTTCAAAAACATAAAAATGCTCCATATTCTGGAGTGGCCTCTCTGCTGAGCAGAACTGTTGCCTTTCACAAAGATGTATATGTGTGAAGTGGGATTCACCTTTATAAATCAAATAAAGACAAAGCTGAAAAATGACTTAAGTAAATTAAAATTAAAAATTCATTTTGTTTTGTGTTTATGCATTATGTTTATGAATTAAATTGTTTATCTTGCTTGGGTTGAATTACAAATCATGGACAAAATGTGGATTGTCTGAAAAAAGGTTTGAAAAACCCTCTGCTCTAAAGTCCAACTCTTGTAGAATATTTAGAGAAATACGAGGGAGCGTATAAAAGATAAAGAGAAAAAAAGAACAGGAGGTTCTTTAAAAGGCCCACATTTGTTTTTGTATTGGAGTCATAGTTCATATTATTGTGATATTATTTTACCTCTATTAAGCATTTACCTTACACTTATTAGAGTTTATTGTTCCCAACCTTTGTGTTGGAGATCTGATGCTCCAAACATTTTAATGTTTTCAATGCTCCAACACCCTGGCCTTAGAAAGGTTTTCATAATTAGCTGATAAGTTAAGTAGAGGAACTA